>NC_138309.1:58937500-59527500 GCF_965601325.2 Salmo salar | reverse complement strand
GGGAATTCATTTAACGTCTCCAACGGGCGTCGTAATGGCGGCTGGGGGGGGCTGCTGAGACATACACACACACACTCACATCATTCTCAGCTCTCCTCACCTGTCAGCTCCTTTAAAGGTGGATGGACTTTCTGGCAAGGAGAAATAGCTGTTGGCAATGCATAGTTGTATAGACGTAAGAAAGTGCTTTACTTTACTTGCTTGCTTTTTATTTGTTAGTGACGCACATTAATCAATATCTCTGTAATTGTGCCAAATTTTGCCAAAAGTCACATTTTCATCTGAAGTCCCTTGGGTCTTAGCGATGTGAGGGTGCGCTTACCTAGCAAATGCAGGATCTGCTGTTGTTTAGTGTGTGAGTATCAGACCTGGATCCCCCCCTCCCGTCTCACCAGAAGTTATCCCAGGGAGAGAGCCCTGTCTGTGGACTGATTTAATGAACGTTGTCCCTGCATCCCTTCCTGGCCCTGGGCCAGTCCCCCATGTCAGATGTTGCCCCTAGACAGACAGTAATCTGTGATGAGTTTTGCGTACCCCTATAATGGTTAGGATTTGTACAGGGGAACTGATCCTGGATCTGTGCCTAAGGGTAACCTCTGGGTCGAGGTCTGGGACCACTGGGCCTGCGCTGGGACTCGAGCTGTGGTCTGGGGAAAGGGGGAGAAAAGGAAGACCTATCAGAGGACAAGTGAAGCTTGGAGCGACAAAGAGGGAAATAAGCTTGCTATTGAGGATTAAAGAGAGGGAGAAGAGAGGAATGCACAACAGTGATGGAGATAGAAAGAGTGCATGAGAGCAAATGCTAGAGGGGGTTGTGCAGCTAGTGGGAGCGGGGGCTCAGTCGAGCCCTTAAAACCATTACCGCCTGGATATTTGTCATATTATGTTATTAGATTAGCCAGGGCCTCTAATGAAAGCAGTAGCAATGTGTCAGCATTATGAACGACCTTATCCGCCAACGCTATTTATCACCTAACCCGCCCCCCCTCGTCAGACCTATACACCCCAGGGTGGGTGAGGGGAGGGAGGGGGAGGAGGGAGAGAGCTGAATATATCCTAATGGCTTTCCAATGCTAAACGCAGCAGCGGCTGGTGTATTTGTCATTTCGGGAGTGAGTGTAGCTACATTCGCAGCAGCGGTCGGAGCGCCGCAGGGAATGGCATTTCTCAGGCTTTCCTTTTGGATTATTTCCTCAGTAATATCTCTGTCCCCCCTGGGCCGACCTCTCATGGTCGTTTATCTTCCCGGATGGGATCAGAGCTGGAATGTGTTCTGCCGGCTTCTTAGCTACAGAAGCCCTCGGAGCTTGTTGTTTTCCTACTGCCACTTAATCATCCTCTTCTATCGGGTATCTGTCCTGCTAGCTACCCTACCTACACCACCTCCTGCTCTTGTCCTTTTGCTACCTCTATTTTATATCTCAATCCCTTCTTAGTTTCGGTCTAGATACCGCCACAATTTAAATACTGTTCCACAATTTGTTCCCCCAACACAAGTGAAATCCTGGGTGCTTTACCAGCAGGTTAATTTCACCAATGGTCTTGCCATTTCATTTTGGTTTTATTTCTGTCTTTGATATCACAATTACTTTGTAGTTTAGGCAGGAAATGCAGTATCCTTCCTAGACTGTTTGGAAACCAACCAACTGAAACCCAGACAAACCAAATTTACCTCAGAAGCCCCCTTCTTTTTAACACACCTTTTAAACATTCCACTGCTAAATGGCCTCCCTGTTCCTAAACCCTGCTTCTCTTCCTTCTCTCTCCTGTCAGCGGTGAGGAACGACCGGAACAAGAAGAAGAAGGATGAGAAGAAGCCGGAGTGTACTGAGAGCTACGTGCTGAGCACTGAGACGGAGCAGATGATCAACAGGGTCAGCAAGGCGCATAAGGAGACCTTCCCTTCCCTCTGCCAGCTGGGCAAATACACTACGGTGAGCACCACAATACTTAGAGACAGAGGTGTGTGTGTGTTTCTGTATGTAGAATCTCACAGATAAACCAGGACAGTGCATTCGCTCATCTGTTGTGGTTGGTATTTTAACTGAATGATTCTTCAGGGTTGTTTAAGTATAGCTTCAGAACCTTGTTGATGCTGCTACCTGTGATTCTCATAACCACAGAGTACATTCTTTCGATTTATTGTGTCATTCATGTTGTCTGTGTGGAGTCTTGAATGCGGGGGCACAACTTTGTTTTTAGAAGGGGGGGGGGGGGGTTTGGGGGGGATCTGTGGATTCTTCCCCTCCAAAACATTGGGGCATCTAAAGCTAATTTCCTACATTTCTACACAATCCAATATGACCCTTGGCCCTTCTAGCCTTCTCTATTTAGAACAAAAAAAAAGTAAGCAAAAATGTCCCAGTCATCAAGCTAGTTAAGAGATCATTGTTAAATATGTTTAAGTGATAAGACTGAACAAGATCAAAGCTAATTATTTAATCAATATTGTTGCACCTTTAACCAGTAGCCTAACAAATGAACAACTCTTTAAAGAAAAATGAAGTACAAAGACAAAGACTTGATTGAAGAGATTGTTTATTAAGACATATATCAAATTTCAGCCAGACCACCCAGCCAGCCCGAGCCGCCTACACGCCCGACCCCCACCAGCCTAGTCAATAACTAAACTCTCTTCCAACACAGTTTTCCCCCCATCTTTAGGTTTCGGCATAAAGGTTAAAAATAATACAAAAAAGAAGTGCAAAGATACACAAACATTATACATATTTTATTTCAGCTCATGAAACACTTTACATGTTGCATTTATATTTTTGTTCAGTATTATAGTTAAAATCTTTTAAGGCATCTGTTTTGTTCAGTGTTTGCTGCACAGAGAGAATAAAGTGTTGTATCTGCAAAAATTCACCTCAGCTCCATCACAAACTGGTCTTCCCTGGCTGCCTGACCATGCTGAGCTCCATCACCAGCTGATCCTCCTAAAATGAGGCATGACAAAGAATTTATACATTGATTCTATTCTTGGATAATATAATGGTTCAATAATTGAAATTACCATTATTCCCGGATCCCAGACTGTAGCTTTAATCTGCTGTCCTGTAGGTACTGTAGGTCTACCCATCAACTGAAGATGAAACTTTGTATCAATTACTGAATATACTGCAAAATTCACCTGATCTCTGTAGACTGGTCTTCCCTGGCTGTCCGACCCTGCTGGGACACCTGTCACCATCTGATCCTACTAAGACATGATGATCATAGTGTTGTGTACTGACGGTGCACCATGACAATGAAGCCTGTAGAGCTGTTTATTACTGTGTCAGTGTGAAAAGTAAGGAATTAGCTAGGGAAACGGACAAATCAATAAGATTACATTGCTATACTGACTCTAATAAAAACTCACATTGCACAAAAACCGCCAATTTTGGCCAGCTCTCTTTCTCTGTACATCAACTGGCGAAAGCAATCGAAGTTAATTTACTTCTGTTGAAACGGGACAAAAAGGCTACAAAACATTTCCATACAAACAACAGCTGTTAAATGGTAATAATAGCCACCTCATATCGCTTTCTGATACCGATAGCTACAGGCTACACTAGAGCTAAATTGGCTTTGGTAGCTACTAGCTAGCTAATTCATTCACCTCAGTCGAGAGGGGATGAAGAATTTGCTAACGTTACATATCAGTTACACTACTAGCTCAGTACTGGCAATTTCAGAATGAGACCCACCCCGGTCCCCAGTGAAAGTTGCACCCCTGCTTCAATGTAAAACCATGTTAGCCATCAAACTCTTACTAGTCTCTCTCTTATTCACAGAGTAACAGCTCGGAGCGGCGTGTGGCTTTGGACGTGAACCTGTGGGACAAATTCAGCGAGCTGTCCACCAAGTGTATCATCAAGACGGTGGAGTTTGCCAAGCAGCTGCCCGGCTTTACCACGCTCACCATTGCTGACCAGATCACCCTGCTCAAGGCCGCCTGTCTGGACATATTGGTAAGGGGATCGCTTTTGGTTAGGTCTACTAATGGTTGTCTGGAACAAATGCTAACACACCCTCTCGGATTGCTCTTCGTGATCAGAGTTGGTCGATTAACCAACCCTGGTCCTGGTCCATCTGAGAGGGAGTACGGGTGTTTGTTCCAGCACTAAAACACCATATCACCAACAAAACACCTTATAAGTAGGAACTTGATCAGTTGAAATGGATATATGAGTGCTGGGGTGGTGTAAAAACCTGCCCACAATCTAGTTTTTTCAGGTCTGGGATTAGGGAGTGGTGACCATTCTGTTATTATATAAGATCTGTTCATAGGATTGTTGAAGTTACTACAGCTACTTATTGATTCATACCCCGTGCTATTGCATGGTTGGTCTATGCATTTTATTTCTGGCATGCTCAACCAATCTTGCGCTCTGCTCCCTCAGATTCTGCGGATCTGCACGCGCTACACACCGGAGCAGGACACCATGACGTTCTCGGACGGCCTGACGCTAAACCGGACCCAGATGCACAATGCCGGCTTCGGACCGCTCACCGACCTGGTGTTCGCCTTCGCCAACCAGCTCCTCCCCCTGGAGATGGACGACGCCGAGACGGGGCTGCTCAGCGCCATCTGTCTGCTGTGTGGAGGTACTGCGGCTGTTTGTATTTAACCAATACGACTGCATATACAGACGCACCCATACACACTCAGTGATTGAAGTTGATAATGACATTGTGCCCGGGTAGGGTAGGGTAGGGGTTAATCTGCCTCGTCTTCATGTGGCTGTGAAGGTGTCGCTGTCTAAAACAAATAGAGCTGGTCACATCACTTCTCATTAGAGGCAACTGTCACTGTACCGTATTCCAGCATTCACATATTGGACAGGCTCAAAACTATACTGAACAAAAATATAAACGCAACATGTAAACTGTTGGTCCCATCTTTCATGAGCTGAAATAAAAGATCCCCGAAATTTTCCATGCACACAAAAAGCGTATTCATCAAAAATGTCTTTATATCCCTGTAGTGAGCATTTCTCCTTTGCCAAGATAATTCATCCACCTGATAGGTGTGGCATATTAAGAAGCTGATTAAACAGCATGATCATTACACAGGTGCACCTTGTGTTGGGAACAATAAAAGGCCACTTTAAAATAGGCAGTTTTGTCACACAACACAATCCCACAGATCTTTCAAATTTTGAGGGAGTGTGCAATTGGCATGCTGACTGCAGGAATGTCCACCATAGCTGTTGCCAGATGATTTAATGTTCATTTCTCTACCATAAGCCACCTCCAACGTCGTTTTAGAGAATTTGGCAGTACGTCCAACCAGCCTCACAACCGCAGACCACTTGTATGGCGTTCTGTGGGCGAGCGGTTTGCTGATGTTAACGTTGTGAACAGAAGTGCCCCATGGTGGGCAGGCATGATATAGGAAGGCATAAACTATCGACAACGAGCACAATTGCATTTTATCGATGGCAATTTGAATGATGGCAATTTGAATGCCCAGAAATACAGATGCATATCTGTATTCCAAATCATGTGAAATCCATAGATGAGGGCCTAATTGATTTCAATTGACTGATTTCCTCATATGAACTATAGCTAAAGTAAAATCTTTGACATTTTTGGTCAGTATAGAAATGAAGACTAGTGCTGTGTCTTGAGCACCATCTACTGGTTAATAGTAAACCTATAACAATGTGTACTTAGAAATTCTCAGCGTTGACCCACCTGGAGAACGTTCAGGAGGGTGCGCACTCACTGCAGCGTTAAAGAACGTTCAGATAATGTAGTTAATGTAGTGCAAATATGATGGCCTGTCATGTAGAATACAGTTTAGCATGAGCTCTATTTATTACATTTCAACTCACTGAAAACACCCCTGTATTGTGTTTGTGGCTGTGTGTAGATCGGCAGGACCTGGAGCAGGCAGACAAGGTGGACGTACTACAGGAGCCCCTACTGGAGGCTCTGAAGATCTACGTGAGGAAGAGGAGGCCTCACAAACCACACATGTTTCCCAAGATGCTGATGAAGATCACCGACCTGAGGAGCATCAGTGCCAAAGGTGATAGGCAGTCCGAGACAACCGTCTACACCGTTGACCATTTCTTTCTCGTTCAAAGGTTGTCTGAAATAGGCCTAGATCAGGCATCTTGCGATTGGTTCAAGAACTATCGGTAACGGACAGGACACAAATGTAGTTTCCTCAGTATTACGAAAGGTGTGCAGCAGGGGTTGATGTTTGGGGCCCTGTTCTCTTCACTATTTATATGAAACCTGTAACGTTCCTCTCTATGCGGATGGTACAGTTATTACTGTTATTTACTCCTGTGCCCCCTCAGTACAGCAGACCTTTCATGACCTTCAACATGTTTATGACTCAATTCAAAAATAACTTACTGATCTTTAAACTAGTGCCTAATGCCAATAAAAAAAACTCTAGGTCTTGTAATATTGACCGTGAGGACCTGCGTATTTGCACGTGATGATACTCTCTTTTAAAACACATTGAAAAACGGACAAACAAAGCTGAGAATTAAGATGGGTTTCTTTTATGGAAATAAATCCTGCTTCACTTTGAAAAGTAGAAGGAAGATTGTTCAAGGAACGCTTCTCCCAGTGTTTTATTATGGCGATATAATCTACATGCATGCTGCAGCCTCTGTTTTAAAACCTTCAGACTCAGTCTATCACTCAACACTGTGTTTTATCACTGGGGACAATTTTCGTACACATCACTGCATTTTGTATAGTTCTGTTGGCTGGGAGCCTCTTACTACCAGAAGGGCCCACTTTCTATATGAAGTGTTTCTTCAGAGACTCCCCCACTTACTCAGCTCACGTGTTCATTGGAAGTCCAGCAATTTTCAGACCCGTTCTCTGGACTGGCTGGTTCTGGAGGTACCGCGGGTCTCCACTGAGCTGGGGAAAAATGCTTTAGTTTTTATGTCTATCTTGTGGAATAGCCTTCAGGCCACATTGAAGCTGGACTCGCTTGTCTCCCCTGGACAGTTTAGATCCATTTTGAGGGAGATACAGTGATAGTTGTTTGTTTGGATTAATCTTGTTGTATTTATGGTATTGATGTTGCTATTTTGCTTCATGTTGTATTGAGTTATGTGTTAATGTTCACAGGGCTCCCTTGAGAATGAGACCCTGGTTTCAATGGTGACCCCACTGTTTAAACGTTAAATAAAGAATACACAAATCAAATACACACAGCTGTGGATTAGCCATATACTGTACTTCTGTTTCAATTAGCCTTATATTATAATTGTCTACTATATATCGTAGTTTAAGCTGCAATATTCAACTTTTTGGGCGACCCGACCAAATTAACATAAATGTGATTTATAGATCTGTAATTTTTATGGAAAGCAAGTCTAAGAAGCATAGATCTGTTCTATGTGCGCTATTTATATGCTTCCTATTCTTAAGTTTTGTTTTGTCATCTTTTACTTTCGGCTTTGTAAACCAGCTGAGAATACAATATTTTTGGTTATGGAAAATATATTTCACACTATACTTGCTTGTTTTGTCACAAACTTAAATTAGGCAAACTATTTAAATTTTAGCAACCAGGAAATGGCCGCGCAATTTCTGCATAGTGCATCTTTAAAGGTACTTACTTTGCAACGTCCATAAAGGTTTAAACTCAATTGTAAAGGTATACATTTGTAATATAGATCCAAGTCAAATCTTACTCATTCATATTAAGGGGTTGAATGTCCACAACTGAGGACAGACTAACACCATATCTTGGTCCTCCCCTCCTTAGGAGCCGAGCGTGTCATCACCCTGAAGATGGAGATCCCGGGCTCCATGCCCCCTCTCATCCAGGAGATGCTGGAGAATTCTGAGGGTCTGGAGAGTGGGGCCACAGGCTCCCGGACCAGTGGGGCCCTCCCAGGCAGCTGCAGCCCCAGCCTATCCCCAAGTTCCGCCCAAAGCAGCCCCAGCCCCACCACACAGTCCCCGTAGCAAGCCGCCCTCTTTTTCTCTCATCCCCCTCTTTCTCCCTGTGGATGGGGGTCCTCAATGGACACAGAGACTGGTGTGTTCTTGAGTGTTCCTCCCTATGTGCGATACACCCCCTTCTGCTCCACCCCCTCAAAGACACTGTCTGGAAAATGGCGGACGGGCGGCGGTGGGATTTCTCCATTTTCTGGAACACTGCTGATATCTCCTCCGTCCCTCACTTCTCCCTCACCCTTCCCCCTCTCTCTCTCTCCACCTGGAAGACTGAGGGAAGGAATTGAAAGGAGCAGTCAGAGCTGTGGACACTGGTCCACTCAGAGGGGCTGGCGGGAAAGGGGGAGACAAACAGACAAACGGACAGGACAAGCGGACAGACTAACACCAGACACTTTTCTCGTTTCTCCAAGGCGGACTGCAGGCATGGACTTGTCGAAGAAGACCCCACATAAAAAGACTGGGTCGTTCTCCTTTTCCATCTTTGAAAAACAGATTTCGTACAAAATATATATAAATATATATAGAAAAGTAAGGAACTGTTGTGATTGAATTCTTCTTGATGGAATAACAGGTTGAGAAGAAAAACTACTTTTTTGTGTGTTTTAATTGTTTTATACCCATGAGGGTATCAAAAGAGAATTGTTCCATTGTTTTATCACATACTGATGATGTTTTAATTAACAAAAGTAAAGAAGTTAAAATTACTTTTTCAATTTAAAGACATACACACGCAAATGTGCACAGAAAAGAGTTGCGATAAATATCAAACTATTCCAGGTTGGGTTCGCTTTTTCTCTCCTTTTTCTTTTCTGCTGCAAAGAGAATGGAAAAAAAATGATTGTATGAGCTTGGATGTATGATATAGTCACAGGTCCTTCAAGAAATCAAATGAATGAAGTTAAGGTGTATTTTAAGTAGCCTTTGAGTTCATGTATATAAGCTGTATTCATTTCTTAAAAAAAACAAAAAAAACTACGGATACCTTTTACGTGTTTTGTTCATAGGTTTCTGTTTCAAGAAAAATATATTTTAAGCACATTTTCCTGAAGGAAACGCATCTGTTTGTCCCCTTAAATGAGGGACAGGTCCATAGATATCACTATGGTTCTTAAAAACAGCAGCCACAATTTAGTTCACTCTCACCCCTTAAATTACAACAGATTTCCATGAATACAAAAAAGAAAAAGAAAACCAAAGCACTCATATTGGGGCTTTTTGGTGATTGGTAGCTGAAGAAAGATGTGGATTTGGGGAGTTGGAGGGTTAGCCAGGTGCTGGGTTCATCCAGCTAGGCACAGAGACTAGACACAGCATGGTTCCCAAATGGATTACAATGTGAAGGATGGAGTACAGTACACTGTATTTTCAAGACAAGTGATTCCTATAAGAATCTAAAAAATGATATGTGGGGAAGGGTAACTTGAGTGATCTAGTGTTCCCTATTGATGGTGAAGAAAGTTGGCCTTGTTGACTATGCTCTCACGACTACACCAACAACCTGGGTCGTATTCATTAGGCATAAAAAATAAGTGATTGACACAGGGAGAGTCTACCCCCCTTGTAAAATGTTTTGCTACAGTGTGCACTAATGAATGTGACCCCGTTTTGGGAAACGGGACCTTTGACCTTTGCCTCAGAGCAATACCACCTGTGATTCTTCATAGAATCCCAACATCACCACTGAGCCTAGTTTTTGATTCTCACACGCAGCTCGCTCAAACATTCATCACTGTACACAAACACACACCGATGTCTCAGGAAGGAATCATTCTATATGCTTTGCTTGTTCTTTGTAAGTGTTTCCACTGTGCTGCACCCCACTGCCTATCACATACACTGACACACATATGCATGCTACTGAGCCCTTGAATTCTACAACTCTACAATCACTCATCTCTGCTAGGCCAGTACTTTGCAGAAAGACTGGTCTGAACAACAAGAGCTATGAAGAGGATGTCAATATGGATTTTGTTGGAATCATAAATGTGTGCATTTTTTTTTCATTTCTTTATTTGTACGGTCAAAGCTGCTTTTTTCCTCAATTAGGACAATACCTGTCCACAACAGCGCACAAGCCTCTCTCCCCAGCGAATCTGGATTAGCAACACAAACCCCTCGATTTCAGAAGTATGGAATATGTTGCAATTTTTTTTTTAAAGTCATCAGGCAACTTAAAATAAAAACATTTCATAATAGTGTTTGTGTGTGCCTGTAGCAGTGTTTGATTACACATTTGCGTTAATACATCAAGATGTGTACTATAATTATCATTTTTTAATAGTCTTATACTTGAGGAGTCTTCTGCACCTGAGCCTTGTACTTTGAGAAGCATTACTTGGCGTGTAAACAAATGTCTGTCATATACACCCCACTGATAGATGAGTAGGCCTCTTCTGATAGAAGAAATACAGTGATGGCAGCAACGGCTACCATTTATGGACAATCATAATGTCTTGCATAATGTAAGTACGCAGTAAGAAATGGGTTCCATGGTATATGTGCTGTTGCAGACTGCAGTACAGTACAAGGACAACCATACAAACGTTAGGCCCTCAAATACCAATGAAGGCTACGGAGTTCTACTGGTAGCAAGCAGGCCATTGAGAGTGGTTGTTTGTCATCTGGCATAGAACGTTTAATATCACTCTCGTCACAGACAGTAAACTACTAACAGAGGAGCCTGCGTCTCTGCTGGTGCTTGGAGTGATTGTACTAGTTCTAGTAACTGCATGAGATAAGAACAGCTTTTCAAATTAGCGAGAAAGCTGTTTGATGCAGTTACTCAAATGGCTTTATCATTTGATTGGTAGAAGATTTAGTGTTCCTCATTTTTTAGATACAGTGTACAGGTGTCTAACTTATTTTGGATTATCAGCCTTCCCCTCCACTCTCATGGTTCACAAGGATTTATTCACTATAATAATACCAGTTATGTTATTATGTTTGGTTTGGTTTCTAAATTCTAACCAGGTAACCAGGTAAAAGCACAAGCAGAGAGTACGTTTACATGCACAGTAATCATTTTATATTAAACTGACTATGGCAGTAGGCAGATTATGCAATAGTAATGTAAATACCTTACTCTGTTTATCAATCTGTGTAAGGTCAAAATCGAAGTAAGTATACTCTGATTAAAACACCTGGTTTTCTGAGCAATCTTTAGAATTATTAAGACTTGTAAACACCTTAAATTGGCGTTCCAGCTGTGTATTTATACTGAACAAAAATAAATATGAAACCATTTCAAAGATTTTACTGAGTTACAGTTCATATAAGGCAATCAGTCCACTTAAATACATTCATTAGGCCCTAATCTATGGATTTCACATTTATTTCATCTTTATTTAACTAGGCAAGTCAGTTACGAACAAATTCTTATTTACAATGATGCCCTACCGGGGAACAGTGGGTAACTGCCTTGTTCAGGGGCAGAACGACAGATTTTTTTTCCTTGTCAGCTCGGGGATTCAATCCAGCAACCTTTCGGTTACTGGCTCAACGCTCTGCAGTCAGCATGTCAATTGCACGCTCCATCAAAACTTGAGACATCTGTGGCATAGAGCCCCACCATGGAGGTGTCATAATACCCATAAAACCTAGCGGTCAAACAGGGAAATGGTTCCAATTGTTTTTCCACCATTCATTTTTCCCATAGGGGATTTTAGAAACACTTCAAATAAGTGCTGTGTTTCATGTAGGCTTACTGTGGTTTGAGGTTTTCTAAATCTCTTTCGGACAAGGTGACTTATCAATATATTCAGCTCTATTTACTCTCAGATTCAAAAATGCTAATTAGCATCAAAGTAGACACCATGCAAAACTACAATTCCCTGCAAGCTCCATCACGTCATCTCTAGCTGACACCTTTGCTAACAGGGATTGTGCCCATTTAAAACTTGCCCAAGACATTTCACAGAATTGTCCATTTAAAGAAATGTAGCCAATGTATTAATTACTACATTTAGCTAACATTAGATAGTTAATCCAGAGATTGTTACCTTTGCCTGTGTCGGCAGTCTCGTCCAGATCATCATGGCATTTGTAGTTCATTATGATAGCCATATTAGCAGTTAATTAGCATTTCATTTTTGGGGGGTAAATACAGATGAATATATTGATAAAAGTCACCTTGTCCTAGAGAGATTTACACAGTTATCAAAACGTCACGCCAAGTAAGACTACACTTCTTCACTGAGGTTTAACAGCGGTTGGCATCCAATAAGTGTTGCATTACCGCCACCTACTAGACTGAAGTTGTCACAGTATCCACAGAAAATGGTGTCCCTCCTCGGCCGGGCGGCGCTCGCCGGTCATCGTCGCCGGTCTACTAGCTGCCGCCGATCTGTGTTTCCATTAGTGGGGGGGTATTTAGTTTGTTACCTTTGGGGTTGTGTGTTGTGCGGGATTGTTTGTTTGTCAGCGGGTTTACGCTGTGGCCGTTTCTTCTCTATCGTTTTTATATTGGAGGATTTATTTTCTCGCCGGGCTGCGCCCCGTGCGTGATTTTCCCTTTGTGGATTACCTGTTTCCCTTTTGGGTATTGTGCACTCCCAGTGCCTTTTGATCACCTAGTGTTTGGGTGTGAATAAACTTCGAGCTACTGGACGATATCTCCTGCATTTGACTCTACTCCTTTCTCCTGCCCTAAGTACCCGTGACAGAATCCCGCACCACCAATTATTATGGAGTCAGCAGGACCCGAAGCAACTTCAGTAGCTGAGCAGGTGTCGCAGCACGCCAGCCTCCTCCACCGCCTAGGCTCGGCGATGGACCAAGTACTGACCCGACTGGAGAGCTGGGAGAGCGGTACCTCCTCCACCAGACCAGCTCCAGTGGCTCAGCTGGCGCCCCTACCGACACCCCCTGAAGTGGGCTCGAGTGGGATTCGGATTACGCCACCGAGGGAATTTGATGGGACGGCCGCTGGGTGTAAGGGGTTCTTACTCCAAATCGAACTGTACCTGGCGACCGTCCGCCCATCTCCCTCCGACGAGGAGAAAGTGAGCATCCTCGTCTCCTGTCTTACGGGTAGAGCCCTGGAATGGGCCAACGCGGTTTGGGAGGGCCCAGACTCGGCTCGGGACGACTACCCAGAGTTCACCCGTCGCTTCCGGGCGGTATTCGATCATCCCCCGGAGGGCAAGGCGGCGGGTGAGAGACTGTTTCATTTGAGACAGAGGACGAGGAGCGCTCAGGACTTCGCCTTGGAGTTCCGGACTCTCGCCGCAGGATCGGGGTGGAATGAGCGGGCCCTGATGGATCACTATCGCTGCAGTCTAAATGAGGATGTCCGTCGGGAGCTGGCTTGTAGGGACCACGCCATCACCCTCGACCAGCTGGTGGATTTATCCATCAGGCTGGACCACCTACTGGCTACCCGGGGACGTTCTAGTCGGGGTCTGTTCATTCCAACTCCCAGCCCTCCTGCTCCACTGCCTATGGAGATAGGAGGAGCTGCTCCGAGGAAGACCGGAGGGGGGGGCCTCTCCTGCACCCACTGTGGACGCAGAGGACACACTGCGGACCGGTGCTGGAGGGGTCCCCCCAGGAGTCCGGAGGGCAGGCAGAGCACTACATCAACCCCCCAGGTGAGTCAGCACCAGACACACCCAGAGCCCCCTGTCGACCACATGTACACTTCTGTTTGTTTTCCTGATTTTTTTCCCCTCACTCCCAGTATAAGGCACTAGTCGATTCAGGTGCAGCTGGGAGTTTTATGGACCGTGGGGTCGCTAATAGGTTAGGGATTCCCCTGGTTCAGCTGGACCACCCCTTCCCTGTGCACGCCCTAGATAGTCGACCGCTAGGGTCCGGCCAAGTGGGGGAGGTTACTGTGCCACTGGTTATGACGACGTGGGGGGGTCATGTGGAACGTATCAGCCTATACCTCATCGACTCCCCGTCTCAGGAGGAGACGGTGGCTATGGAGACATACGTCACGGAGTCCTTGAGACAGGGATACATACGGCCATCTAAATCACCCGTCTCCTCGAGTTTCTTTTTTGTGAAGAAGAAGGGGGAGACTTGCGCCCGTGCATTGATTATAGAGGTCTAAATTCCATCACAGTGGGGTTCAGTTACCCACAACCTCTCATTGCTACGGCAGTGGAGTCATTCCACGGGGCGCGCTTCTTCACCAAACTAGATCTCAGGAGTGCGTATAATCTGGTGCGTATCCGAGGGGGAGACGAGTGGCATTTAGTACCACATCTGGCCATTATGAGTACCTCGTCATGCCGTATGGGTTAAAAAATGCTCCCGCTGTCTTCCAATCCTTTGTGGACGAGGTTCTCCGAGACATGCTCGGACAGGGGGTGGTGGTGTACATCGATGACATCTTGATCTACTCCGCCACCCGTGCCGAGCATGTGGCTTTGGTGCGCAGAGTGCTTGGGCGGCTGCTGGAGCATAACCTATACGTCAAGGCTGAGAAATGTGAGTTCTCCAAACGAGCCGTCTCTTTCCTAGGATATCGCATTTCCACCACAGGGGTGGTGATAGAATGTGACCACGTTACGGCTGTGCGTAATTGGCCTACCCCTACCACGGTGAAGGAGGTGCAACGGTTTTTGGGGTTCGCCAATTATTACCGGAGGTTTATCCTGGGTTTTGGTCAGGTGGCAGCTCCCATTACCTCACTGCTGAAGGGGGGTCCGGTGCGACTGCGGTGGTCGGCGGAGGCGGACAGGGCCTTCCGTCATCTGAAGGTTCTGTTTACTGACGCTCCGGTGCTGGCGCATCCGGATCCCTCTTTGCCATTCGTGGTGGAGGTGGACGCGTCCGAAGCTGGGGTAGGAGCAGTTCTGTCACAGCGTTCGGGCGCTCCTCTGAAGCTCCGCCCCTGCGCTTTCTTTTCTAGGAAGCTAAGCCCGGCGGAGCGCAACTACGATGTGGGGGACAGGGAGTTGTTAGCTGTGGTCAAGGCTTTGACAGTGTGGAGACATTGGCTTGAGGGGGCACGTCACCCTTTTCTCATCTGGACCGACCACCGTAACCTGGAGTACATCCGGGCAGCGAGGAGACTGAATCCTCGTCAAGCCAGGTGGGCTATGTTCTTTACTAGGTTTCAGTTCACCCTTTCATACATTCCGGGTTCTCGGAACCGGAAGGCTGACGCACTGTCACGTCTCTATGACACCGAGGAGAGGACCATCGATCCCGCTCCCATACTCCCTGCGTCCTGTCTAGTGGCGCCGGTAGTATGGGAGGTGGATGCGGACATCGAGCGGGCGGTTCAGTCAGAACCCATTCCGCCTCAATGTCCCGCGGGTCTGAGGTTCGTTCCGCTTGGTGTTCGCGATCGCCTGATCCGATGGGCCCACACTTTACCCTCCTCGGGTCATCCTGGGGTGGAACGGACAGTGCGAGGCCTGAAAGGGAAGTACTGGTGGCCCACCTTGGCTGAGGATGTAAGACACTATGTCTCTTCCTGTTCGGTGTGCGCCCAGTGCAAGGCTCCTAGGCACCTGCCTCGAGGGAAACTACAGCCCCTCCCCGTTCCACAGCGACCTTGGTCTCACCTCTCGGTGGATTTCCTAACTGATCTCCCGCCATCTCAGGGGAACATGACGATCCTGGTTGTTGTGGATCGGTTCTCGAAGTCCTGCCGTCTGCTCCCGTTGCCCGGTCTTCCTACGGCCCTACAGACCGCGGAGGCCCTATTCACCCATGTCTTCCGGCACTACGGGGTGCCCGAGGACATCGTATCTGATCGGGGTCCCCAGTTCACCTCCAGAGTGTGGAGGTCGTTTATGGAGAGGCTGGGGGTCTCGGTCAGCCTGACCTCGGGTTTCCACCCTGAGAGTAATGGGCAGGTAGAACGCATCAACCAGGATGTGGGCAGGTTTCTGCGGTCATATTGCCAGGACCGGCCAGGGGAGTGGTCGAGGTTCGTGCCATGGGCCGAGATGGCCCAGAACTCTCAACGCCACTCCTCCACTAACTTGTCACCTTTTCAAGTTGTATTAGGTTATCAGCCGGTCCTGGTGCCTTGGCAGCAGAGCCAGACGGAGGCCCCTGCGGTGGAGGAATGGGTACAGCGCTCTCAGGAGACCTGGAGGGCTGTCCAGGAGTGCCTGAAGCGGGCTATCGGGCGACAGAAGGAGAGCGCTGACCGCCGCCGCAGTGAGGCTCCCGTATACAATCCAGGGGATAGAGTCTGGCTCTCGACCCGGAACCTGCCCCTCCGCCTGCCCTGCCGGAAGCTGGGTCCGCGATTTGTGGGGCCGTTCAAAGTCCTGAGGAGAATAAACGAGGTGTGTTATAGGTTACAACTCCCTTCATATTACCGCATTAACCCCTCGTTTCATGTGTCTCTCCTCAGGCCGGTGGTAGCTGGTCCACTGCAGGACGCTGAGGTGCGGGAGGTCCCTCCGCCCCCCCTGGACATCGGGGGGGCCCCGGCGTACACAGTCCGGGCCATCCTGGACTCCCGACGTCGGGTAGGGGGCCTGCAGTACCTCGTGGACTGGGAGGGGTACGGCCCGGAGGAGAGGTGCTGGGTTCCAGTGGAGGACATTTTGGATCCCACTATGCTCCAGGAGTTCCATCGTCTCCGTCCGGACCGGCCGGCGCCTCGCCCTCCGGGTCGTCCCCGAGGCTGGCGTCGGCGCTGCGGGAGCCGCGCGCTGCGGGGAGGGGTACTGTCACAGTATCCACAGAAAATGGTGTCCCTCCTCGGCCGGGCGGCGCTCGCCGGTCGTCGTCGCCGGTCTACTAGCTGCCGCCGATCTGTGTTTCTGTGTTCATTGTGTTTTGTCTGTCTAGGTCCGCACCTGTTGTCATTTCTGTCATTAGTGGGGGGGTATTTAGTTTGTTCCTTTGGGGTTGTGTGTTGTGCGGGATTGTTTGTTTGTCAGCGGGTTTACGCTGTGGCCGTTTCTTCTCTATCGTTTTTATATTGGAGGATTTATTTTCTCGCCGGGCTGCGCCCCGTGCGTGATTTTCCCTTTGTGGATTACCTGTTTCCCTTTTGGGTATTGTGCACTCCCAGTGCCTTTTGATCACCTAGTGTTTGGGTGTGAATAAACTTCGAGCTACTGGACGATATCTCCTGCATTTGACTCTACTCCTTTCTCCTGCCCTAAGTACCCGTGACAGAAGTATAACTCCCTTATACTTTGCTAAAAAGAAAATACCCTACCATCTAACACTACACTCACTAAATTATATTTATATCTTTTTTTTATAAATAAATAAAACCACCCTACTCCTATTTAAATGATTTACATCTATTTAGTCCTACTTCAGGCCACCAGCCTGAAATTATGGGACACCACCACTTAACACGCCCTGTAACTCTTCTGACATCAAGTCTCGCACACCCAAATACCTCTCTGCAGCTGCCACCACAAACTCAATTTTCTGCGACTTATTTATTAATGCTAAAAATACAATCTTACTGAAACATACAGTGCCTTCGGAAAGTATTCAGACCTCTTGACTTTTTCCACATATTTTTCCACATATTCCAAAATGTATTAAAATGACTTAAATGTAATGTAATGTAATGTAAATGTATTAAATTGTATTTTTTCCTCATCAATCTACACACAATACACCATAATGACAAAGCAAAAACAGATTTAGACATTTTTGGTAATTTATTCAAAATAAAAAACTTCAATATCACATTTACATAAGTATTCAGAACCTTTACTCAGTACTTTGTTGAAGCACCTTTGGCAGCGATTACAGCTTTGAGTCTTCTTGGGTATGGTGCTACAAGCTTGGCACACCTATATTTGGGGAGTTTCTTCCATTCTTCAGTGCAGATCCTCTCAAGCTCTGTCAGGTTGGATGGGGAGAGTTGCTGCACAGCTATTCCTGTGTTGTCTTGGATTTGGGCTTATGGTCGTTTTCCTGTTGGAAGGTGAACCTTCACCCCAGTCTGAGGTCCGGAGATCTCTGGAGTAGGTTTTCATCAAGGATCTCTCCGTACTTTATTCTGTTCATCTTTGCCTCAATCCTGACTAGTCTCTCAGTCCCTGCCGCTGAAAAACATCCTCAGAGCATGATGCTGGCAACACCATGCTTCACCATAGGGATGGTGCCAGGTTTCCTCCAGACGTGACGTTTGGCATTCAGGCCAAAGAGTTCAATCTTGGTTTTATCCAACCAGAGAATCTTGTTTCTCATGGTCTGAGAGTCTTTAGGTGCCTTTTGGCAAACTCCAAGGGGTCTGTCATGTGCCTTTTACTGAGGAATGGCTTCCGTCTGGCCACTACCATAAAGGTCTGATTGGTGGAGTGCTGCAGAGATGGTTGTCCTTCTGGAAGTTTCTCCCATCTCCACAGAGGAACTCTAGAGCTCTGTCAGAGTGACCATCAAGTTCTTGGTCACCTCTCTGACCAAGACCCTTCTTCCCCAACTGCTCAGTTTGACCGGGTCAGCCAGCTCTTGGAAGAGTCTTGGTGGTTCAAAACTAATTCAAATTAAGAATGATGGAGGCCACTGTGTTCTTGGGGACCTTCAGTGCAGCAGACATTTTTTGGTACCCTTCCCCAGATCTGTGCCTCGACACAATCCTGTCTCAGAGCACTTCGGACAATTTTTGTATTTTTATTTTTTACTAGGCAAGTCAGTTAAGAACAAATTCTTATTTACAATGATGGCCTAGGAACAGTGGGTTAACTGCCTTGTTCAGGGGCAGAACGACAGATGTTTACCTTGTCAGCTCAGGGATTCGATCTTGCAACCTTAAGGTTACAAGTCCAACGCTCTAACCACTACCTGCCGCCAAATTCCTTCACCCTCATGGCTTGGTCTTTGCTCTGACACCTGTATATAGCCTCATTTCTTTTTTTTCTTTACTTATCTATTGTTTACCTAATACCTATTTTTTGCTTAAACTGCGCTGTTGGTTAAGGGCTTGTAATTAAGCATTTCACTGTAAGGTCTACACCTGTTGTATTCGGCGCACGTGACAAACTTTGATTTGATTTGACATGCACTGTCAACTTTGAGACCTTATATAGACAGATGTGTGCCTTTCCAACTCATGTCCAATCAATTGAATTTACAACAGGTGGACACCAATCAAGTTGTAAAAACATCTCAAGGATGATCAATGGAAATAGGATGCACCTGAGCTCAATTTCAAGTCTTTTTTTTGGCAAAAATTTCTAAAAACCTGTTTTTGCTTTGTCATTATAGGGTATTGTGCGTAGATTTGTATTTAATCAGGCTGTAGCGTAATAAAATGTGGACAAAGTCAATGGGTCTGAATACTTTCCGAAGGCACTGTATATCACTTGTTGGCTTATCCCTCTGTACTGGTAAAGATCTGCTACTCATAACACTCCTCTCAGGATCCCTCCCCCTTGACTCATCTTCCTCTACTTTCTTCACTGCCTCAGCATATGAAAACTTCTGCACTACTCTAACATTGGAATCCTCAACCTGCTTCTCTCGCACCGGACATTTCTGATTCAACACCATAGTACCCTCCAAGCTCATGAGTAAGCTCAGGGCCCTGGGTCTGAACCCCGCCCTATTCAACTCGGTCCTGGACTTCCTGACGGGCCGCCCCCCAGGTGGTGAAGGTAAGAAACAACACCTCCACTTCACTGATCCTCAACACAGGGGCCCCACAAGGGTGTGTGCTCAACCCCCTCCTGTACTCCCTGTTCACCCATGACTGCGTGGCCACGCACGCCTCCAAATCAATCATCAAGTTTGCAGACAAAACAAAGGAGCTGAGGGAGCACCCCCCTATCCACACTGACGGGACCGCAGTGGAGAAGGTGGAAAGCTTCAAGTTCATCAACGTACACATCACTGACAAAATGAAATGGTCCACCTACACAGACAGTGTGGTGTTGCGCCTCTTCAACCTCAGAAGTCTGAAAATAAATTGTCTTGGCCCCTAAAACCCTCACAAACCTTTACAGATGCACAATTGAGAGCATCCTGTCAGGCTGTATCACCGCCTGGTATGGCAACTGTACCGCCCGCAACCGCAGGGCTCTCCAAAGGGTGGTGCGGTCTACCCAGCACATAAACGGGGGCAAATTACCTGCCCTCCAGGACACCTACAGCACCCGATGTCACAGGAAGGCCAAAAGGATAATCAAGGACAACAACCACCCAAGCCACTGCCTGTTCATCCTGCTATCATCCAGAAGGCGAGGTCAGTACAGGTGCATCAAAGCTGGGACAGAGAGACTGAAAAACAGCTTCTATCTTCAAGGCCATCAGACTGTTAAATAGCCATCAGTAGCACCTTAGAGGCTGTTGCCCTATATACATAGACTTGAAATCACTGGCCACTTTAATAATGGAACACTGGTCACTTTCATGTTTACATATTTTGCATTTCTCATATGTATATACTGTATTCTATTCTACTGTATCTTAGTCTATGCCGCGTCGACATTGCTCGTACAAATATTTATATATTCTTAATTCCATTCCTTAACTTTGGATTTGTGTGTATTGTGTGTAGTGTTGTGAAATTGTTAGATATTACTTGTTAGATATTACTGCACTGTTGGAGCTAGAAACACAAGTATTTCGAATACACCCGCAATAACAGCTGCTGAACATGTGTATATGACCAATAAAATTTGATTTGATTTGATTTCCACCAGTCTAATGTCCATTGCTCTTGTTTCTTGGCCCAAGCAAGTCTCTTCTTATTATTGCTGTCCTTTAGTAACGGTTTCTATGCAGCAATTTGACCATGAAGGCCTAATTCACACAGTCTCCTCTGAACAGTTGATGTTGAGATGTGTCTGTTACTTGAACTCTGTGAAGCATTTATTTGGGCTGCAATCTGAGGTGCATTTAATTGCCCATTTCTGAGGCTGTTAACTCTAAATAACTCTGGGTCTTCCTTTCCTGTGGCGGTCCTCATGAGAGCCAGTTTCATGATAGCGCTTAATGGTTTTTGTGACTGCACTTGAAGAAACTTTCAAAGTTCTTGACATTTTCTGGACTGCTTATTTGAGCTTTTCTTGACATAATATGGACTTAGTCTTTTACCAAATAAAGCCATCTTCTGTATACCACCCCTACCTTGTCACAACACAACTGACTGGTTCAAATGCGTTACAAAGGAAAGAAATTCCCCAAATTAACTTTTAACAACCCTACAGAGAACCTAAAAATTGAGTTGAAAGGGATCCTCACAGAAGCTAAGGAGAATGGCTACATTTCAGACAATGAGTTCAAATTTCTTTTCAATGGCAGTCCGCGTATGGCTTCTTTTTACCTTCTTCCAAAAGTCCACAAAAATCTTGAAAATCCCCCAGGCAGGCCAGTCATTAGTGGTAATGAAAGTCTGACAGAACCCATTTCTAAGTACATTGATTACTTTATTAAGCCTTTTCTGACGTCACTCCCAGCCTATCTTCAAGATACCACAGATGTGTTGAACAAAATTAAGGAATTGAATAATATAGGTACAGCTTCCTTTTTAGTCACCATGGATGTGGAGTCTCTTTACACCACCATTGAACATGAACAAGGTTTGGCAGCTATGCACCATTTCTTGAGTACCCGACCTGAAACTGAGATGCCTCCTACAGAATTCATTGTCTCACTGACTGAATGGACTCTTAATCATAGCATCTTTATCTTTCAGGACCGTATTTTTAAACAGGTCAAAGGATGTGCCATGGGAGCTTGCTATAGCCCTTCCTATGCTGGTTTGTACTTGGGTAAATGGGAAAATGACTTCATTTTGGATCCTTCTAATAACCATTTCTTTGACCGGATTATATGGTGGGGACGCTATATTGATGATGTTTGCCTTTTTTGGTCCGGCTCAGAAGATGAACTTATTTCCTTCCACCAATACCTTAACAGCATTAACCCTAACATCAAACTAATTATGGAGTATAGCAAGGATAACATTCATTTTTTGGACCTCGACATCAGTAAAAATGACAAAGGTTGTTTGCACACATCAATCTTTAGGAAGCCTACAGATGGGAATACCATTCTGAGGGCAGACAGCTTTGACCCCAAAAGGCTAAAAGAGAATATTCCATATGGCCAATTCCAAAGAGTCCGCAGAATTTGCAATCAGGAAACAGACTATAGTGTCAAATCTGCTGAATTGGAGAATCGTTTCTTGAATCGGGGCTACAGCGTCCAGGTCCTGAAAGATGCAGGTACAAGGGCTGGATTACTTGACAGAGAGAACTTGTTGCGAAGGGGAGTGCCTCGTGATGCATCAGAGAGAGTGTATTTTGTTACAAAATACAGCACTGAAGCAGAGAACATTAAAAGAATTATTAAAAATAATTGGGGAATCATCCAAAGTGATACGCTACTACGCCAAGTCTTTCCTGAGCCACCAGTCATAAGCTTTAAGAGATGTCCTACCCTAAAGGACAAATTAGTCCACAGTTATCTTCCGGGTGACTCTCAAAAAACTTGGCTTGACCACAAACCCAAGGGCTCTTTTAAATGTAACCAGTGCAACCATTGCAGAAATATTGCACAGAAAAAGTATTTTGTTGATACAGCTTCCAAAATGGAGTATTACGTCAAGCATTTCATTAACTGCAAAACCACTCATGTCATCTATAGATTGGAATGTCCACAGTGCAAGGTGTTCTACATTGGACGGACAAAGAGACGCCTTCAAGATCGCCTAGCGGAACACAAGTACGCCATACGGGTAGGCAATGAAGACTACCCCATGGCAAGGCACTACAAGTCCTTACACCATGGCAACCCTGCCTCCCTACAAGCTATGGGTATTGATCATATCCCGGCCTCTATTAGAAAAGGGGGCCGTCTTAAACAGTTAAACCAAATGGAAAGTTTTTGGATTTACAAACTACAGGCCACTAAATACCCGGGTTTAAATGAAGATATGGATTTCTCACCCTTCCTGTAGGGTTGTGATGGGTACATTTGCTGTCATCTAGTGGATATTTTGCTCAATTGCCCTCAGCTATGTTTAGACTCTTGTTGTTCATGTTTTGCTGTGTTCTAGTGTACTATGGAATGTATTGCTTTCTTATTCTTGACACTTCGCCCAGACATATTTAAGGTTAGAACTACCTTTCTAAGTGTTCTGATACTTCTAGTTTGGAGTTACATTTTTATGATAACATAGCTGCAGCATTTCACTTTAAAATGTGTATACTATTGCTTACTAGGTGTGTCCAATCAATTTTAACCACTCCCCCTTCTAATTAGGGTTAATTGGAAAAGCTGTTAAACAGAGAACATTGTATTATTTCTTTGTACACCCTGATGAAGGCCATGCAGCCGAAACGCGTCGGTTTTTTAAAAACATTGTTTCTATTGAACATGCCATACTAAAAAAGGCATTTTAATCAATTATATGAAGAGTGCCTTGGTCCTCCTTTCTTTTTGAAAACTTTCAAAGTTCTTGACATTTTCTGGACTGCTTATTTGAGCTTTTCTTGACATAATATGGACTTAGTCTTTTACCAAATAAAGCCATCTTCTGTATACCACCCCTACCTTGTCACAACACAACTGACTGGTTCAAATGCGTTACGAAGGAAAGAAATTCCCCAAATTAACTTTTAACAAGGCACACCTGTTAAGTGAAATGTATTCCAGGTGACTACCTCATGAAGCTGGTTGAGAGAATGCCAAGAGTGTGCAAAGCTGTCATCAAGGCAAAGGGTGGCTACTTTGAAGAATCTCAAATATAAAATATATTTTGATTTAACACTTTTTGGTTACTACATGATTCCACATCTGTTATTTCATAGTTCTGATGTCTTCACTATTATTCTACAATGTAGAAAATAATAAAAATTAAGAAAAACCTTTGAATGAGTAGGTGTGTCCAAACGTTTGACTGGTACTGTATATGCTAACATGACTTTGTTGGGCAAAGACTCAACATCAAAACTCAAAAGAACAGACAGAGACTCTTCTGTTTCACCACTCATGCCACCCTGTCTGCGTTGCACAAACGACGAGCATCACAAACACCGGGAATCTTCCATTTTTTTTATTTTTAATTATTATTATTTTATTTCACCTTTATTTAACCAGGTAGGCCAGTTGAGAACAAGTTCTCATTTAGAACGGCGGCCCGGCCAAGATAGAGCAAAGCAGTGCGACACAAACAACACAGAGTTACACATGGGATAAACAAACATACCTTCAATAACACAATAGAAAAGTATATATACAGTGTGTGCAAATGTAGTAAGATTAGGGAGGTAAGGCAATAAATAGGCCATAGTGGCGAAATAATTAAAATTTAGCAATTAAACAGTGATAGATGTGCAGAAGATGGATGTGCAAGTAGAGATACTGGGGTGCAAAGGAGCAAAAAAATGAATAACAATATGGGGATGAGGTAGTTGGGTGGGCTATTTACAGATGGGCTATGTACAGGTGCAATGATCGGTAATCTGCTCTTACAGCTGATGCTTAAAGTTAGTGAAGGAGATATGTCTCCAGCTTCAGTGATTTTTGCAATTCGTTCCAGTCATTGCAGCAGAGAACTGGAAGAAAAGGTGGCCAAAGGAGGAGTTGGCTTTGGGGGTGACCAGTGAAATATACCTGCTGGAGCGCGTGCTACGGGTGGGTGCTGCTATGGTGACCAGTGAGCTGAGATAAGGCGGGGCTTTACCTAGCAAAGACTTATAGATGACCTGGAGCCAGTGGGTTTGGCGACGAATATATAGTGAGGGCCAGCCATCGAGAGCATACAGGTCGCAGTGGTGGGTAGTATATGGGGCTTTGGTGACAAAATGGATGGCACTGTGATAGACTACCTCCAATTTGCTGAGTAGAGTGTTGGAGGCTATGTTGTAAATGACATTGCTGAAGTCAAGGATCGACAGGATAGTCAGTTTTATGAGGGTATTTAAGAGCAGTTGGAGGTGACGGAAGGAGTGTTGTATGGCATTGAAGCTCGTCTGGAGGTTTGTTAACAGTGTTCAAAGAAGGGCCAGAAGTATACAGAATGGTGTCGTCTGCGTAGAAGTGGATCAGAGAATCTCCAGCAGCAAGAGCGACATCATTGATGTATACAGAGAAAAGAGTCGGCCCACTGGGGTAGTGGTAAAAAGAGTTTATCACTACTCCAGTTATCACTCCTTTTAATGGCGCCATTTTCTTCAGAGAAAAATAATTCACATCTCTTGCCCCCATTCGTTTAACGCACAGTATTTGCTCCCTCTGACCAGCAGAAACACAAACAATTATCACAAGACCACTTCTGGTTACCCTCACCGATTCCACAGCACCCAATTCTGTTTTCACCTACCCTGAAACCCACAAATGGATCAGCCAAAAGGCAAGGGTCCACTTTTTCCCAAAACTTCACTCCTACTGTCACAGACTCATCTTTCTCGGGCTCCGAGAACTTCCCCACACCTACCACCTCCAATACTTCGCCCTCATTCACTTTCATTTCTCCTCCTGTCTTCAGCTCACTCTGCTTACACTTTCTACCATTGTCATTTACAAACTATGTCCCTTTTTTGGGAAAACGTTTGGAACTATTTCCCTGTTTGACCGCTAGCTTTTATCGGTATTATGTCTCATCCTGGGGTATTTTAGTGTGTTGTGTGAAAAAACTGTCCATTTTAGTGTCCTTTTATTGTCCCCAGCATAAATTCCATCTGTGTAATTATCATGCTGTTTAATCAGCTTCTTGATATACCACACCTGTCCAGTGGATGGATTATCTTGGCAAAGGAGAAATGCTCGTTAACAGGGATGTAAACATATTTGTGCACAACATTTGAGAGAAATACGCTTTTGTGGAAATTTTCTGGGATAATTTATTTCAGTTTATGAAACATGGGACCAACACTTTACATGTTGCGTTCGTTTATATTTCTGTTCTGTGTCATTTGCGCATTTACTAGCACGAGCTGAGCGAGCCTCTTTTTTGGCGTGAGTGAGTTAGGAACAATTGAATGTATGCGTCGTAGAAGTAGTTTTCACATACAAACTTTAGTTATGTTCATACTCTGAATCAAATATGATTCCCAAAAATAACATGGTCGCTATGGTAGAACGTTTATTTTGGTTGTCGATGTTCTGCATTTATCAGAGTGCCATCAGGTAGACTGATTTCAGACGTGTCCATGGAAATATGATTATAAGGGAAATCGTTCTTCTTACAAAGCATGTAAACGTTTTAATCGAACTATTATATTAATCTGACTCCACAATAATCGCATTATTGTATTTCTTCAGGGAAGTTATTACCATACTCACAAATATATTTGTTTGATATTTTGATTTGTTCACATTGAGCATTCAGTTTCAAGGAACGAAAAGACTGAACTAATATTTTTACCTTTTTGTTTCTGGGAATTTTTACTTTTAACATACACTGCTGACAAACAAGTTCATTAGATCACTGTATAATTTCTTACAAAGTTATTTCACCTTCAACAAATCCGCTCTGCCTCTACTACTGTGGGTGTACCTTTAACGGGATTTCAGCCAATGGACACACTTCGCGCGTAATTTCAAACGTTTTCAAATGGCTATCCGTTAGAAGCCGAAGAAGTCCTCCGCCGGGCTTGTAAACAAAATAGTCCTTCATATTTGAAAGCACATTTGACACACTGAAATCTGTAAAACGGGGTATATGTTTTACACAATATAATATCCAATGTATTTTATGACCTACCAAGTCCACAGCACAACTATGTATTTTAATAAGATTGAATCGGGCGGAGGGATTTCATGTACACTGAAGTACGCTAACAGTTTTGCCAAGCGCGATAAGGAACCGTCCACATCTACACATTAGCTAAAGTTAGGTAGGGTAAGGTAACGAGAAACAATTTTAGTAAGGTAAAGCGAGTCTTTTAAAACAAGGTTGATGATTTTATCAATCATTGTTATAGTTTAATAAAGGGTAAAATATTATCCTATGGACGACCAGCTGTTTTGAAGAATATTTGAACTGCCTCAGGTAACGTTAACAAAATAATTTATAATCGCTTGCAAATGTAGCTAGCTAACGCCGGCCAAAAGTTAGATAGCAGAGAACGTTTCAAAGTGGCAACAACATTTAGCCCGCCCGTTCACAACGATGTTGAAATTGGTTTGTAGTTCGCTAAATATGTTTATTATAAATAAATCGTTAACACTGAAGCGCGTGGGTAGTTGGCTAGTTAGGTTAGCACAGTGCCATGCGTGTTGGAATACATGTTGGTTGGCGATTCAATTTTAAACGCAAATGTAACTACTAATTTACAACGACTGATGCTAGCGTTACAATCGTCAAACGTATCCTTACTTGTCCTTACTTTGTCTATACATTGTTGCCACGCTGTTACAAATCAGAACAATGTGGCTAACTTGAATCATTGTTGAATCAGTCATATTTTACACGATCGCTCAATATCTTAACGTTTGTTCTTTGTATTTAGGTAACGTTGAATTCAAAATGTCTCTGCACGGGAAAATTGTTGTAATCAAAAGGAGTGGCGGAGATGGGACTGAGTTTCCTCTGACTGCATCATGCTTATTTGGAAGGTGAGAAAAAGCATTCAAATTCTGTCAACAATACGTGTAATGCTATGGAAGTGAGCGTCATTAAGTATATTTTCGTTTTTTTTTATATAGGTACTGTTAAATGTATGAAAGTCAACTTTTGCTGCATGTATGGAACGTGTTTTTACTCGGTGGTTCAATGTTGCAGTCTAGCCATTTTAAATTTGTAAAGAGGCGGGCTTTCTGCTGCTGTCGTTGTGCTTTGTTCAGTATTACAGCGTTTCAAAAGACATGTCACCACAGATCCTAGAGATCCATTCAACTTTATCCACTGAAAGTCAACTGGATTGGGTTTAGCCCACTCATGTTGATAAATTGCCAACTGGACTGTTCCTGTATGTGCAGTTAACCCCAATAAGTTTTGCTGGTGTAACAGTTTATGGTAGGGTGTCCACCCATGGGTGAAAATTATACTTCCTTGTGTTATAAAATAAATTTAACCTATACATGATTATTCATGTTCTGAATCTTTCAGTGGGGTCTTTCTCTAACATATCATTAACATAATATCCAATAAGATTTGGTAACCTAATACATCTGATAAATAGCACCTAGCTCTGACATAGTTGTGCAGATTTCTCATAACTTTAGGGGATTTTGTGGTCTTCTTCAAAGTTGCATGACATGAGCTGAATTAAATGTGTAGTTCAGAGATTGTTTTTTTAAAATATATATCATATTTATATATTTATTTAATTTGTATGAAAAGCATATACTAAAAGATGAAAATACTACATGTTTCAATCGACATCATCTTAGCTCTAAATAGTTTTATGTCCTCCAGATTCGAGAAGACAGTGAGCCTGTCGGGTGCAATGCCACTTGTGTTTTTTTATGTATTTTTTATCACCCTTTCTCATGCTTCCATTTATTTAGTAATCCTAATTTTGGCCATCCTACAAGGGTAAAAAAAAAGCTACCTTTAACGATTTATGATAGGCTTGGTTTGGACCATTACTTTTCTCAGGATGATCTACAGAATTCAGTTTTTTTTACTCATTGGTCAAAAGAGGCGTTTTGATTGGACACCCTACTTATGGGGTTATGAAATATAATTTACATGCCATAAACACACATGTTGTATTGACTGAACCAAATCTTTATGTATGCAATGAAATCAGAAAATGTAGACAACCTTTTTACATAATGGTATTTTTGTCTCTTAGGAAACCTGACTGCGACATTCGCATTCAACTTCCCCATGTCTCCAAGGAGCATTGCAGGATTGATTTGAATGAAAATAAAGAGGTAACTATAGTCAGTCAATATACATTGCATTCGTTAAGTATTCAGATGGCCTGACTTTTTCCAAATGTTGTTACGTTACAGCCTTATTCTAAATTGGATGAGATATAAAATAAATCGGTAACGACAAAGCAAAAGCAGGTTTTTACTATTTTTTTTTGCAAATGTATTCAAAAACGGATACCTTATTTACATAACTATTCAGACCCTTTTTGCTATGAGACTTGAAATTGAGCTCAGGTGCATCCTGTTTCCATTGCTCATCCTTGAGATGTTTCTTGAGAGGTTTCTTGAGGAGTCCACCTGTGGTAAATTCAATTGGTTGGATATGATTTTGAAAGGCACACATCTGTCTGTATAAGGTCCCACAGTTGACAGTGCATGTCAGAGGAAAAACCAAGCCGTGAGTCGAAGGAATTGTTCGTAGTGGTCCGAGACAGGATTGTGTCGAGGCACAGATCTGGGGAAGGGTACCAAAACATTTCTGCAGCATTGAAGGTCCCCAATAATAGTGGCCTGAATCATTCTTAAATGGAAGAAGTTTGTAACAGCCTAGACTCTTCCTAGAGCTGGCCAAACTGAGCGATCAGGGGAGAAGGGTCTTGGTCAGGGTGGTGACCAAGAACCCAATGGTTTGTCTGACAGCTCCAGAGTTCCTCTGTGGAGATGGGAGAACCTTCCAGAAAGACTACCATCTCTGCAGCACTCCACCAATCAGGCCTTTATGGTAGAGTGGCTAGATGGAAGCCACTCCACAGTAAAAGGCACCGGACAGCCTGCTTGGAGTTTGCCAAAAGGAACCTAAAGGACTCTGGCCTTGAGAAACAAGATTCTCTGGTCTAATGAAGCCATGATTGAACTCTTTAGCCTGAATGCAAAGCGTCACATCTGGAGGAAACTTGGCACCATCCCTATGGTGAAACATGGTGGTGGCAACGTCATGCTGTGGGGATGTTTTTCAGGGCCTGGGAGACGAGTCAGGATTGAGGGAAAGATGAACGGAGCAAAGCACACAGAGATCCTTGATGAAAACCTGTTCCAGAGCGTTCAGGACCTCAGACTGGGGGTGGAAGTTGACCTTCCAACAGGACAACGTCCCTAAGCACACAGCCAAGACAACACAGGAGTGGCTTTGGGACAAGTCTCTGAATGTCCTTGAGTGGCCCGGACATGAACCTGATCGAACATCTGTGGAGAGACCGGATAATAGCTGTGCAGTGATGCTCCCATCCAACCTGACAGAGCTTGAGAGGATCTGCGGAGAAGAATTGGAGAAACTCCAAATACAGGTGTGCAAAGCTTGTAGCGTCATATCCAAGAAGACTCGAGGTTGTAATCGCTGCCAAAGGTGCTTCAACAAAGTACTGAGTATAGGGTCTGAATACTTATGTAAATGTGATATTTCAGTTTTACATTTTTTATTTCATACATTTAAAAAAATGTCTTGCCCTGTTTTGCTTTGTCATTATGGGGTATTGTCGCACCCCCCCCCCCCCCCCCCCCCCCAAATGTAATCAATTTTAGAATATGGCTAACGTAACAAAATGTGACAATCAAGGGTTCTGAATGCTTTCCGAATGCACTAATTTCTGTCTTGAATAAGTCAGTTTTATTTTAATGTCTGTAGAGCAAGTATTGAAAGACAGTTTTTTTTTTCTCTCTCTCTCTCACAGGTTATTTTAACTAATTTGAGTTCAACGAACCCGACCCGTGTCAATGGGGAGGTTTTTCAGCAGTCTGAACGTTTGAAACATGGAGATCTAATCACAATTATTGACCGTTCTTTCAGGTTTGTGCATATTATGTCGGTTTATAACAGTCAGAGAATAAGAATTGTGTGTTTAGTCTGCTTACTGTCTTCCTCCAATTTGATGGACAGCATGTCATAATTGGACAAGTGTTTGTTTGGCATTTTGAACATGCACTTGGATACACAATATGATAATGGATCTTTTTTTTTCTTCAGGTTTGAATACCCTCCAGCACCCACTCCAAAGAAAAATAGATATTCTACTGCTAGCAAAAGTGAAACTCCTCAGGTATTATGCATGTTGTACACTAAAAGTAAAAGCCTGAAGCATATTTGATAATAAAATATGCCTTACTATTCATTATATGCACCATTGAGGAAATTTACCTAATGAATTGCCTAGGTCTGCTCAAGCTGTCTTTGTTTGTCACAGGTTTTACATGAAACCCAAGCGAGGGATACCAGCGCTAAAGATGGAACCAACACTTCTGATGTCAAACCCAAGGAGGATGGAAGTCTTGAACAGAACAAACCAATCTCCCCCTTCTGTGAGCTGTACCAAATGTTCAAACAAGATCTGGATTCCAAGACTCCAAAGAAAGCACTTGGAACACCTGCTTCGAGGCTTTGCCCACAGAACCTTATCTCAACCAGGAAAGTGGATGGGGTGTCTGTCAATTCCACACCCAATAAGGCGGAGACTGAAAATGTGTCACCTGTCACTGGAGTGACTCCAAAATCAGCTCAGGAGAAGCGAAAGTCCCTCAAAGGTCGGGTTGTTGAGGGGAATGTGCCAGTCGAAGATTTCATCCAACTGCCTCCATCTATTCTTGAAACTCCCAAAGGTAAAAGGCGTTCTTCAAAGTCCAAAACACCCATCACTGTCGAAGAAAAATCCACCCCTGTTTCTCAGAGGAAAAGTCGCCCGGCAACCCCCGAGAAGTTCACTGCTAGTGAAGTGGTTCAGCAGACTTCTGAGTGTCCGACTGCAGAAACCCTTACGACCCCCACTAGGAGGAGGAGCAAGGAAGCCACTCCTATCAAATCTTTGATAACTAGGGTAGAACCACCTGCTGACGCTGTCGTCTCAAACCAAGACCAGATCATACTAACTGAGAATTCCACGCCAAGTACTCCTAAAACCGAGCACTCCCGCTCTCCAAGGCCTGCTGGGAAAAAGCTTCAAGCCCAGGATGTGCTTTGTGAGCTGGAGGTGACCACACCCATCAATGGTGCGGAAAAACAATGCCCGGTTATTTCCCAATAGCAGTCACATTTTTTACGCATACATATAATTATTAACCTACTTTGTTTAAGTTTCAATGTCAATTATTTGATTATTACATTCTGTACTATTCCTATGTTTAACCCAATGCCTGTATATATGTATGAGCAAAGCCATCGATCACGTGACACCATTCATTCCTATGTGAAGACTCGATAGCGCATTGAAGTCTGTTAAGATGGCTATCATGGAGACATGCACAGTTTGAGCTACTCCAGGAAGTGACTTTACAGCCTAACTGCCCTCAATCAGTGACTCAAAGTTCAAGGCCGACCAGAGTACCGCAGGCCGCCGTTAGCAACTCAATTATTCTTAACTTCTGTGTGCAATTTAAAAAATAATCTGTTCAAGGATATCTGGTGCATCGGTACCATGATTTTCTTCTAAAAAATGTTCCCCATTCACTATAATAGGGGTCCTGTTTTTTGCTAACAATGCCTGTAGTACTGCAAACAGCCATGAACCTCTGTGGCTTCAATGAGAGAGGGCAGTTGTTCTCCCCTGGTTTAACCTAAGGTGTCATGTCCTCTTGTGATTGCATGTGTTTGACCACTATAATAAAAATATTTTTCATTTCCATCTACTTAGTTAAACAGTTGTCTGCTAAGAAACGGAAGAGTGGAGACCTTGAAACTGAATTTCCAACACCTCTGTGCAAGAGGAAAAGGGTTTCATTTGGAGGTCATTTGGAGCCGGAACTGTTCGATAAACGTCTTCCTCCTGACTCCCCACTATGCAAAGGAGCCACTCCTGGACTGCGAAGCCTGTGTGCCCCCAAAATGAAACGGTCACTCCTCAGGAGAGCGTCTGCAACTGGTCTGATAAAGGTGAGTTCAATAATATACGGTAGGTTTGTGTGCTGACTTTTCTCATTTCACATATACTGCTGATTCTCACTTAAATAGTTTTTGCATTTCATAGGAGCATGAACAATCTGCCCCAGAGAGTCTTACCGTGAAAGGAAGTCCAGGAAAGAAGGCATCTGCAAAGACTCCCTCTCCCGCCAAGAAGTCACCGAAGGCATCTGCCAAGACTCCCTCTCCCGCCAAGATGTCACCGAAGGCATCTGCCAAGACTCCCTCTCCCGCCAAGAAGTCACCGAAGGCATCTGCCAAGACTCCCTCTCCCGCCAAGAAGTCACCGAAGGCATCTGCCAAGACTCCCTCTCCCGCCAAGAAGTCACCGAAGGCATCTGCCAAGACTCCCTCTCCCGCCAAGAAGTCACCGAAGGCATCTGCCAAGACTCCCTCTCCCGCCAAGAAGTCACCGAAGGCATCTGCCAAGACTCCCTCTCCCGCCAAGAAGTCACCGAAGGCATCTGCCAAGACTCCCTCTCCCGCCAAGAAGTCACCGAAGGCATCTGCCAAGACTCCCTCTCCCGCCAAGAAGTCACCGAAGGCATCTGCCAAGACTCCCTCTCCCGCCAAGATGTCACCGAAGGCATCTGCCAAGACTCCCTCGCCCGCCAAGAAGTCACCGAAAGCTAAAACTCCATCTCCAGGTAAAGAGAAGACCCCGAAAACCGCTGTCAAGACTCCATCTCCTGCTCGAAGAAAGTCTCCATTAAAAGATGAATCTCAAACACCCAAGGCTGGGAAAACTCCCAAGACCCCTGCAAATTTGCCATCAGCCAACACGACACCCACCATGCAAGGCCGGTTCTCAGTGTCCCTCGTCAGCACCCCATCACCCACCGCAGACCAGGACTCTGTCCTACAGCCGTCTGTCACTGTAACGCCTCGTGTTCCCTTGAGGCGAACGACCATGTTGTCTACCTCGAAGACACCACAGAAAAGCGCAATGAAAAATGCCCTTCAAGTCATCCGTAGAAGAAGTGGTGTTTCTCGGGCATCTATGAAAGGTATGCATCCATTTACTTTATTTCCTCTTTGGGATTCAGTAACTTTTTGTTGATTTTGTATTTTGATTGCAATCTAAGTGTTTAATTTCCTTTGTTTCAAGTTGTGAATTCCTGGGCTGACATTGTGAAGTTTGGCCAGACCAAGACCCAAGCTGTTATCCCAACCAAGAAAACTTCCACCCGAGTGACTAAGAAGAAGACTGTTGTACCAAAACCGAAGGTATGTTTCGATAGTATTTTGCCATCCGTGACTGCACTTTGACATTTGTCTAGTGTAGCAAATTGAAGCTTGTTAAATTGACTTCAATGGTTGTCTTGATTTTGTTTTTCGATGGCTACATTACCTAACTTGTTGATGTTTTGTTCTGTTACAGACACCTGTGAGGAAACTCATAGGACATGTCAGCACTGGTCATGCAGATTCACCTGTGACCATTGTTGTGGGCAAAGCTCACAGGCTGAAAGCCATTCAGCCAAATGGGGCTGCCCCAAAGCTTGTCCACAACATTGCACTGCTAAAAAAGAACATGAGAATGGATGAGGATTTGTCAGGTAATTTGTCTATTTCCTAATCCCACTATTCTATGTGCATATGTTTTTCATATGGGGTGTTGGTAAATATACTGTATTGTCAGCGGGCCCTGGGACGTTTGTAAATTCACAGCGTTGTCACATTGTCCGTTCCTAAATTCAGAGCATTTCGCATTGGCACTCTCTGGCTGAGGAGTTGGGTTGATCTGAGCGTTCTGACCTCACAACATTAGTCAAGCGCCCGTTCTAACTGGCTTAAGTTGGCTAGCTACTTCCAGACACAAATAAGAGAATGCCTCACTCTGAACATTTTACTTGCCCTAGAGAATATAGAGCTGAAAAGTGTTTGTTATAAAGAGGGTTAGTGACTTACTCTGTTACTGGCAACAATTTTTAATAGGTATACATAAACATGCGCTAAAAAAGCTGTCTTAAATTCATAATTTATACGGCGCTCTGGCACTCAAACCAAGGGTGCTCAGAATTCGGAGTAGATTGCCAGGGTGAATTTATGAACGCATCCATGGTATATAAGGACTTGTTACACTGTGAAATTGTGCTCAAGTAAAGCAACCTGGTTTTGTTTCAGGCATTGCAGACATTTTCAAGACCCCTGCAAGGCAGAGGAAGTCTGTGGTAAATGTGCAGAGTGCCCTCAAGACCCCCCTGAGAGCCCAGTCTACTTCTATGATTGAATCATCAGTGATGAATACCCCAGAGGAGACTGGTAAGTGATTTTTTTTTTGGGGGGGGGATCTCAATTGTATACTCATTGTGTCGTCATTTACATTTTAGTCATTTAGCAGACGCTCTTATCCAGAGCGACTTACAGTAGTTAATGCATACATTTCATGCATTTAAAAAAAATAAAAAAAATAATAATTTATTTTTTGTACTGCCCCCCGTGTCCTCTCGCCTCTTCTCAAAACCCATTGGAGAAGGTCAGAGGGGAGGGACCTCTGGCTTTCTCATCCAATGGGTTTTTAGGAGGAGAGGATGCAAGGAGTATGCAATTGAGATTCTCCCTATGATCATGTCAAGATGAGTATGAGTGATGAAGAATCTGGTGTGAGGGACTTTAAAAAAAAAAAAAAAAACTTTTTAAATTGTACACTGTATTATGTTTCATGCGTTGTTTTCATGTAAATCAAACTATTCAGTGACCACTTGTGCGCTGTGGATGGGGAGCATTGTCATCCTTTGGGGGTGTAGCCTAAATAATGGCCTGCCCAGCATTCTTATACAGGGGTAGGTAATTCCAGTCCTTGAGAGCATGTTTGGTGTCACAGTTTTGCCCCAGCTAACACACCTGACTCCAATAATCACCTAATCATGATCTTCAGTTTAGAATGCAATTTGATTAATCAGCTGTTTGCTAGGGATGAAGAAAGTGTGACACCAATCAGGCCCTCGAGGTCTGGAGTTGCCCACCCCTGCCCTACATGATGATAATTGCTTCATTAACGCAGGAACCACACCTGTGTGGAAGCACCTGCTTTCAATGTAGTTTGTATCCATCATTTACTACATTTTACATTTTAGTCATTTAGCAGACGCTCTTATCCAGAGCGACTTACAGTAGTGAATGCATACATTTCATACAATTTCATACATTTTTTTTCTGTGCTGGCCCCCCGTGGGAATCGAACCCACAACCCTGGTGTTGCAAACACCATGCTCTACCAACTGAGCTACAAAATAACGCGTTGCTGTTATTTTGGCAGTTAGCTGTATCATGTTGAAATCAGTTGACATTAAACATATCCCATCTTCACAGGTGAAATGGTGGTGTCTCCACTTGTTGTTTCTACTGCTAAACGGGGTGTGTACAACAGCGATGCAGTCACTAGACTCCTTTGGGATGGTCAAGAATCCAGTTTCATCACGGAGGAAGCTGACGAGTCCCGTACTACACAAAATGAGATTCTTGCCTTAGAGATGTCTTCAGAAGAATCGAAGAAAGAACAGCGGCCAGAATCAAAAAAATCTATTTCGACTCCCAAACAGAAGAAACCTGAACAACCCGAGTGTCTCACTGGTGTGAAGAGGATCATGAAGACCCCAAGACAGAAGATGCAACCCATTGAAGACCTCAGAGGAAAACTGATGACAACTCCCAAACAGAAACTTGAGCAACCTGAGTGTCTCACTGGTGTGAAGAGGATCATGAAGACCCCAAGACAGAAGGTGCAACCCATTGAAGACCTCAGAGGAAAACTGATGACAACTCCAAGAGGGCCTAAGGCTTCTCAGGAAGTGAGCTTTGCTGGTGTAAAGGAACTCCTGACGACCCCCAAACAAATCGCTGAACCTGTTGAAGAGCTTTCTGGTAATGCCCATGATGACAACGTCCACAGTGAGACAAAAGAGGTAAAGGCAACACAGTGCTATTTCTGTGTACTTTCAACTCATTGTTCTCTTTTTATAACACAGATGTTGTTTGGTATAATGGTAAGTTTACATACCAAAAAGTGTTGCGCGTAACTTATTTGCCTGTTATGTTTATTTGCTGTGGAATGGTTTATTTCATCTTATCCTATGACTACTATAATAGGTTCTGAATATTTCAACTGTATCACCTTTTTAATTAAAAGGGTCTTTGTTTCATTTTCAGATTCACGGTGACGCTATTTCTCCTAAATGCCTCTCAGGTAACATATCTGCTTGCTAGATAGCTAACATAAGCATTCACAATGCACAGAGTGACTAAGTTAGCTTTTCCAATCAGTCCACATCAATGTTGGAATACAATTTCTAAATTGGTGTTTGATGCTCTGCTTATTCTGCTCCCGGTAATTTGTTTACGCTGAAGCTCGTGGTTATTTGGCTGGCTCGGTTGGTAAGCACTGTCGCATGCGTGTTCAATGCAGCGATGCATGATGGTTGGCGATTCAATTCTTAACTCATGTAACCTACGAGTAGTTTACTACTATCAAGAGGCACTGCAATTATTCAACTTAATCTTGCTAGGCAGTACTAACCAGTATGCACACAGATTATTGGTTGTTGGTCTTTTACGAATTGTAACAACTTGGTTACCCTAGCTAGCTCGTGTCAGTAGCTAGAATCATTGAGTCACATTTCACACGATTGCTCAATGTCTTAACATTTTATTTTTATTTAGGTAACGTTGAATTCAAAATGCCACTGCATGGGAAAATAGTTGTAATCAAAAGGAGTGGCGGAGATGGGACTGAGTTTCCTCTGACTGCATCATGCTTATTCGGAAGGTGAGAAAAACTGTTCAAATCTGTCAATATGTGAAATGCCATAGCGGTGGGTGCCATTGTCTAAATGTAATATATTCGTAGTTTTGTATGGTACTGTTAATTGTATGAGTCTACTTTTGCTGCATGTGTGGAATGTGGTTTTTACTTGGTACTGGGCTTGGGTGAAACCCCGGTGTACATTTTATATTTTGAAATACCAACAGGGTGATTTACAATACCGGGAGGAAGAAAAAAATTATCTGAAATGTGTCGAATTATATCCCGCTCAGGGCTCCAGCTATGCATTTGGTTTGCTTACTTGCTAGCCAACCAAGCTTCTTGATTACAGCAGAGACATTCAGTCCCGTTCCCCTCCCCGAGCAAGATCCCTGTGGCCTAAATTGTTTTGTGTAGAAACTTAATCTTGACATCTAGCCACTTAGTTAGCAAGTTAGCAAACCAAATGCATAGCTTGAGCCCAGAGCAGGATATCATTTATTTGACACATCTTAGATTTCTTATAGTTTTTTACTTAACTTGTTGTAAGAAGCGGTTGTAATTTCTTGTTGAAATGGCACCCCCTTGTGTGCACATTCTATACCCTGGTATGTGATAGAAATGGTATGAAAGTCAGACTGCCAATCCTGACTTGGGGCCATTTTAAATCCGCTGTCTTCGGTTGTTGAGCTTTGTTCAGTATTACAGCGTTTCAAAACACGTCACCACAGACCCTAGAGATCCATTCAGCCGTATCCACTGAAAAATAATTATGGGTTGTATTTAGCATGCTCTTGTTTATAAAATGCCACGCATTTACTCAACTGAACTTTTGTTTCCATATGTGTGCTGTGTGAACCCCAGCAATTGTGGCTGTTGCTAGAGTAACAGCTTATGGGGATAAAGATAAACCATGAAATATAACTTAAATGCCTTAAACAGTAAAAAAAAAAAAAATGTGACAATCATATATTTGCATAGCTGATGACCGGTATAGAATGAAATGTTGACAACCTTTCTACAGAATATTTATGGTCTATTGTCTTAGGAAACCTGACTGCGACATTTGCATTAAACTTCCCGAAGTATCCAAGGAGCATTGCAGGATTGAGTTGAATGAAAATAACGAGGTAATTGCGGAGTCAGACAATATAATTGCTGCCTTCAATAAGTCAGTCACTTTAATTTTAGTGTCTGTAGAGCAAGTATTGTAAGATACTTATTTTTTTTCTTTCTTACAGGTTATTTTAACTAATTTGAGTTCAACGAACCCGACCCGTGTCAATGGAGAGGTTTTGCAGCAGTCTGAATGTTTGAAACATGGGGATCTAATCACAATTATTGACCGTTCTTTCAGGTTCGTGCATCTTATGTCAATTTATAAGTCAAAGAATTTATTTAATGTGTTTAGTCTAGAGCCTGACCGATATGTGATTTTTGGATCTGATTTTAATGTAAATATTCACTGTTAATGACTGACTTTTACCCCTGAACTTACTTTTGCCTTAAAGTGGTTGAATATTTATTGATTTTCATTTAATGAATTTGCAAAAAATGTCTAAACACAATTCCACTTTGACATGGGGTATTGTGTGTAGGCCAGGGGGAGGGAAAATCTATTTAATCTATTTTAAATTCATGCTGTGACACAAGAAAATGTGGAAAAAGTCAAGGGGTGTGAACTTTCTGAAGGCATCGTAAACATTTTCCTTAAGTAGAAATTTTAGACATTACTAATGTTACTGTCCCCACTACAAAAAATGCTTTTTTTTTAACTAATTTGTCCCTTGAAACGTTTGAAATACTGTAGAATTTCATGAAATCCTATGGTGTACTGCTCCTACTAGGGAGTGCCAATATGGCCGACCGGTGGCTTGAAAGCCTCAATAGAGCTTCTGGTTTGTTCAGCCATTGCTATTGGGAAAGTATATAGGGTTTTGGAATAAACTCAATTTTCTATGTTTATCACTGGCATAGGTGGTCTTATAGGTTTTGTTCTATGAGATAATAGCAGTTAGTTAACATTTCATAAAAAGGTAGCCTTTATGTTCCTTATGTGCTTTATTACATACATTCACAGTGACGTTGGCTGATACTTTTTGTTGTATGTTAACGCCATTTTCCCCATCGGCTTTGTCCAACGAAACATGACTGAGTTAGTGCCTACAAAAAGACGCCCTTACTATTTCTTTCTGGCCAGTACATAGCATCAGCAATCCAGGGTTTATGTACATAAATGAATGCGGTGGCAAACTGACTTTAGAAACTAGGCATTCAGAGGCATCAAATCTTCCAATACGTTGTATCAAACAAATCTAGAAAATAACTGAAGGAAGCATCACCTAATGCACACGGCGTCTTTAATCAATACTTTTTGACATTATTAATTAAACAGGCCTGGCTGCGGTTCGTGCTGCCGCGCAGACAGAACTGGCATGGCATAGCCAACACCACTATCAACAATAGCGACAAGTGTCACATCAAAGGTGACAGGCTCACTGTGCTGAAAGGACAGGGACCGTAATACCTGTGCACTCCATGGCACTGATGGAGAGCCAATTCTGGTCAGACACGGCTGATACAGGCGTTAAACACAGCATCAAAAAATGCTAAAGAATAAGCAGCCCATTCACTCCAGTAGGCCCCATGAAATCATACCAATACAAAAGCACAATCATTTTATTTCAAATGAAATGGAGGAAAAAACAGCTATTACTTCCCATTGCAAATATATTTGATCATGTCTATCACACTGACAAGTGATCTAAAGTTTTACATGCAACAATGTTTCAGTCATTGTTTTCAGAGATGGCTAACAGCAAGCGAGCTGCAACAAAACAGTGTCACCTGATAATCAGTTATAAATATAGTTTGAAAGTAAATCTTAAAGGTTAGCAAATTAGCAGAAACATCCATCTTGAAGTTAATAGCTGCTGCCTTTGCTATTTTGTCACACTACTAAAAAAACAAGCTAGCTAACAGTGTCCCACTACTACAACAAAAGCTAGTGAACGTTACTAGTGTGAGCAAACTACTGCTTGTGACAATGATTTATTTTCTCTTGTCGAGGCCTGTTAATGTGATTGGTTCATTCCACTGTCACTCAAATTCTGCTCTAATACAGTTGAATGGCAGAAGCCATCTGTCCAGCTTCTGAAGGCCTAGCCTATGGCTGGCCGAGCTAGCTCGATTTGTTTTCTACCCATAGACCAAAGAAAATCCTGATTTTGATCATTTTCTCTATTCAGTATTAACCCTGCTCTTTACAACACAAACTGATGGAATCAGAAAATGATTACAATTATTGTAAAGATGAAATAGAAATTAAAATGAAATGTAATTTGTACAAAAATATCTGAAGGCCTACAATTGATGGTTCTGTACTGATTGAATATAACACATCAGATTTCGCGGGCTTCGCTAAAGGACTAATGAAGTGCAAAGAAAGTCTACTTTTTCTCAGATGTTTTCTTTGCATCTTATATCGGCCCTTTTCGGTGGATTAAACGCTGATGCAAATACATCCGTAAAAGGCTAATATCGTCCGTTTTTTTAAATATTTTTTTATTATATCGGTCAACCGATAAAAATCGGTCAGGCTCTAGTTAAGTCTGCTTAGTCAGTTTTAAAATGTGATGGACAGCATGTGATAATTGAACAATGATTTGGCATGTTAATCTTACATCTAGATGTTCCGCCAGCGGAACGCCTCGCCAATATCCAATGATAGAGCGTGGCGCGAATTACAAACGCCTCAAAAATCCTAAAACTTCCATTTTTCAAACATATGACTATTTTACACAATTTAAGACAAGACTCTCCTTTATCTAACCACATTGCCTGATTTCAAAAAGGCTTTACAACGAAAGCAAAACATTACATTATGTCAGGAGAGTACCCAGCCAGAAATAATCAGACACCCATTTTTCAAGCTAGCATATAATGTCACCAAAACCACAGCTAAATGCAGCACTAACCTTTTGATCTTCGTCAGATGACACTCCTAGGACATTATGTTATACAATACATGCATGTTTTGTTCATATTTATATCAAAAACCAGCCTTTTACATTAGCATGTGACGTTCAGAACTAGCATACCCACCGAAAACTTCTGGTGAATTTACTAAATTACTCACGATAAACGTTCACAAAAAAACCAAACAATTATTTAAAGAATTATAGATACAGAACTCCTTTATGCAATCGCGGTGTCCGATTTTTAAAATAGCTTTTTGGGGGAAAGCACATTTTGCAATATTCTGAGTAGATAGCCCGGCCATCATGGCTAGCTATTTTGACACCCACCAAGTTTGGCACTCACCAAACTCAGATTTACTATAAGAAAAATTGGATTACCTTTGCTGTTCTTTGTCAGAATGCACTCCCAGGACTTCTACTTAAACACCCAATGTTGTTTTGGTTCCAAATAATCCATAGTTATATCCAAATAGCTGCGTTTTGTTCTTGCGTTCAAGACACTATCCGAAGGGTGACGCGCCGGCGCGTATCGTGACAAAAAAATTCAAAATATTCCATTACCATACTTCGAAGCATGTCAAACGCTGTTTAAAATCCATTTTTATGAGATTTTTCTCGTAAAATAGCGATAATATTCCGACCGGGAGACCTTGTTTTCGTTCAAACACCGAAAATGGAGTCTTCGCATGCATGCATGCATGCATGCACGCACGCCCGTGTCATTGTCTCAGAACGACCACTTTCCAAAACCCCTACTGATTTTCGCCCAGGGACTGCAGAGTCATCATTCCCCGTTCTGGCGCCTTCTGAGAGCCTATGGGAGCCTTAGAAAATGTCACGTTACAGCAGAGATCCTCTAGTTTTGATAAAGAGGCTATAGAAGGACAAGAAATGGTCAGACAGGGCACTTCCTGTATGGAATCTTCTCAGGTTTTGGCCTGCCATATGAGTTATGTTATACTCACAGAGAACATTCAAACAGTTTTAGAAACTTGAGGGTGTTTTCTATCCAAATCAAATAATTATATGCATATTGTAGTTTCTGGGCAGGAGTAATAACCAAATTAAATCGGTTATGTTTTTTTATCCGGCCGTGAAAATACTGCCCCCTATCCTAAACAGGTTAAACCATACACTTGGATCCATATGTTTAATTAATGGTTTACTGTTAACATTTTAATTTGATATTTTCCTTTTCAGGTTTGAATACCCTCAAGCACCCACTCCAAAGAAAAATAGATCTTCTAAACAGAACACTCCAAGAGGGCGTAAGGCTCTTCAGAAAGTAAGCTTAGATGGTGTGAACACCCCCAAACACATCGCTCAACCCGTTGAAGAGATTTCTGGTGACGCCCAAGAGATTTCTGATGCCATGACAACAGAGGCAGTGGAAGAGCTTGCTGCTGCTCTTGATGAAGCAGTGGAGGAAGAACAACCTGCTCCTCTTGCTGAGGCCATGCAGGAGCTAGAAGAGCCTGTTGCTGCACCTGCTGAGGCAGTAGAGGAAGAACAACCTGCTCCTCTTGCTGAGGCAGTGCAGGAGGTAGAAGAGCCAGTTTCTGTACCTGCTGAGGCAGTGGAGGAAGAACAACCTGCTCCTCTTGCTGAGCCCGTTGCTGCACCTGCTGAGGTAGAAGAGCCCGTTGCTGCACCTGCTGAGGCAGTGGAGGTAGCACATCTTGACATTGAAGAGCCTTCTGTTCCAGTAAAAGGTAGAAGAAAGAAAACTGAGGGGATTGTGCCACCACCTGCTAGAGGGAGATTGGCAAAGTGTAGTGAAACCAGTAGCGTTGAGGCACCAGCAGAAACTATGGACTCTGTGGATGTCCAGGATAAAATGGCAGCTGACCCAGTTCCTGCTGAAAAGCCCAAGAGTGGAAGAAAGGCCAAATGGGCTTCTATAGAGCGAGTTGAATCAGTGCAGGAGAATGCTGTTGAAAGTGAGAGTGCTGAAATTCCTCCAATTGAGGACCAGCAGCCAACTTCTGATGTCCCTGTGGAGAAACCCAGAAGAGGAAGAAAGGCCAAACGGGCTTCTGTAGAACAAGTTGAAACAGTGTTGGAGAACACTGTTGAAGCCGTGAGTGTTCCTGTCACTGAGAAGGTTGAGGCCCAGACTCCAGTCGTTAGATCTAAGAGAGGAAGAAAGACTAAACAGGATTCAATAGAAGAAGTTGAAGCGGAGGTTCTTGAAATTTCTCCAATTGATGTTGTGGAAGCCAAGGAGATGCCTGCTAGTGTTCCTGTTGAGAAACCACGGGCAAGAGGAAGACGGGCTAAACAGGAGTTTGAAGAAGCCAAAACAATGGAAGAAAATGTTGCTGAAGTTGTGGCAGTTGATATTCCTACAGAAGAGGTGGAGGCCTCAGTCCTGTTTGCAAAACCCAAAAGAGGAAGAAAGACTAAGCAGGAGTCTGTAGAGCAAGTGGAGTCTGTGAGTGTTGAAACTCCCATCGAACAAGTTGAGGCCCAGGAGCAGACCACTGTGGCTCCAGTTGAGAAACCCAAAAGAGGGGGAAGAAAGACTAAGCAAGCTTCTGTAGAGCAAGTTGAGCCTGAGGATCACCCTGTTGACTCTCTGACTGTTGAACTCCAGGAGCAGACTACCGTGGCTCCAGTTGAGAAACCCAAAAGAGGGGGAAGAAAGACTAAGCAAGCTTCTGTAGAGCAAGTTGAGCCTGAGGATCACCCTGTTGAGTCTCTGACTGTTGAACTCCAGGAGCAGACTACCGTGGCTCCAGTTGAGAAACCCAAAAGAGGGGGAAGAAAGACTAAGCAAGCTTCTGTAGAGCAAGTTGAGCCTGTTGAGGATCACCCTGTTGAGTCTCTGACTGTTGAGGCCCAGGAGCAGACTACCGTGGCTCCAGTTGAGAAACCCAAAAGAGGGGGAAGAAAGACTAAGCAAGCTTCTGTAGAGCAAGTTGAGCCTGTTGAGTCTCTGACTGTTGAGGCCCAGGAGCAGACTACCGTGGCTCCAGTTGAGAAACCCAAAAGAGGGGGAAGAAAGACTAAGCAAGCTTCTGTAGAGCAAGTTGAGCCTGTTGAGTCTCTGACTGTTGAGGCCCAGGAGCAGACTACCGTGGCTCCAGTTGAGAAACCCAAAAGAGGGGGAAGAAAGACTAAGCAAGCTTCTGTAGAGCAAGTTGAGCCTGTTGAGGATCACCCTGTTGAGTCTCTGACTGTTGAGGCCCAGGAGCAGACTACCGTGGCTCCAGTTGAGAAACCCAAAAGAGGGGGAAGAAAGACTAAGCAAGCTTCTGTAGAGCAAGTTGAGCCTGTTGAGTCTCTGACTGTTGAGGCCCAGGAGCAGACTACTGTGGCTTCGGTTGAGAAACCTAAACGAGTGGGAAGGAGGACTAAACAGGACCCTGAGTGTGTTGTCCCGCCAGTATCCCCAGAGACTCAGGAGGAAACATCTGCTCCCTCTACAGAGAAACCTAAAAGAGGAGGAAGACGAGCAAAGCAGCAGAAGGTTCCTGAAGTAGTGGAAGTTGAGAACATGGTAGTGCAGGAGGTCCACCTTCCTGCACAAACTGAGGTTGATGCTAAACCAGAGCTTGAAGAGACTGTTGCTGATGCTGAAGAACTGCTGGAAGCTCCGGTTGTCAAACCAGGATGGAGAGGGAAGGCAAAAGCCGTTGTGAAGGATGAAGTGCCTGCCAAGCGAGCACGTAGAGGAGCAGCTGATTCCACAAAGGTGCCCGCTGTTGCAGAAGCAACTGTGGAAGTTCCAACCGAGCCTGTCAAGCGAGGTAGAAGGGCAGCTAAATCCAAAGTCTCTGCAGATGACACCACCATTGCAGCCGAGTGCACTCCATTGGAGGCTGAGGTAACAGACACGGAGGTAATGACTGCTGTGGTTAAAAAAGGACGAGGAAAACCCCCTAAAAAGGGAAATGCTGTTTCTGAAATGACCTCTGACCAGGCAAATGTTATTGAAGGCATGGAAACCATTGACGAAGACTCAAAAAAGACCTCAAAATCTGTGAATTGGAAACCTGATTTGGAAGTTACACACAAGGTCACCCCTCTTCCTAAACAGAAGACATCCAGACGGAATGATACTGTTCCTGTTACTAAGGTTGAAGAACAGCCTGAACGGAGTGAAGAACAGCAGGTTGTGAAGACAGTGCGAGGAAGAAGAGCAAGATCTTATGTCGAGGTCAAAGAGACCGTACAATCAACACCCTCAAAAAGGGCACGCCATAGCGCCATAGAGACCTCTGCTGCTGAAGCCACGGTCCCCATTTCAAAGGCAGTAAACGAAAGAAATGCAGCAAGAAATATGAAAACTGAAGAGGCAGATCTCTCTGATAAAGCTGTTCCAAAGGAGCCTGTCAAAAAAACAAGACGAGCAGCAAAGTCTACTGTAGCAGCTCCCGTTGAGGCCACTAGCACTACTCCTGCTGTCCCGGAGGAAGTGCCAGAGACCATCCCCGAAGCCACAGTTGTGGGTGCTACAAAAGGAAGAGGTAAAGCGACAAAGGGAAAAGCTGTATCTCAGGAAATTGACATTGAGCAAGGTACTGAGTCGGAGCAGCCGTGTAAGCCCCGCAGAGGGAGAGCAGCTAGAAAATAGTTTAGGCATTCATAGATTTGTTTTTAATGCTTTGTTATAGAAATGCTAATGCGTGATTGCTCAACTTATTTTTTTGTGCTTGTCTGGTGTTATACATTTTTTAAAGTTACAGATGTATAATTGATTTCCTTAGCAGTGCTTTACAATATTATTCAGATTTTTGGTCTTAATTGTGGTTAGTTTTGCTACATTCTCTGAATATTTTTTTACATTTTAAAAAGATTGTTTGTAGAAAAAGATTCATATTAAAAATCAAAAAATTAAGTTGTCAGAATTTCTTATACTGTAGCATTATTGATAAAGCATGATTAACTCTCAAATTGAGTAGGTTCTGGTACTGTACATATTTATATTTGTCTGATTTAACTTCAACACATACAATACCACATGCATGGAGGTTATCCCCACACATTATTCATTCAAATTATTGAGAATACATTCACAAAGGATTAACATATTTCCATTGTGGTTGTCTTGGCCAAAATGACATGGCTGTTAAAAGAATAAGAATACTTTTGTTATTCTTGTATAAAGCGGTTTCCAGAACCTGTGAAGAGAACAAATGGCGCAAAGCTCCCTATCTCTTCCCCCAGACCCTCTGAGGAAACAAGTGGTCATCTTTACTGTCAAAAAGAAGCTTTAAAGATTTGCGATCTGCATAATGCACGTGTCAAACTCATTCCACGAAGGGCCGAGTGTCTGCAGTTTTTTTTTTTTTTAATCCTCGCTTGTACTTGATTGATGAATTAAGGTCACAGATTAGTTATGAACTCCCTTCACGTAGTTGTCTAGTTAGGTCTTAATTGAAAGCAAAAACCAGCAGACATCGAATGAGTTTGACAAACCTGTCATAAAGTAATTCTGTCACAGTTGTCTAGGAGTAAAAAAAGGAATTGTTCAAAAGTTCACACACTGTGCAGAAAAATGCATCATGGTTTAGACTACTTCTGACTGCATCTACAAATAAAGATGAGCTGCAGTTTTCAGCTGGCAAGTATGTTGACCCTGCCAGATATTGTATTCCTCTTATAATTTCGCGTATGTGCGAACAAGCTGTGTAGGAATGTTCCATGTTTATTTTAGCTGCATGATAAACATAGCATAATTATGATCATTGACCATCTAATACTGAAGCTGTGTTTTGAATACTCGTATTAACCTGCACTAACTGTATGTGACAGAAATGGAGTATGTAGTATGCTTATTGGTCATAGTATAGATATATTTAGTATATCAAAAGTTCCTGGATGTCGCACTAAATTGGCCAAAATACGACGTGGACAGTATTTCCATGCTTTTAGGGCCCATAATGCAATTTCTTCAGAAAATGGACGTGGCTTCACAACGTTTTAAGATTTGAAGAAAATGGCAGAAACAGCTCAAATAAGCAAAGAGAAACAACAGTCCATGTTACTTTAAGGTCAGTCAATATGGAAAACTATCAAGCACTATGATGAAACTGGTTCTCATTAGGACCGCCACAGGAATGGAAGACCCAGAGTTACCTCTGCAGCAGAGGATAAGTTCATTAGAGTTACCAGCCTCAGAAATTGCAGCCCAAATAAATGCTTCAGAGTTCAAGTAACAGACACATCTCAACATCACCTGTTTAGAGGAGACTGAATCAGGCCTTCATGGTCGAATTGCTGTAAATAAACCACTAAAGGACACCAATAATAAGAAGAGACTTGCTTGGGCCAAGAAACACAAGCAATGGACATTAGACCGGTGGAAATCTGTCCTTTGGTCTGGAGTCCAAATTGGAGGTTTTGGTTCCAACCCGCTATTGCTTTGTGAGATGCAGTGTAGGTGAACGGATGATCTCCGCATCTGTATTTCCCACTGCAAAGCATGGAGGAGGTGTTATGGTGTGGTGGTGCTTTGCTGGTGACACTGTGATATACACTGCTCAAAAAAATAAAGGGAACACTTAAACACAATGTAACTCCAAGTCAATCACACTTCTGTGAAATCAAACTGTCCACTTAGGAAGCAACACTGATTGACAATAAATTTCACATGCTGTTGTGCAAATGGAATAGACAACAGGTGGAAATTATAGGCAATTAGCAAGACACCCCCAATAAAGGAGTGGTTCGGCAGGTGGTGACCACAGACCACTTCTCAGTTCTTATGCTTCCTGGCTGATGTTTTGATCTTTCACTCAAGTGGTAGCATGAGACGGAGTCTACAACCCACACAAGTGGCTCAGGTAGTGCAGCTCATCCAGGATGGCACATCAATGCGAGCTGTGGCAAGAAGGTTTGCTGTGTCCAGAGCATGGAGGCACTACCAGGAGACAGGCCAGTACATCAGGAGACGTGGAGGAGGCCGTAGGAGGGCAACAACCCAGCAGCAGGACCGCTACCTCCGCCTTTGTGCAAGGAGGAGCAGGAGAAGCACTGCCAGAGCCCTGCAAAAATGACCTCCAGCAGGCCACAAATGTGCATGTGTCTGCGCAAACGGTCAGAAACAGACTCCCTGAGGGTGGTATGAGGGCCCGACGTCCACAGGTGGGGGTTGTGCTTACAGCCCAACACCGTGCATGACGTTTGGCATTTGCCAGAGAACACCAGATTGGCAAATTCGCCACTGGCGCCCTGTGCTCTTCACAGATGAAGCAGGTTCACACTGAGCACATGTGACAGACGTGACAGGGTCTGGAGACGCCGTGGAGAACGTTCTGCTGCCTGCAACATCCTCCAGCATGACCGGTTTGGCGGTGGGTCAGTCATGGTGTGGGGTGGCATTTCTTTAGGGGGCCACACAGCCCTCCATGTGCTCGCCAGAGGTAGCCTGACTGCCATTAGGTACCGAGATGAGATCCTCAGACCCCTTGTGAGACCATATGCTGGAGTGGTTGGCCCTGGGTTCCTCCTAATGCAAGACAATGCTAGACCTCATGTGGCTGGAGTGTGTCAGCAGTTCCTGCAAGAGGAAGGCATTGATGCTATGGACTGGCCCGCCCGTTCCCCAGTCCTGAATCCAATTGAGTACATCTGGGACATCATGTCTCGCTCCATCCACCAATGCCACGTTGCACCACAGACTGTCCAGGAGTTGGCGGATGCTTTAGTCCAGGTCTGAGAGGAGATCCCTCAGGAGACCATCCACCACCTCATCAGGAGCATGCCCAGGCATTGTAGGGAGGTCATACAGGCATGTGGAGGCCACACACACTACTGAGCCTCATTTTGACTTGTTTTAAGGACATTGCATCAAAGTTGGATCAGCCTGTAGTGTGGTTTTCCACTTTAATTTCGAGTGTGACTCCAAATCCAGACCTCCATGGGTTGATAAATTGGATTTCCATTGATTATTTTTGTGTGATTTTGTTGTCATCACATTCAACTATGTAAAGAAAAAAGTATTTAATAAGATTATTTCATTCATTCAGATCTAGGATGTGTTATTTTAGTGTTCCCTTTATTTTTTTGAGCAGTATATTTAGAATTCAAGGCACACTTCACCAGCATGGCTACCACAGCATTCTGCAGTTATACGCCATTCCATCTTGTTTGGGCTTAGTGGGACTATCATTTGTTTTTCAACAGGACATTGACCCAACACACCTCCATGCTGTGTAAGGGATAGTTTACCAAGAAGGAGAGTGATGGAGTGCTGCATCAGATGACCTGGCCTCCACAATCCCCCGACCATAACCAAATTGAGATGGTTTGGGATGAGTCGGAGCGCAGAGTGAAGGAAAAGAAGCCAACAAGTGCTCAGTATATGTGGGAACTCCTTCAAGACTGTTGTAAAAGCATTCTAGGTGAAGCTGGTTGAGAGAATGGCATGAGTGTGCAAAGCTGTCATCAAGGCAAAGGGTGGCTATTTGAAAAATTTCAAATATAAGATATATTTTGATTTGTTTAACACTTTTTTGGTTACTACATGATTTAATGTGTTTTTTCATAGTTTCGATGTCTTCACTATTATTCTACAATGTAGAAAAATAAAGAAAAAGCCTTGAATGGGTACGTGTTCTAAAACTTTTAGCCGGTAGTGTATACTCATTAAGTATGTAGTATACAGTATGTTGGTATGGGTATTCGAGCACAGCTCGAGTATGAATGAAGCGCATCTCCCCTAAATATGCAGAAAGACATTCTCAGACCCACCCAACCAGCGATAAAGGGGATGCAGTTTATAGCAGATATTCTGTGCAACAAGTTTTACATGCTAGGTCTGTCTTAGGTTATTGACATATTTAGATTTTAATTTGTAATTCTGAAATTCATATTTCTAGCGGAACTAGTAATTGAGGTTTGCACATTTACCCGGATGAGATAGCAGATGAACTAAGGAGAAGAACGCACGGTGAACGACGGAGGGAGATTTGAGAAGAAAAAAAAAATCAATAACTTTGCCGAATTGTTTATTTGGTTTCATGCAAAATGGAAGATTTGGACAAAGACATACGATCCACTGCGAGAGGTTTTCATTGCATCCTATGCAATGTGAATGTACCCAATAGTAAGTGAATGTCGTAGTTTTGCTGTTTAGTTGCAGTTAGCTAGCTATCGGCTAACCACAAACCAACCAGCTATATGACTTACTTTGTAAGATAGCTAACGTTAGCCAGATAACTGTTAGTTAGCTAGTTCATTACCCTGTCGGCTGTAAACTAATCAGCCAATCGTACAGGTGGCTAAGACAGTAATGTTAGCTAGCTTACCTTTTAGAATTTCTATGTTATTTTATCAATTTCTGTTAACAAAGTAGATACCTACAGTAAATGCTTAGCTAGATATATCAATTCATGACAATTGATATGCACGCTGGCTTAGTTTTACACATGTCTGCTGGATAATCTAACGTTATGCATATCAGTTTTATGACCAATTTTCTTTACTGACGGGAAAACACTGAATCTACAGAGGCCAGTCTGGATGCCCACGTGAAAGGGCGAAAGCATGTGAAGCTGAGCATTGTGCGGGCGACTCGGAAGGCTCAGGTGGAGAACAGTGTGTTTGTCAGTGGGATCAAACCGGATACAGCTCAAGCTGACCTTGTAGACTACTTCCAAAGGTTTGGACCAGTGTCAGAAGTCATCATGGACAAAGACAAGGTGAGCTCTAAGTAGTTGGAGTGCTGATCTCGAATCGGGGCCATTGTCAATATAATCTTGCTACCATCTTTTCGATTTCTGATATTCTATCAATTATCGAGACAGGTGGGTGTCTCCTCCCCCCCCCCCCCCCCCCCAAAAAAAGTGCTACACGCCATGACTGGACTCAAGCGTCGATTTGAATGACATTCGCTTTCCTCGATCGATGACAAAATATCAGAAATTGAAAAGATGGCGGCATTATACATTGTCGGATTACTTCATGGCGCCAAACTTCATTTAACGGAGCATTTGCTAAATTCCAAAGTTCCACCTGCAACTAGCCATGGGAGTTTAGAAAACACTGGTGCCTTCCAAGCTGAATTAAGGAAGTATCGGCAAGTAAAGGTTGGTTGAAAAATAATGCCTGATGGATTAAACATCCCAAACCATAATTATTAAAGGAAAACTCTTTCATTAGTCCATTGTTGATTAAGTCCCAAAATGTTTTGCATGTCATCAATCAAGTTTTCAAGATATGTAACGTTCCAAATAAAGAAATCTGGCAGATTTCTGAATTTATTTTTGAAAGTTAGACATCTTAAACTTGATTGCTGACATGCAAAACATTTAATGGTAGGATAATCCATTGCGTTATAAAGGTTATTTCCTTAGCTAGCCGGAGAGGAATATTCTTTGTGGTTTTCTTATTGACCCCCAGCCCTAACAGTTGGTTGACACAAGCCTCGGACATACCCCTTGTCATAAGTCTATAATCCATTGTGTTCCGTCCACAGGGTGTATACGCTATTGTGGAATTCAGTGAGAATGACAGTCTGCAGGCCACGCTGTCCCGGTTAGAGCACGACATGAACGGTCTGAAGCTGCGGGTGAAACCCAGGGAGAACAAGGAGTTCAAATTGATCCCTAAAAAGAGGCAGGATTCCAAGAACCTGCAGCAGATACTGGAGCGGCTCACCAAAGAGCTGTGCCAGACTGCTTCGGTAAGTGTTCTTTAGGTTAGTATCCCTCCTCGTTTCATGTTCCATGACTCTTTCCGTCTGATATGCGCTATTAATGTAGGGAATAATAAAAAGGGTAAGTATCAAAGTGCTGATGGATATGATGTGTTGTTGAAGTGGTCCTCTGTCTCCAGGTGAATGAACAGATGCAGACGGTGGTGGAGCGATTCCAGTTGGGCGAGAATGAGAAAAAGGCCAGAGAGTTACTAGTGCAACTGCTCCAGGAGGTGTTTACAGAGTTCTTCCCAGGTAGGCCAACTTTCATTGAACCCAATCATGTAGCTTGAAGTACAAATTGCCCCTAACCACAGATCAAGGATCAGATTACCTCCAGTCATAATCTTAACCACAAGGGGATGACAAATAGCTGGCCCCGTGTCAGTCATTAGGTGCAGAAAGGATGGCCTTTGATGTTTGTGTGTTGTCTTGGTACAGATAGTCAGATCCTGGCCTTCGGTTCCTCCGTCAACACATTTGACATCCACTCCTGTGACTTGGATCTGTTCCTGGACCTGGACAACACCAAGGTGTTCCAAGCTCAGGCCAAGAATTCTTCTGAACAGGTGTGGTGGTGTCAACTTTTAGAATGTCCCCCAGCGTCTCAATGTCTTTTAAATTACCCATGCTATTTCCAGCACTCCTCTTCCTCTGATGTCCTCCAGGCAGGGGAAGGCCCGCCGGACGACACCCGCTCTGAGGACTCCATCCTGTCCGACATCGACCTCTCCACCGCCTCGCCAGCCGAAGTGCTAGAGCTGGTGGCGGCCATCTTGAGAAAGTGCGTCCCTGGGGTGCACAAGGTCATGCCGGTCAGCGGCGCTCGCCTCCCTGTGGTTAAGTTCATCCACAAGGAGCTCAACCTCCAGGGGGACGTGACCATCAATAACAGGTCAGCCTATACAATGCTACTGTCATAATTAAATAGAACGAGTAATTTAATGCATCTCTATTGCTACTGTACTGTGTATGGCCCAGAACCAAACTGACCACTACCCCTTCGTCCTAGAACCTAATAATGATCAGAAAAGTCCCAGACAGCAACTCTTAGTATTTCGGGTATGAAGATAAGCATGACGGGCCACAATGGGTCCCCCCACCAGCCAACCTTCCTAATCTCACTTCCACCACCCCTCAGACTGGCGGTGAGGAACACCCGTTTCCTGCAGCTGTGCTCAGGGCTGGACTCCAGGCTGCGCCCTCTGGTCTACACCGTCCGCTACTGGGCTAAACAGAAGCAGCTGGCTGGTGAGTGGTCTTCACAGCTCCCCTGTATGAGAGACTAACATCATTTTAGATCGAACACCATTTTCAACAGTGTTCAGTAGGGGTCAGCAGAACCTTGCTTGTGGACTTTCTGTCACCTTTTTTTAGCTACAGGCGACACGGTATTATGCCTCTTTGTGCTACATGCTTGTCATAACTGTTTTGTCTCTCCGGTGTTTCTCCCGTAGGTAACCCCAGCGGTGCTGGACCCTTGCTGAATAACTACGCTCTGACACTACTGGTGATCTTCTATCTGCAGAAGTGTGACCCTCCTGTTCTCCCCACGTTGGACCAGCTGAAGGACATGGCCTGTATGTACTACTTCCTGTCTGCACTGCTTTAAAGCTCAACACACATGGCACATGCATGCCTTAACCTCTCTGGGCTATGTGGGACGTGACCGTCCCACCTGCGGGACACACTAGACAACAGCCAGTGAAATAGCAGGGCGCCAAATTCAAAACAACAAAAATCTCATAATTCAAATTTCTCAAACATACAACTATTATATCCCATTTTAAAGATACACTTCTCGTTAATCCAACCACATTGTCTGATTTCAAAAAGGCTTTACGGCTAAAGCATAACATTAGATTATGTTAGGACATCACCTTGACAATAAAAAACACACAGCCATTTTCCAAGCAAGGAGAGGCGTCACAAAAACCAGAAATACAGCTAAAATGAATCACTAACCTTTGATCTTCATCAGTTGGCACTCATAGGACTTCATGTTACACAATACATGTATGTTTTGCTCGATAAAGTTCATATTTATATCCAAAAAAACCATTTTACATTGGCGTGTAATGTTCAGGAATGTTTTGCCTCCAAAACTTCCGGTGAATGAGCACATCAATTTACAGAAATACTCATCATAAACGTTGATAAAATATTAAACTGTAATTCAAAGAATTATAGATGCACTTCTCCTTAATGCAACCGCTGTGTCCGATTTCAAAAGAAAATTACAGCGAAAGCACACTTTGCAATAATCTGAGTACAGCGTTCAGACACGAAACCAAACCCGGCATTTTGTGGAGTCAATAAAACTCTGAAATAATATTATAAATATTCACTTACCTTTGATCTTCATCAGAATGCACTCCCAGGAATCCCAGGTCCAGAATAAATGTTTTTGTTCGATAAAGTCCATAATTTATGTCCAAATACCTCCTTTTTGTTCGCGTGTTCAGGCCACTACTCCAAATGCAGGAAGCGCGCGAAAATTTCGCAACAAAGTCAAAAAAAGTTCTATTTACGTTTGTAGAAATATGTCAAATATGATCTTTAGGATGTTTTTAACATAAATCTTCAGTAATATTCCAACTGGACAATTCCAATGTCTTTAGAAAAGGAACACAGCTCACACTCACGTGAGCGTGCGCCCCATTTCCTCACTCATCAACTTCTAGGCCCTCTTGTTCGCTCCATATTCACAGTAGAAGCATGAAACAACGTTCTAAAGACTGTTGACATCTAGTGGAAGCCTTAGGAAGTGCAAAATGAACCCTAAGTCACTGTATACTGTATAAACAATCACTTGAAAAAACTACAAACCTCAGATTTCCACACTTCCTGGTTGGATTTTTCTCAGGTCTTTGCCTGCCATATGAGTTCTGTTATACTCACAGACATCATTCAAACAGTTTTAGAAACTTCAGTGTTTTCTATCCAAATCTACTAATAATATGCATATCCTACCTTCTGAGCCTGAGTAGCAGGCAGTTTAATTTGGGCACGCCTTTCATCCGGACGTCAAAATACTGCCCCCTACCCTAGAGAAGTTAACACGCATCTCAAGACATTTCTATTCTGAACAAAAATCTAAACACGACATACAACATGTGTGGTGAGTATGCTAGGCCATGGAAGAACCGGGACAGTTTCAGCTTCCAGGAATTGTGTACAGATCCTTGCAACATGGGGCCGTGCATTATCATGCTGAAACATGAGGTGATGGCGGTGGATGAATGGCACGACAATGGGCCTCAGGATCTCGTCACGGTATCTCTGTGCATTCGAATTGCCATTGATTAAAAGCAATTGTGTTCGTTATCCGTAGCTTATGCCTGCCCATACCATAACCCCATCGCCACCATGGGGCCTTCTGTTCACAACGTTGACATCAGCAAACCGCTCGCCCACACGACTCCATACACGTGGTCTGCAGTTGTGAGGCCAGTTGGAAGTACTGCCAAATCCTCTAAAACGACTTTGGATGCAGCTTATGGTAGAGAAATTAGCATTCAATTCTCTGGCAACAACTCCGGTGGATGTTCCTGCGGGTTGCGTTCCAATTGCACGCTCCCTCCAAACTTTTCAGAGAAATAAGCTTTTTGTGAATATTGAATATTTCTGTGATCTTTTATTTCAGCCCATGAAACATGGGACCAACACTACATGTTGTGTTAATGTTTGTTCAACCTAATTAACGCGTACATGACTTCTATTACTATTTTGACTAGTATCTGTTTAGTCCATATAGTACCCTATATTAACCCACTCAATCCCCTATATGGCAGAAAATAGGTTTAACCTGAGGATGTCTATAGTATTGCAACTAGTGAATTAAATTATTATTATTATTTTTTCTCACTGTTCTTCTCTTCCTCTAAGGTGAGGAGGAAGAGTGCGTGATTGAAGGCTGGAACTGCACCTTCCCCAGTCAGCCCATTGCTGTGCCCCCCAGCAAGAACACCCAGGATTTGTGTAGGTTACACCAAAAATTGCATGAAAAATACATCCAACCATGCAGGGGGAAAAAGGATGGGCAGCGTTCAATTTATTTATATATATATATATATATATCCATCCCTTTAGCAGACTTTTATCCAAAGCAACTCAGTCAGTCATGCGTGCATACATGGGTGTTCCCGGGAATCAAACCCTCTATCATGGCGTTGCTATGCTCTACCAACTGAGCTACAGTAGACGTTAGAACACCTAGAATATCAATAGTAGAATTGAAGGTGCCATTTGGTTTGGAGAAACCTAAGAGGACGAAGGCACTCTTCATAAAATTAATTCAAATGCCTTAGTTGTGTTGGCAGGTACAAGATAAAAATCTGTTTTTAAATTGATTTAAAAACTGCAGTCTTTTGGCATTCGTTAGGGAGTGACGATGGAGTTAGATGTATTATTTGCCAGTTCTTAATTAAATCTGTTCTCTTACCAAACTTGCCCCAAGTAAATCTTCGGTGTAACACCCTCTTGTTTTCCCATTGATTTATTTTAGACTGAACAATGGTTTGAAGCTTCTTTTTTTTTTAAATTTCTCTGTAGGTGCCCTGCTGTCAGGCTTCTTCTCCTTCTATGCCCAGTTCGACTTTGCCAGCTCTGTCATCTCCATCAGGGAGGGCAGCTCTCTCCCCGTCACCAGCTTTCTTAGCCGAGACAAGGTAAAGGGGGAAGGGGAGGCCATGGAGCAGGAGAGGTCCTCAGGTCCTAAGCTGGGCCCCCTCAATGTGCTGGACCCCTTCGAGCTGCACCACAATGTGGCGGGCAACCTGACGGAGCGCAGCCAGAGGAGCTTTCAAAGGGAGTGCCAAGAGGCAGAGAAGTATTGCCGCAGCCTGCAGTACATGCGGAAGTCCACCAAAGGTAAGGTGTGGGGCCTGGTGCGCCTTTTCACCCCCCGGGACGAGGGCCCTCACCACCACAAGGGGGCTGAGGGGGCAGAGCGGGAACTAGCCATCAGCATCCCCTTCAAGGCGGCGTCGCTCCCCGAGGTGGTCCGCAGCCAGCTGCACTCTGCCGGGGACGGCTTCCGCTTGCTCTGGTTCCAGAGGGTGTGCTCTGCTGTGGAGGGGGTGATTCAGGGAGTCCTCAAGTGCAGCCTAACTAACACCGGCATGGGGGAAAGCACTGGAGCTGACGGAATGGATACTGCATCACCGATTGGCAAATCGACAAACGACCACGGTGAGGATGCCAGCTGCCGTGACTCCAGCCCCCAGAGCAAGACTGGAGCCAAGAGAGCCCTGCTGTCCTCTGAGAGCAGCGGCGACTCCGTGTCCCCGCAGGGCAAGAGGCCCAGGTTGGACAGTTACATCGGGTCCCAGCCCGGTTCTCCACACTGGACCTACGTCCAGAGGCACAGGGTGTGGGCGGGCCGGCGGAAGGTAAGGAGGGAGCTGCTTAAAGGAGGGATGGACATGGACTCCAGGCCAGAGGGCAGCAGTGTGGAGCTGGAGACCCAGGTGACCAACCACATTGTGGAAAAGGAGCCAGAGGACAAGGAGCCGCTGGAGTTCCAGGTTCAGGCCCAGGTGGTGGGCGGCACAGAGAGCACCAAGGCCGTGATCAAGTTCCGACCCTCTGCCGATGGCGCCGGACTGTTCCAGGACTTCTTTCACTTCCTGGAGATGTTCCTGCCCAAGATGGCCGACACACTGATGGGGAAGACTGGGTAGATGACGCCGGACTGTTTTGTAAAAGGGTTGTGTGGGTTCTGATAATCATCACTTTGTGTTTTCTCTTCTGAATAGTGGAAGAGTGGTTGAAACTGGTCATTTTACACTATTTTCATATTATGGGAGATTGTTTGTTGTTGATAAAACTAAAGGAGTTGTCTCTTCTTGAAAACGGATCTGACTAAGATGGCTCTGAAGTGTTATGAAAGAGCTTGAGTAATGGCTTTGATAAAGCCATGAAAAAGATTGTGAAAATTGTTTGTGCGCTGTCATGCTATTAAGTTAGGTATGTTTTAGATTAGGGTTGGCACGTGCCCTGCAGCAATGCACTCCTTTGTATTGTTTCAGTGATTTTGTTTGGTTTGTTTATCTTGTTTTATGGGGGGGGGGGGGAATGGTTTGAAGAAAATTAAAGGCTATTGAAAACTGTTCTCAACAGTTGGAATAAAATGAAAAATATCTTTATCAAGCGACGGGACAACGATCTTTTTTTTTTTTAACATGCCGACTTTTGCGCTTTATCGTGGCGCCCTTGTGCCACAGAATCTATCCAATGTTTAACAATTGGACAAGCTCCCATGTCCATAAATCACAATGGTAGGTGGACAGCCTAAGGTCTCCAGGGGGACTTGCCTGTTTATGATGTTACACAGGTCTGAATTACATGGTGCGTGCATCATTGACCCTCTGTCCACCATTGAAACACCCTGGCAGACACAGGTCTATGCCAGGGGAAGTGTGTTTACTGGAAGCCTGGTCCAGATAGGTCTCTGCTCATACGACTGAGACCAACAACTGCAATTGCTCAGGGAGATAGCCTAGGTAATAAAGCAGCATATCTGCCGCCATAGTTGGCAGTGGATAGGCGTAGTGCTGGGCGTTATGGCCAAAATATATCATGGTACTTACATTTTTGGGGGGACGGTATGACGGAATTTGACACTATTTTATGTTATATCAGTTCATCGGTTGCAACACTCACCGAGTTCCAAACTGCCCCTGGAAGCAACATCAGAACGATAACTGTTCGTAAGGGGGCTTCCTGAAATGGGTTTCCATGGCCGAGCAGCCGCACACAAGCCTAAAATCACCATACGCAATGCCAAACGCTGGCTGGAGTGGTGTAACCTCTCACCGCCATTGGACTCTGGATCAGTGGAAACGCATTCTCTGGAGTGGTGATATCATGCATCACCATCTGGCAGTCCGACAGACAAATCTGGGTTGGGCAGATACCAGGAGAACGCTACCTGCCCCAAAGCATAGTGCCAACTGTAAAGTTTGGTGGAGGAGGAATAAGGGTCTGGGGCTGTTTTTCATGATTCAGGCTAGGCCCCTTATTTCTAGTGAAGGGAAATCTTAACGCTACAGCATACAATGACATTCTAGACAATTCTGTGCTTCCAACTTTGTGGCAACAGTTTGGGGAAGGCCCTTTCCTGTTTCAGAATGACAATGCTTCTGCGCACAAAGCGAGGTTCGTACAGAAATGGTTTGTCCAGATTTGTGTGGAAGAACTTGACTGCCCTGTACAGAGCCCTGACCTCAACCCCATCGAACACCTTTGGTATGAATTGGAACGCTGACTGCGAGCCAGGCCTAATCGCCAAACATCAGTGCCCGACCTCACTAATGCTCTTGTGGCTGAATGGATGTTGGAACATCCCTGCAGCAATGTTCCAACATCTAGTGGAAAGCCTTCCCAGAAGAGTGGAGGCTGCTATTACAGCAAAGGGGGACCAACTCCATATTAATGTCCATGATTTTGGAATGAGATGTTTGACAAGCAAGTGTCCACATACTTTTGGTCATGTGGTGTAGATACTAGAACCATGCTATCACTGAAGACTGAAGTGACCACAGAACAAAATGTACTGTAGCATGTTTAGTACATGAAACAAAGCCTAAAGGCTCTGTCACCATTGCACTCATCATTCCTGTACATTCTTTGAAGTCTGTCTTGGCAGTACATCAAAGACTCAAAGAAGCCCTGCTTGTGAGATGTTTTATACATTTCCTAGAACACTGCTGTCAGGAACATAACAAGGCTGGAAGAAATTGAATAAGAATTTGAGTTTCGCCATATGGCAAAATACCTGCTTTTGTCCCCCATGATCAGTCCCAATGATGAAGTCCCAACAGGAAACATCCACCATTTTCTTAATTGCCTTTGTAGATACGTATATATTATACAGACTATCGCAATGAAGAATGATTTCATGCAGGCTAATTGCCAATCATTGTCAGTTTCATGGAGCTCTGAGTAATCAATACCATCAGGAATTGATTCTGCTTCTGAATCTTTAACGTTCTTACGTGGTTGTCATTTTTGTGACACTAGCGTCGATCTTTAATTGGGGGGAAAAAAACACCTAATTTAATATCCGGTGTCATTGGTGTCCATGATACAGCCACTGCATCAATTTGTTCCCCAGACACCCTACATTCACAGTTTTTCAGATCAATGGCATCAATTAGTCCTAACGCCCAACAGACTGAGTAAATCCAAGTTACCCATGGAAATAAGGTTTATGTGGCTGACTTTTCTGTCATAAACAGATATATCAGGTGCCTTTCTATTGGTTTAATTAGTCAGATCTTTTTAAGAAGGGGGGGGGGGAGTGAATTGCTTCTACAGACAGACTGGCTTTGTTCCTCTGTGGAGATGACGAGTTGCATCTGTTGTGAGGGAATCAAAGCAACGTTTCTCACCCACAGCTAGCAGAATTGAAGGCTGCTGATATGTGGGGCGAAACATGGAGTTGAGTATTTTGCCTGGGTGTCATTATGAGAAGAGATATATATATATATATATATATATATATTATGACGGTTTTACGTGTAAGAGGAGTAAACCATTTTTTGGACACATAAGCTACAAATGACAAACCGATAGCATGGCATGTCTTGCTCTACCTATTCTTTCCCATGTGTGGTGACTCAAGGGTTATGTTCCCCACATTAAAAAGAAAACCCCTGGGAAATACCATCTCATTGTTTGGTTACTGTTATGCGGTAGTGTTTCCAAGTGACGCTCAAGAGGGCTTTTCAGGGCAGTTCATGTATTCATAAATTATTGCACTAACAGACAGTGATATCCAATGATGAAGTCTGCTGTGCGAACAGACTGGGTTGACTGGATCACTGGAAAGCACTCTGCTCACATTAGTGGCTGCCTCAATCAGAAGATAAGGCTAAATCAGCCTTGCAATACTACTGGAAGGAGTCCGATTTCTCTGGGGAGACATCCATGAAATGAAGCAAGTGGGTTTCTGTCTGTGTATTAGTCCTCTCTCTGCTATGTTTGGAAGCAGCAAGTGTCATGAGTACAAAATAGTGTACAGTCATATTGTCTAGTCTTCAAAGCGAGAGATTTTTCAAACAGGATTTTGGTCTAGCCTTCTAACATGCATACTAACCCAGTATTAGCATTTCTGGCATTCCATGGAATACATATTTATATTTACATACAGTACCAATCAAATGTTTGGACACACCGACTCATTCAAGGTTTTTCTTTCTTTTTTAATATTTTCTACATTGTAGAATAATTAGTGAAGACATCAAAACTATGACAACACATGATAACACATGGAATCATGCACTAGAAATGTTAAACAAATCAAGATCTATTTTAGATTCTTTAAAGTAGCCACCCTATGCCTTGATAACAGCTTTGCAAACTCTTTGGCATTCTTTCAACCAGCTTAACCTGGAATGCTTTTCCAACAGTCTTGAAGGAGTTACCACATATGCTGAGCACTTGTTGGCTGCTTTTCCTTCACTCGGCGGTCCAAATCATCCCAAACCATCTCAATTGGGTTGAGGTTAGGTGATTGTGGAGGCCAGGTCTTCTGATGCAGCACTCCATCACACTCCTTGGTCAAATAGCCCTTACACAGCCTGGAGGTGTGTTTTGGGTCATTGTTCTGTTGAAAAATAAATGATAGTCCCACTAAGCACAAACCAGGTGGGATGGCATATCGCTGCAGAATGCTGTGGTAGCCATGCTGGTTAATTGTGTCTTGAATTCTAAATAAATCACTGACAGTGTCACCAACAAAGCACCATCACACCACCACCTCCATGCTTCATGGTGGTAACCACACATGCGGAGATCCTCTGTTCACTTATTCTGCATCTCACAAAGACACGGCAGTTGGAACCAAAAATCTCACATTTGGACTCATCAGACCAAAGGACAGATTTCCACCGGTCTAATGTCCATTGCTCGTGTTTCTTGGCCCAAGCAAGTCTCTTCTTATTGGTGTCCTTTAGTAGTGGTTTCTTTGCAGCAATTCGACCAGGAAGGCCTGATTCACGCAGTCTCTGAACAGTTGATGTTGAGATGCGTGTGTTACTTGAACTCTGTGAACCATGCGTTCTTTTGTAAAAAACATTTGTACCATGATCATTGAAATGCAAGAGAAAGGCCATCATGTATTATTCCAGCACAGGTGCAATTTAGATTTTGGCCACTAGATGGCATCAGTGTGTGCGCAAAGTTTTAGAGTGATCCAAATAACCATTTAATTTCTGTTGAAAATGTTGTATCAAGACTGCCCAAATGTCCCTAATTGGTTTTCAAGTTCATAACTGTGCACTCTCCTCTTCACTGTAAATTGGACAGTGCAGTTAGATTAACAACAATGTAAGCTTTCTGCCAATATCAGATATGTCTCTTCCTGGGAAATGTTCTTGTTACTTACAACCTCATGCTAATCGCATTAGCCTACGTTAGCTCGACCGTCCCAAGGGGGACCCACCAATCCTGTAGAGGTTTAAAGTAATGATGGACTGTCATTTCTTTTTGCTTATTTGAGCTGCTCTTGACATATTATGGACTTGCTATTTTACCATATAGGGCTATCTTTTGTATACCACCCCTACCTTGTCACGACACAACTAATTGGCTCAAACACATTAAGGAGGAAAGAAATTCCACAAATTCACTTTTAACAAGGCACACCTGTTAATTGAAATGCATTCCAGGTGACTACTTCATGAAGCTGGTTGAGAGAATGCCAAGCGTGTGGAAAGCTGTCATCAAGGCTAAGGGTGGCATCTTTGAAGAATCTCAAATATATATATTTTTGGGGGGTTACTGCATGATTCCATATGTGTTATTTCATAGTTGTGTCTTCAGTATTATTCTACAATGTAGAAAATAGTTATTTTTTTTAAATGAAGAAAAACCCTGGAATGAGTAGGTGTGTTGACTGGTAATGTATATTTATGTAAAGTAAATGTCAAATGTTCACTGTTAAAGGAGGATCATCAGCACATACATTATCAGTTACACCTGTAATTGAGTAATGGGCACAACAACATTAGTAACAAAATGTGGTGTGTGGTTGTGACTGAGTTGTAAATGAGTTGTATTTGCTGCCGTCTTGGAGTGCATTAGCCTGAGATTTATCTGGAGGAGTTTATTGGGCCCAATGAGCCATGGAAAACTCAACTGTTTGCCTTTTCGTTACTTCCGAATGTTTACCTGTAGAGACGGAGATCGAATGAGGAGATGAGTTTGCCTTCTGCCTGTTGTTTCTTGTCATTGACTTTTATTGCGAGTAGGGTAAACAGAAAGAGTCAGTAGATTACGATCGCGGGAGAACGGACAAGTTGTAGTGGGATACACTGTGCTTTTACTGCTATCCCACAGACCGGATGTGAGGGGTGCAAGAGAAAGGTACAGTGGGGCCCCAAATTATTCACACCTTTGATAAAGATGAGCAAAAATGGAAAAAACGAATCTATAATATTATTGTATTCTCTTAAAAATGTATACTAATACAATTGCTCAGAGAACGATGTTTCTCAAAAAGAACGGGTCAAAATTATTGACGCCACTGTTTTCAATACTTTTCAATACCTCACCTTGCGGCACTGAGCCTATTTCTAAAACGTTTTATGAGATTGGAGAACACATGGGAAGGGGTCTTAGACCATTTTTCCATACAGAATCTTTCCAGATTCCTGATATCCTTTGTCTACTGTAAAATATGGTGGTGGATCTTTGATGTTATGGGGCTATTTTGCTTCCACTGGTCCTGGGGCCCTTGTTAAGGTCAACAGCATCATGAACTTTACCCAGTACCAGGATATTTCAGCCAAAAACCTGGTTGGCTCTGCCAGGAGGTTGAAACTTGGCCACAAGTGGATGTTCCAGTGAGACAACCCCAAGCACACATCAAAATTCACAAAGAAATCCACATTTTCAGACTCAGGACTTGAAACCCATTGAAAACACTTTCTACAGCACAACGGCAGAGTTATGTCATAAGTGTAAAACTAATAATGACTCAATAATCCATGCTTTCTGGGAAGTCCGAAAATTGTGGGCGGAGCTAGAAAATTGGCTGTCAAAGGTAAGTTTACAATGTAAACTTCCTTTTAATCCGTCGGTCTGCATATTTCAAGATATGGCATATGGGGGTGTAGTGAGATACCCAATGGGCTGGACTCATCAAAAAAACAAACAAAAAAGTTTACTAAAAATTTGGAAATCAATCAATCCGCCATCATTAACACAATGGAAAAATTTTAAAAATATATTGAAATAGGACGGGCGACAAAGAAAATAAATTGATACAATTTAAGGTCCAAGTGGCAAACAATAATGCAGGCACTAGGGATGGTGGGGTGACGATGCGGGCCTGGGCAGATGAGATGTAGTCATTGTTTGTGTGCGTCTCTAAGTTGTTGTTCGTATAAGTTTGTATATGGAGTGGATTTCAAAAATATATATTTAAAATAGAATGGCTGTGGTTTGAATTGAAGAGGGCAGTTCATAAGCGCAGACGAAAGATAAAAGATCTGGAAAGATTCTGTATGGAGGAATGGTCTAAGATCCCTCCCCATGTGTTCTCCAGTCTCATAAAACATTCTAGTAAAAGGCTGTGTCGTTATCCTTGCAAGGGTAGGGTGCTGGAATACAGAAAATGGGTGCCAATCAATTTTACCCCTATTACTTATTAAACCAAATCTCTTTCTCTGTATTAATATAAAATAATATACATTTTCATTTTTTTTGGAGCATACAATATAGCTCAGTATTTGTTTTTTTATACACTTTTTGCTCATCTTTATCAAGGGTGCCAATAATTAGTGACCCCACTGTACACACGCTAGAATTTTTCATTTGTATACCTAATTCTTATGAGGGATTCTCTTTACTCAATATGGTAAAAATGTGATTAAAATGTCAATTATACCTATATATCATTTAGCATTTCTTCTCAACAATGAATCCGATTATACAAAAAAATTCTGGTATTGACACGTTTCATATTGCTTTTCAGGCTAGATAAGAGGGATACACTTGGGGATGAGTAGTCGCAGACAGCGAGATGGGGAAGGATAAACTACGTATCGACATCACAGTCAACTTCTCAGACAAAAATGTTTAAATCAGGAAATTAGTCTTCATGTCACACACACACATAAGAATGTATGCACTTTCACATGCAAAAGAATGTACGCACTCTCATACACACGCACACCATTCTTTCTGCATGCTCCGTTCATCTTTGCCTCAATCCTGACTAGTCTCTTGGTCTCTGCCGCTGGAAAACATCCCCACAGCTTGATGCTGCCACCACCATGCTTCACCGTAGGGATGGTGCCAGGTTTCCTCCAGACGTGATGCTTGGTATTCAGGCCTTAAGAGTTCAATATTGGTCTCATCAGACCAGAGAATCTTGTTTCTTATGGTCTGAGAGTCTTAAGGGGCATTTTGGCAAACTCCAAGCGGGCTGTCATGTGCCTTTTACTGAGGAGTGGCTTCCATCTGGCCACTCTACCATAAAGGCCTAGTTGGTGGAGGGTTGCTGAGATGGTTGTCCTTTTGGAAGGTTCTCCCATCTGCACAGAGGAACTCTGGAGCTCTGTCAGAGTGACCATTGGGTTCTTGGTCACCTCCTTGACCAAGGCCCTTCTCCCCGATTGCTCAGTTTGGCTGGGCGGCCAGCTCTAGGAAGAGTCTTGGTGGTTCCAAACTTCTTCCATTTAAGAATGATGGAGGCCACTGTGTTCTTGGGGACAATTTCTTCGACCTCATGTCTTGGTTTTTGCTCTGACATGCACTGTCAACTGTGGGACCTTGTATAGACAGGTGTGTGCCTTTCCAAATCATGTCCAATCAATTGAATTTACCACAGGTGGACTCCAATTAAGTTGTAGAAACATCTCAATGATGATCAATGGAAACAGGATGCACCTGAGCTCAATTTCAAGTCTCATAGCAAAGGGTCTGAATAATTATGTAAATAAATGATTTCATTTCTAAAAACCTGTTTTCGCTTTGTCATTATGGGGTATTGTGTGTAGATTACTATAACTACGCAAGTGCTGTGACTTAGTCTAATGTGTGGCACCATCATATAAGTCTCAGCTCCCCTTTATCCCCCCCCCCGGGCAATGGCCTCTGTTTATCCTAGACCGTCATGGTCTAGACCGTCATGGTCTACTGTTCACTACTGTTCACATGACTTCTATGTCCCTACAGTCCTTATCATAGGGTATTCATATCAGTCAACTTGTTCAATTCAATTCATATAACTTTTATTCCTGAGAGGGAACTTCATGTGTGGTGACGGATCGGTACATACAAGACACATAAATTTAGAACACAAAATCATGTTCAGTATTAAAGGATTAGAAGCATTATATGCAATCACAGGTTATACACATCTATATTTGCTATGATAATGTAGAGATGTGTAAAAAATAAATGTTTGTGTGCTTTAAGGCTGTCTTTTTATATGATCAGACTAACAACCATATTATTAATCTGTGACTAGTCTTTCTTCTGACCTCTCACTCCACCAGGTCACATGGAGACTGCATCATACAGTCATTCTATCTATAATGCAAACTGGAATTATGTAGGTGTAGGCCTACAGAATTACTGCTATTTTGGGTTTATTTTTTCCCTCAGCTGGTGTATTTTATAGGCTACCTCATATGAATAATTCAAAAAGAAATTACTCATTAGGGTCATTCATACATACACCTACACCGATATGGGTGCGTTTATGATAATTCTACGCATTTCTCGGCAATTGCAAATACAAAGATTTATTGGCTATTGTTATCTATACATAACTGACTTATTCAGGTAAGTATGCAACAAAGTTATCAATGTAACGTTTATTGAAGAAAAACATTAATTAGCCTAGTTTTGATATTAAATGAAAGAATGTAGGCTTTTATGCACTGGCCTATCCTGTTACCAAATTACACATGGAGCTAAATTCTCATTAATTACATTTCCACAGATGAGACCGGAGTCAATAGAGACAATTTGAACACCGATTACAATTCTCCCGAGCAGTGACTCATTAAGACAAATACTCCAGATTAATTTACACAAACTCCTCCTGTAGGCTGGTATTGCTGATTTGCTGAATGCGTGCCCCATCCCACTGGGCACACACTTGTTGAATCAACTTTGTTTCCACGTCATTTCAATGAACTTACTAATCAAATCACATTCTATTTATCACATGCGCCGAATACAACAGGTGTAGACTTTACCGTGAAATGCTTACAAGCCCTTAACCAACAAGTAAATTATTACGTTATAAACAAAGTCCCACCATTCACTCCTAGATCATTCTAAATATGAGAACTGGAGAATTTCCATTGCAATGCAGAACCAGGCGATGAATAGTGAATGGAGGGATTTCTTTGGTGTTCAACTTTGTTATTTACGTTTTTTATTGGCCCATCCACCACTCCCCCTCTTCGGAGGGCAAAAATACCTTCATTTTTTGTTACATGTACATTCTACAGACATTTTACATAAATGACACTTTTTTACACAGTAGTTACATAGCAAAAATATAGCAATTTGTTTTTTTTGATGAACTGTAAAACTAAGATATTAGGGTGGTTGTTTTCAAACCACAGGGCATGACTCGAAACTCCCCCGAGCAGCACATAAGAAAAAGAGGCTAGCAGCATAGAATTTTAAATGTGACTTAATTACCGCTTTCAGACATATAGGCCTAATTTATATTGATTGGTTTGTTACTTTTAGAGCTTTATAGCTAGGCTCCTTTGCAATTTTGTGAAAGATTAAATAGTATCTCTGAAACGCAGACTCACAAAGTTATGTAAAACACAGTTGTCACATTCCTCTTCGTCAGAAGATATGTTGAAATCGCTGTCGGAAAAAGTGGACCAATATGCAGCGGCTTGCGTGCTCATCATCATTTATTGTAAATGTAAACACGAGGAAAAAACAATAAACAAAACTCATGACAGGAACAGTGTAGCAGGCTAAACAAAAGCAGTGCTAACATACAACTACCCACAAGTGACAAACAAAAACACACCTACTTATAGGACTCCCAATCAGAGGCAACTAGAAACACCTGCCTCCAATTGAGAGTCCAGCAACCAAAATCTGCACATAGAAAACTTAACCTAGAACCTACTCATACTAAAACATACACCACAAAACCCCGGAACACATAAATAACACACCCCTCCCTCTAAGCTATACACAAAAAAAACACACCATACAAAACAAACATACCTCTGCCACGCCCTGACCAAATAATACAAATAATCCTCTATACTGGTCAGGACGTGACATTTGTATTCAGTGCATGTTGTGCTGCAAACAAAACGAGAATGAACGCTGTGTGCTGCTATTTGACCAATCACAGCACTATTCCGCATAAAACATTAAAATCATCGCAATATTATTGCATAAAACTGATCCATCACCGCAGTATAAAAACAATCAAACAATCACTGCCCAGTAAGCAAAATTATGTTGAAAATATATACACATTTATTTTTTTCCGGACATTTAAATCAGGTGTATTTTACCTGAATTAAAGGTGAAAATACGTTTTTTCCCAGAAAAAAGATTTGGTCCGGTCCACCCCGGACCAAATCTGAGCCAATTATAGATGTCTATGTTTGAGCCAAATTAAGGCCAGTCTGGACTGGACCAAATCCAAACCAATTATAGATGTCTATGTTTGAGCCAAATCAAGGCCAGTCTGGACTGGACCAAATCCAAACCAATTATAGATGTCTATGTTTGAGCCAAATCAAGGCCAGTCTGGACTGGACCAAATCCAAACCAATTATAGACGTCTATGTTCGGGCCAAATATAGCCATTTACCTCACCGGTGCATTTTCTGACAAATTGGACAAAATCATTGCGATGCAAAATGTCAGAATTTGTAAGGGGTGTTTAACCGGCAGCAGAGAAGTCAGACGCAGTTTATTACAAAAAACCCACCGGAAAACATAATAATAAAAATCAATGGGTAAACATAACCCGACGCACACCAGTACAGACGTACACAAACACTTACAATAAACAATCTCCGACAAGGACATGAGGGGAAACAGGTGTGAAGGAAGACAAGACAAAACCAATGGAAAATGAAAAATGGATCAGTGATGGCTAGAAAGTCGGTGACGTCGACCGCCAAACACCGCCAGAACAAGGAAAGGGACCGACTTTGGTGGAAGTCGTGACAGTCCCCCCCCCCCCCACCCCCCCCCCCCCCCCGACGTGCGGCTCCAGCAGTGCGTCGGCACCTACCTCGAGGGCAAGGCGCAGGGCGATCCGGATGGAGACGGTGAAAATCTCGCAGCATAGAAGGATCCAACACGTCCTCCACCGGAACCCAGCATCTCTCCTCCGGACCATACCCCTCCGGACCATACCCCTCCCAGTCCACGAGGTACTGAAGGCCCCTCGCCCAACGTCTCGAATCCAGTATGGAACGAACAGAGTACGCCGGGGCCCCCACGATGTCCAGAGGGGGCGGAGGTACCTCCCGCACCTCAGTCTCCTGGAGTGGGCCAGCCACCACCGGCCTGAGGAGAGACACATGGAACGAGGGGTTAATGCAGTAATCGGGGGGAAGCTGTAACCTGTAACATACCTCGTTCACTCTCCTCAGGACTTTAAATGGCCCCAAAAACCGCGGACCCAGCTTCCGACAGGGCAGGCGGAGGGGCAGGTTTTGGGTCGAGAGCCAGACCCGGTCCTCACTGCGGTGACGGTCTGCGTCAACTTTCTGGCGCAGTACGGTGCGCTGAAGATGAACATGGGCGGCGTCCCATGTCTCCTCCGCTCGCCGGAACCAGTCGTCCACCGCAGGAGCCTCGGTCTGACTCTGATGCCAAGGAGCCAGAACCGGCTGATACCCCAATACACACTGGAAGGGAGAAAGGTTAGTGGAGGAGTGGCGGAGCGAGTTCTGGACCATCTCTGACCAGGGCACGAACTCTGCCCACTCCCCCGGCCGGTCCTGGCAATAAGACCTCAGAAACCTACCCACATCCTGGTTAACTCTCTCCACCTCCCCGTTACTCTCGGGGTGAAAACCTGAGGTAAGGCTGACCGAGACCCCCAGACGTTCCATGAATGCCCTCCAGACCCTCGATGTGAACTGGGGACCCCGATCAGACACTATATCCTCAGGCACCCCGTAATGCCGGAAGACGTGTGTAAATAGAGCCTCCACAGTCTGTAGGGCCGTAGGGAGACCGGGCAAAGGGAGGAGACGACAGGACTTAGAAAAACAATCCACAACGACCAGGATCGTGGTGTTACCCTGTGAAGGAGGAAGATCAGTCAGGAAATCCACCGACAGGTGCGACCATGGCCGTTGTGGAATGGGTAAGGGTTGTAACTTACCTCTGGGCAGGTGTCTAGGAGCCTTGCACTGGGCACACATCGAACAGGAGGTAACATAAACCCTCACGTCCTTAGCTAAAGTGGGCCACGAGTACTTTCCAATAAGAAAGCGCACCGTCCGACCAATACCAGGATGACCAGAGGAGGGTGACGTATGGGCCTAATAGATTAGCCGATCGCGGACAGCAGACGGTACGTACAGACGCTGTGGTGGCTAATTTCTGTATTACCAAATGAGGAGAGACAAACTTCATACACCAGTCAGAGTTATACTTAAACTACATCTTTAATAATAAGAGCTTTGCATTAGCACTTGACTTTCAACCATTCGCCATTTGTAATGAACCGTTGAGAGTGTTAACATAATGGCTACTGAGATCTTTTATTGCAAAGATCCACCCCCCTTTGACATGACAAACCACAGATGTTTAGGAACTGTTCACAAAGAAAGACTTTTACTTTAGAGAGGAGTATCCCATAGCCAGATAGCATTCGCTATAAATTATCATTCAGTTTGGTCCCTATGACGAGGTTCTAATCTCGTTCCTGGTACTTCATAGTACAAAAACACCAACTCATCCAATGGCATATATCAATTGTCAACTCTAGATACTCCCATCTCAAGTAAACCCCCTCTTGAACCCACTCCTGGACAAGCTCACTGAGGGGAGTGAGCCTCTAGGTCATACACTATCCCAGGATAAGTGCAAGATCTGAGAGAGGACATACAATGGTTCCAGACACTGCCATACACCTCCCCCCAATAGAAAAGGAGGGAGTGACTTGCGCACAGACATTGTGGAGACAAGTAATTGGTTCCCCATTAATCACGCCATCCCTTCACATGGTTTAAGAATAGGTAAAGACACATTCACATATGAAGACAATGTTCCATTTTGTCCTCTTCCCTTTCTGATATTCTGCATAGCACCGGGGACATGTGAAAGACAAGCCTGACCTCTCTGGGCCCCAAGTGACTGAGCCCTAGCTAAGGGAAAAGTGCAACTGCCAACACTATAGTCCAAAGGGATACATTCTAATGACAAGTATCTCACGTAAGCATATTATGCAAATAAAACATCTTAATTATCTATGTTACCCAACTAATTCTGATTCATCCGCCACAACACCCAGCCGGACACTGAAGGGGAGCGGGCTCTGTACGCAACGCCTGCTCAATGCCCACGTCCAGCTCCCACATCACCGGTGCCACCAGGCAAGAGGCTGGGAGTATGGGAGTGGGATCCATGGGCTGCTCCTCTGTGTCATACAGCCGGTACAATGCGTCTGCCTTAACGTTCTGAGAGCCTGGTCTGTAGGAAAGGGTAAATATAAAACGGGTGAAAAACATGGCCCACCTTGCCTGGCGAGGGTTCAGTCTCCTCGCCGCCCGGATGGACTCCAGATTGTGGTGGTAAATCCAGATGAGAAAAGGTTGTTTAGCCCCCTCAAGCCAATGTCTCCACGCCTTCAAGGCCTTGATGACAGCCAACAGCTCCCGGTTCCCCACATCATAGTTTCGCTCCGCCGGGCTGAGCTTCTTCGAGAAGAAGGCACAGGGGCGGAGCTTCGGTGGCGTACCTGAGCGCTGAGAGAGCTCCGCTCCTATCCCAGCCTCGGACGCGTCCACCTCCACTATGAACGCCAAAGAGGGATCCGGATGGGCCAACACGGGAGCCGAGGTAAAAAGAGCCCTCAGGTGACTAAAAGCCCTGTCCACCTCAGCTGACCACTGCAAGCGCACTGGGCCCCCCTTCAGCAGTGAGGTAATGGGAGCCACCACCTGACCAAAACCCTGGATAAACCTCCGGTAGTAGTTGGCAAACCCTAAGAACTGCTGCACCTCCTTTACCGTGGTGGGAGTCGGCCAATTACGCACGGCTGCAATGCGGTCACTCTCCATTTCCACGCCTGAAGTGGAAATGCGATACCCTAGGGAGGAGACGGACTGTTGGAAGAACAGGCATTTCTCAGCCTTGACGTACAGGTCATGCTCCAACAGGCGACCAAGCACTCTGCGCACCAGGGACACATGCTCAGCGCGTGTAGCTGAGTATATCAATATGTCATCAATATACACCACTACACCCTGCCCATGCAGGTCCCTGAAAATCTCGTCTACAAAGGCTTGGAAGACTGATGGCACACTCATCAACCCGTACGGCATGACGAGGTACTCATAGTGCCCAGAGGTGGTACTGAAAGCCGTCTTCCACTCGTCTCCCTCTCGGATACGCACCAGGTTGTAAGAGCTCCTGAGATCTAGTTTAGTGAAGAAGCGCGCCCCGTGCATTGACTCTATCGCTGTGGCTATGAGCGGTAGCAGGTAACTATACCTCACGGTGATCTGATTCAGACCCCGATAGTCAACACACGGGCGCAGACCCCCCCTCCTTCTTCTTCACAAAAAAGAAACTCGAGGAGGCGGGTGACGTGGATGACCGAATGTACCCCTGACGCAGGGATTCGGAGACATATGTTTCCATAGCCTCCGTCTCCGCCTGTGAGAGGGGATACACGTGACTCCTGGGAAGTGCAGTGTCTACCAGGTGGTCTATCGCACAATCGCCCCGTCGATGAGGTGATAATTGAGTCGCCTTCTTTTTGGAGAAGGCGAGAGCCAAATCGGCATATTCAGGGGGAATGCGCACGGTGGAGACCTGGTCTGGACTCACCACCGTTGTAGCACCAACGGAAACCCCTAAACACCTACCTGAGCACTCTCGCGACCACTCCATGAGAGCCCTCTGTGGCCAAAAAACAGTGGGGTTAAGACAAGCTAACCAGGGTAGGCCCAGCACCACGGGAAACGCAGGAAAGTCAATGAGGAAGAGACTAATTCTCTCCGTATGACCCCCCTGCGTCACCATGACCATGGTCGACTATGGTCGACTATCTAAGGTGTGAACGGGGAAGGGCACATCCACGGGAACAATGGGGGTCCCTAAACTATGAGCTAACACTCTATCGATGAAATTCCCAGCCGCGCCTGAATCTACGAGTGCCTTATGCTGGGAATGTGGGGAAAACTCAGGAAAAGTCACAGACACAAACATATGTGCAACAGAGGGCTCTGGGTGAGAATGGTGCCGGCTCACCTGGGGTGACGCCAGAGCGCCCTGCCTGCGGCCTCGATTCGCAGAGGAACCAACCCGGCACCGACTGGCAGTGTGACCTCTGCGGCCACAGATGGTGCACGAGCGAGGACCCCCTCCGGTCTCCCTGCGCACCGCCCCTCCCAGCTCTATGGGTATCGGAGAGGGGGTGCGGGAGGATGGAACCACCAGACCCTGATCTGGACGTCCGCGAGTAGCCAGCAGGTTGTCCAGCCGGATGGACAGGTCCACCAGCTGGTTGAACGTGAGGGGGGTGTCTCTGCAGGCCAGCTCCTGACGGACGTCCTCGCGCAGACTGCAACGGTAATGGTCGATCAGGGCCCTGTTGTTCCATCCCACGACAGCAGCCAGGGTCCTAAACTCCAGGGTGAACTCCTGGACGCTCCTCGTCTCCTGCCTCAGATGGTAGAGGCGTTCACCCACCGCTCTACCCTCGGGTGGGTGGTCGAAGACAGCCCGGAAATGGCGGGTGAACTCCTCAAACTGGTCCAACGCCGCAACTCCCTCTCTCCACACGGCGTTGGCCCACTCCAGGGCTTTCCCGGTGAGGCACGAGACGAGGGCGGACACCCTCTCACGACCCGATGGAGCTGGGTGGATGGTGGCCAGGTAGAGGTCTAATTGTAACAGGAACCCCTGGCAGTTCGCAGCCCTCCCGTCGTACTCCTGGGGCAAGGAGAGACGAATCCCACTGGGTTCAGGCGGGAAAGGGGCGCTCAGGGGAGACCCCGGCTGTGCTGGTGGAGGCGCTGGAAGAACTCCCTGTCTCTCCCAGCGGTCCATTGTCTGGACAACGCGGTCCATGGTGGTGCCAAGATGGTGTAATATTGCTGCATGCTCCTGGACGCGCTCCTCCACTCCTATGGCCGGGGTACCGTCTCCTGCTGACTCCATAGTAAGGTTGGAGATTCTGTAAGGGGTGTTTAACTGGCGGCAGAGAAGTCAGACGCAGGAGAGAAATAGCTGTATTTCCAACGGCGCAGTTTATTACAAAAAACACACCGGAAAACATAATAATAAAAATCAATGGGTTAACATAACCCGACGCACACCAGTACAGATGTACTCAAACACTTACAATAAACAATCTCCGACAAGGATATGAGGGGAAACAGAGGGTTAAATACACAACATGTAATTGATGGGATTGGAACCAGGTGTAAAGGAAGACAAGACAAAACCAATGGAAAATGAAAAATGGATCAGTGATGGCTAGAAGGTCGGTGACGTCGACCGCCGAACACCGCCGGAACAAGGAGAGGGACCGACTTCGGAGGAAGTCGTGACAGAATTGCCGCAGCAAAATCAAGCATTTTTACCCTCAAATGTCACAAAAAATGTCCTAGAAATCTTGTTAATTCTCTTAAATTATGACTGTTTTCTCATTAGCTGGGAATGTTGTTTGAAATGTCTGATACAACATTCTTTGGTGAAATCATTATCAACCTACTGCAGTGGTTCCCAACTATGGGTACTAGGACCCCTGGGGGTACTTGGCCTATCCACAGGGGGTACTTGGGAAGACTCATGAGACCATAAGCCTACAGCTACTTCAGGGGTACTCCGGGCAGAGCAACATTCCGTTGGTTGTTCAGTAACCAAAAAAGGTTGGGCACCATTGACCTACTCTCTTAGAAGTAAAGGTGCCTGGAATAACCTTTTGGGTTGCCACACCAGCTGTACATTTCCAGTTCAAAAAAGTTATTTGAGGTTCAAAAAAGTTATTTTTAATAATATATTGTAGAGGTGGCAGCCTTTGAGAAGATTGGAGGCGTGCCTTTAAGAAAGAACCCCTCAACTAACCGAAGGTGCAAATATGAACCATTGACTAGCAATGATTGCTTGTGGAACTCCAGGGGTTCCTTGAGGATCTCCAGGGTTCCTCAAGTCACCACTAATTCTAAGAGTGTACTGCATAGGCCTACCCCTTCAAAAAATACAAATAATTGTGTGCACGGTGTGCTATTAGCGTACTAGCAATCATTAAGACAGACTGGTAAAATAACTAGCATAGCTAGCAATCGCTAGCATTTACGTGTTGAAGTAACTTTTGAGTGTAATGGAGTTGATTGTAGACTCTTCACTCTGGGAGATCATTAGAAATTGGTCTTATTCCGTACCCCGATAACATATTTACCAGCGCTCTGGTTTACCTATTTCTAATACACTTTTACAGTCACCGATGGCAACTCTATACTGCCTTACCAGTCGATACGGGCTATACTATGGTAAAAATAAATGTTTAAATCTAAATTTTTCCAAGTTCACTGATCCCAGATGGCAGTGCACCTTTAGGGAGATATGGTGTGAATTCTGTAAACTCTATAAAAGTTAATATAAACTTTTCTTTTCACACATTGATTAAGTCAATTTAGACTACCGGAAAGCTAGTCCTTGTTTACAATGATCAGAAGTGCAATTCTCACAGGGAGGTTCAAACACATCATTGGACAGGTTTCACAACAACAAAAAACATATTAAATAACTGTACCGACTGGTAAGGCATTCTGGATTAGTTTATAGATTTGCCATCGGTGACGGGAAAAGCTTCTCAGAAATAGGTAAACCAGAGTGCTGATAAATATGTTTTTGGCGTACGGGATGTCGCCTTCAGCGACGGGAGACCATATGTACAGGTCTCCAGCAAAGAGGCTAAGTAACCAGTCAACTATGACATTGATATACACTACATGCAGTGGCGACCCGTCATTCAGGGCACGTGGGGCAGAGCAAAAAGAAAAAGTGTTCTCTAGTTGAGCCGTGAAGGCTCAGTGTTCTGTCACTCATGGGGACACTACGTAACCGCAAAATCTACATGGAGAGCTCGAGAATTTAAGCCCCTTGGGTGCTGCCATAGAGTTACATTAGAAGTGCTCATCCAAGAACGCTCAAGGTCATTGGCCACAGATAAAATTACGTCAAAGCACGTTATATCTACAGTAGCTTTGATTGGACTGATCATGTCAACGTCATACTTTCAAAATCTTAGCTAGCAAGCTAGCAGTCATGTCAATCATCATGAATCAAGTCGACAATCTACTGGAAAATCCTTTTCAATCCTTGTCATATGAAGTGAAATGATAGATAAAACGTATCGGTGCTCATTGGCCATTGGATATAAACATTAGACAACAAGTTGGAAATCGCAAATTCAACAATGAATAGTTTGGAAGGAATCAGTGGATAACTGCAAGCATTGCAAAGCAATCACTAGCCTGCTATTCAGTGGAGTGGGTGTGTGGTCAAAAGTCTGGATTTAAGGGTCTCTTTTCCAAGCTTAAAAGGATAAAGATTCACATGCCATGGGCCAGAAAAGGTTGAATACATTGGCCATGCTGTCAATCCAGCATGACTTCTGCCTCATTTAAAGCAATTGGAAACTCGGAACTGGGAAATGTCAGTTCAAGACAACTGGGAACTAGGGGAAAAAACAAGCTCCAACTGGGAAAATACGTTTTGAACGGTCATCCAACTCGGAATTCCAAGTCTGGAACTCGGGCCTCTTTCTAGAGCTCCGACCTGAAGATTACTGACGTCCTTTTTTTCAGTTGTCTTGAAAGCACCCTAAATCCAGAGAATGCCAGACTTTGAAGACAAAGTTTGATGACAAAATTTGCCCACGAAGGACGGCCACGCCACCTTCCTGTTCACATGAGCACAGCACAACAAGGTGAGTCCAAAAATGTATTGTATGCTGCTGCATAAATTATGTAATATGCCAGGGAGATATGTATACTGTATCTAAGAAAGTAAAACTAAGTGTAAGGTGTGTAGTAAGCTGTTGTTACACGTGGTCTGCCACTGCGAGGACGATCAGCTGTCCGTCCTGTCTCCCTGTAGCGCTGTCTTAGGCATCTCACTGTACGGACATTGCAATTTATTGCCCTGTCCACATCTGCAGTCCTCATGCCTCCTTGCAGCATGCCTAAGGCACATTCACGCAGATAAGCAGGGACCCTTTCTTTTGGTGTTTTTCAGAGTCAGTAGAAAGGCCTCTTTAGTGTCCTAAGTTTTCATAACTGTGACCTTAATTGCCTACTGTCTGTAAGCTGTTAGTGTCTTAACGACCATTCCACAGGTGCATGTTCATTAATTGTTAATGGTTCATTGAACAAGCATGGGAAACAGTGTTTAAACCCTTTACAATGAAGATCTGTGAAGTTATTTGGATTTTTACTAATTATCTTTTAAAGACAGGGACCTGAAAAAGGGACGTTTCTTTTTTTGCTGGGTTTATGTGTCGATCGTTATTGCTTGAAATCAGACAAAAGTAGGCTATCTCAGCCACCCTGGTCATAGACCAGGGGTTCCAAATTATATTTGGAAAAATTATATTCCCTAGTTAACGCTGTTTGATCATATTCACTAAATTTTGAGTCTGGCATGTTCTCCCAAATCATAATAATGACATGGAAGTACATTAAAGGCCCTTAGTTGACACTGAAAGGTTGTATTTTATGCTTCGCACAGGTCTGGAACCAACAGGACCCTGAACAGCTTCTACCCCCAAGCCATGACTGAAAAATAGCTAGTTCAATAGTTAATCAAATAGCTACCCGGAGTATCTGCATTGGCTCTTTTTGGAACATTTTTGTTGTTGTTGACTCATCACATAAGCTGCTGCTACTGTTTATTATCTATCACTTTATTCCTAGTTATTTGTTAAATGTACATATCTACCTCAATACCCCTGCACATCGACTCGGTACTGATACCCTGTGTATATAGCCAAGTTATCTTTACTCATTGTGTATTAATTATTGCGTTTATTATTACGTGTTACACTTTTTTTTATTATGTATCTATTTTCTTTCTCTATTCATTGTTGGGAAGGGCCCGTAAGTAAGCATTTCACCGTTAGTCTACACCTGTTGTTTACAAGCATGTGACGAATAAAATTAAATTTGATACTTTCAATGCTTCCATACTCCGCTCGTTCTCGCTTACGTAAATTTAGTTGATAACGTAACTTTGCCGTGTCTCAAGGCGCGCGCATCAGGTAGACTTGACTATATAAACCATCCGGACTTGGCAGTAATAAAACGCACCACAAGAACATAGTGAAAACCGGTGGAGCAAGCCTGCTGCAGAGTGAGTAATGAGTTACTTTTTGCTCTCTGTGACTAGGTTTTGACTGTTGAAGTAGTTTTAGCAATTGGGTCGATTTTGAAATGCGGTGGCATGCCATTTAGGAAAGAATTAACTACATTTTTCTTTATTTAAATGTAGACTATTTGGGTATCATCCCATTCTAAATCAACTAATTTGGCAGCTTAATGACGACTATCAGTAACATTTCAGCTATCTACTAACCCTAGCCCTAACCCTAAACTTAACCATTATCCTAACCCTAAACTTTATCCTAACCCTAGCCCTAACTCTAACCTTAACCCTTACACTAACCCTTATTCTAAAACTTACCCTATAACCCTAATCTAACTTTAGGAAGCAGTTGCTTATCAACACTTTGTTAATAGTATGACCACCTACAGATGGACAATCCAAATAAAGTGTGACTAATCATTTTTACCATTATGATAACTTTGCGCATACTACAAAGTAGGATCAACGAGTTTCAACTGGTTCATCAAGAAAACTAAACTTGGATATGCGTCTTTGGTTGTTGAGTCAATTACACCATGACCAAAATAAAAATGTAATTCAGAACATTTAGGGAAGCTAGTTGGCTAACTCCTTGATCCTGCATTGTCGTTAGTACACCCTACAGGTGTACTGGTACATGTATGCTTGAGGGTGCTGTACTACGGTCATTTTGCAACCCAATCACTACAAATGTTATTGGGTTGTTGCTGAATGTGTACTCTGCATCATTTGTATCTAATGAAGGAAATGTCATTTCCTCTATTAGATATTCTAAAATACATAAACATATGTTGTTTTAGTAGTTTATAACGTCTCAAACTGGATTCTACTAAACGCTATACGGCACATAAACAGAATAGTATGATTGTGGAAGAAATTAGAAGGAAATAACGAGTAGTAAAGAAAGGAAGGACAATAACATGTAAAAAAGGAAGAATTGAAAATAGGCTCAATTTATGAACGGATTTATGCATTTGTGGAATAAGAGAGCTGTTTCGCGATCAAGTAAAAGTTGTGCAGAGTCCTTTAGTTCGATTTTCACCAAGAGCTTGGAAGGTTCCCAAATATATTTTACAAGGGCATGGAGAGGGTCTGGTATAACGTCATTGACACAATTGTTAAAACAGAGTGTGTTATTTATAAGCCTCTACAATGTCTCTTTGATGATTTCATAGCAAGTGGCAGGTGAAGTGGGACATTCATTTATTTCTAATGATAAAATAGTGCCCCACTTCACCTACTAAATTGCCCCACTGCAACTGAAAGACACGCTTTAGCAAAAGTGAGGGTCTGATGTTGTTTTAGGTATTGTAGCAACCACTGAATAATCAATTATCCACTTGTTTTCGTCATAAACATATATATTAAGACCTTAATTAATGAAAATAAACACTACTTGAGTAGGGTAGGCTGATTTTGATTGTCTACATAGCGATTTACCAAAAGTGTCCGTATAATGCTGACTTCACCCTCGGAGTAGTAACCCCACAGATGCGCAAATCTAATGTCGTTAACCTTTTAACCCTTCATTTACTAAAGTGATATGATTAGTCATTTTGCTCACAATTTAATTTCCCTTCATTTAAATTGAGTAACACCCATGACACTTTGTATTTAGACACACTAAATTACCAATGGAATCGTTAAATGACTAAATAATGTATGACATACTTAAAGGGTGTGATTGTCTAATCGTTAACTTTATGAAAAGACCCATCCCTGGTTAACAGTTTGCCACTGAAGGGAATGCTCAAGGTCCTTGTATTGCTTTGTAATCAGTGATTTTCAAGGCAGTAACACCAATGACATAATGACATCTCTCCAAACGTGCACGCACACACACACACACACACGTGAAAGTGTTATTGGTTGTGATTTCATGATTTTCATCATGTGAAAATGTAGGGGTATATGAAAGACTTGTAACTAAAACACTACTGGGACAAGCCAATTTGCTTGCCCTAGGTACTTTAAATAATGCATAAACATAATGTTTTGCAGTATAAAGGACTAGCAGTATGTTCTATCATTGATAAACACATCAATATAAACAAAAACATGTTTGATGTGTAAGTATTTGTAATTTTAAAGTGTTTTTCATGGTTGCAAAGGCAAAGGACCCAAATGCCACCGCAATTGCAGTAGCAATTAGCAAGAGTAAACAAGCAATTCTTTCATTATCATTACTTAACACATGTTCCAAAGTATTGTAGAATCAATAGGTTGAAGACCAATTGGTTTATTTCATAAGCAACTTTGGCACACATTTCAGCACCATAGACAGTGCAACTGCTAACGTGTCTCTGATAAAGCCTCCTGTCAAAAAGATGAAGACTTACTCATCTGAGTCATCAAAAAGCTTTGCTTAAAACTGATAACTTTGAGATTCTGATGTCAAGAATGCCAAGCTTTTGTTCAGCGTTTCTTTAAATCCAGCAGACGTGAGGGAAATGCTAGCCTACATTCTTTATTTACAGATGGCCAACACACTGAGACCCTGGTTGATCCTTGTAGTCCTCGTCCTGGGCGTGCTGGTTTGTCTGGGCACTTTCACGGATGCCTACTTTACCAAGCCGGTGAGCCCCGATGACAACGCGCCTCCGGAGGAATGGGCCAGATACAACACAGCGCTGCGACACTACATCAACCTCATCAATAGACAGAGGTGAGTGAGTTCAGCACTCTGTAGGCTAACATGTTATCTACACGGGAAAACCTTGTCTTAGATATGGCACGAGAGTCAGAGATAATGCAATGTTTCAGCCTATTGGGGGGGGGGGGGGGGGGGGGGGGGACACGACAATTTCTCAAACCAGTTCTATGGGAATGGAACCTCCCAGCATATTCCTTCACTCAATTTGAATACAAAGGCAACAAAAAAATCCCAATCCCTAAATTCCAATCAAATGTTGCTGATGTTCTTAAGGGGGTCAAATGACCACTATAGCCAAGGTCACAGGAGAAGTTCTGAGGGAACAAGAGATATTTGAACTAAGCCTGGAGGATAATGACATTCTCTTGGCTCTCCAACCAGCCTGTTGTTCTGAACACTGTTATAACATAACTTCATTCCAGTTTTGGCAAGACACATATGCAGCAGCATTACACAGACAGAGAGATGACTATTTAGAGAACAGAGTGTAGTTATTTCAAATAATGATGGTATGGACAGGAAAGAAAAAGGAGCCTGGTTTTGCTCTAGGCATGAAGTTAATTTCCTGTCTCTGTGTTTTGTGGGCAAGAGAAAATCTCAACAGGAATTGCTCAGTGCCTGTGTGTGTGTGGTGTGTATGTGTGTGTGTGTGTGTGTGTGTGTGTGTGTGCCGTGCATGCATGGTGTGTGTGCCTGTGCATATGTTTCTGTGCTTGTATATTTGTGGCTCAGAGAGCTTTCATGTAGGCCGATAGAGTTTGATGGATCCTGAAACCAATCCAGTCTCAGACTGCAGTCTATCATTAAATAGATTCTCCGGTACTTTTGTATACTTTTTAGCCAGTAGTTGTAAAAGTACCACTCATGAGCTAAAAGTGGTCCCCGAAAATTGCCCCCTGAGTGGCGCTGCATCGCAGTGCTAGAGGCGTCACTACAACCAGCCGTGATCGGGAGTCCCAGAGGGCGGTGCACAATTGGCCCAGCATCGTTCGGGTTAGGGGAGGTTTTGGCCAGGGGGGGCTTTACAAGGTGGCCATCAATGTAAATAAGAATTTGCTCTTAACTGACTTGCCTAATTAAAAAAAGGTTAAATAAAATAAAAAAATATATGCAGATATGTGCACTACGTCATTGCTCTTTCTCGCTCTCTCTCTCTCTCTCTCTCTCTCTCTCTCTCTCTCTCTCTCTCTGTCTCTCTCTCTATGCTGTGTCCACCGAGCCGTTGGGCGAGCCCTGCAACCTCATTTGATAACACTGGGCCGGCCTCTTGCTAGCTGTCACTCAAATGTGAGGGGCTGAAGCTCATTGGCTAGAACTCGAATTGCTAGGGGGCAGGCACACGTGGCGGGAAATTTAGGGAAAAAGGCCCAGCACAGTTTCAAGAAAACAGTTGCTTTCAAACTAGGGATTTTGTGGCTAATTAAGGTAAGACAGTAATTCTGCTCATAGATTATGCATTCATCCAGCCCAAAGCGGGAGGTTTAAAAAATACTTTCTTAGTCGCCAAAGTACCGGAGCATGTCTTTAAGTGGGCTGGAGCTGTCAATGCACTACAAGGGCTGTGTGCCATGCAGTTCAGCCCCTCTTGTTCTCACACAAAGGGAGATTCACTCCTCATTGGCAAAGCATTGATTTCAGTGATTTAAAGATTATTTAAAAGCCGTGTCACTCTCTGTGGAACCGAGGATTGCTTGCCTTGCTGAGCATTGGGCATTGGACTTTAAAATCTCTCCTTGTTTAGAGCTAATTGCTTGAGATATGTGTTCTTGCCTCTGGAGATAAAAAGGGTATAGGCGAGTAGTGAGTACACACACTAGGGCAAGGGTCCACATTACATTCAGCTGTGGGCCTATTTTTCCTTGCACACTGCACATGAACAGCGAGAATCCCAAACAGATATAGTTTTTGACAAAAACAAAAATATATGCCTCTCTGTTTATGTGTGGGAATACTTGGGAACATACAGTACCAGTCAAAAGTTTGGACACACCTACTCATTCAGAGGTTTTTCTTTACTTTTACTATTTTCTACATTGTAGAATAATAGTGAAGACTTTACAACTATGAAATAACACATATGGAATCATGTAGTAACCAAAAAAAGTGTTAAACAAATCAAAATATATTTTAGATTTTAGATTCTTCAAAGTATCTACCCTTTGCCTTGATGACATTCTCTCAACCAGCTTCATGAGGAATGCTTTTCCTTTCCAACAGTCTTGAAGGAGTTCCCACATATGTTGAGCACTTGTTAGCATCTTTTCCTTCACTCTGTGGTCCAACTCATCCCAAACCATCTCAATTGGGTTGAGGTCGGGTGATTGTGGAGGCCAGGTCATCTGATGCAGCACTCCATCACTTTCTTTGGTCAAATAGCCCTTACACATCCTGGAGGTGTGTTTTGGGACATTGTCCTGTTAAAAAACAAATGATAGTCCCACTAAGCACAAACCAGATGGGATGGTGTTTAACTGCAGAATGCTGTGGTAGCCATGCTGGTTAAGTGTGCCTTGAACAAGGCAAAGGGTGGCTACTTTGAAGAATCGCAAATCTAAAATATATTTGTTTAACACTTTTTTGGTTACTACATGATTTTTTTTTGCTCAGAAAACTCGTGGGCCAAATAAAATCACCGGGCTGCCTATTGGGGAACCTGGCAGTAGGGTATTCACACCAATAATATATACGTCGTTTCTTGAAACTTTGGCTCTTTCTCAATACATTTTTCTCCGATTCCTGGCATCCTCTTTCTTAAAACGCATTGGAGAAGGAGTTCTGAAGGGAAGGACCTTGGATCTTCTCTTCCAATACTCGGAAAGACTAATTGAGGTAGTGCCTTGTAATTCATGGGTCTGTCAACGATCTGGTGGGCACGCTATTCATTGCCACAAGGGGACATGATATGATCATAAGACCCCTGTTAGCACACACAGGCAAGTAATGTAAATCTCTTGGTGATGTACAGTATGTGATGGTCTCTGTGTCCACTAGGTATGGAAAGAGGTCTGCACCTGAGTCAGCTCTGGGGTGGTTTCTGTTCAGAGATCAGTCGGAAGGCGATTTAACACAACGGTGAGAGGATGAAGAGACTGAGGGAAAGGGTGATTCAAAGTGACTGTCTGCTCTTTGTTACAACAGACTCATACCTTGAGTATATCAACATGACCCATGCGTACACCTGCAGTAGGAATGTGACAGTCCACTCAGAGATTCCTAAAAGTAGTGCCCACACTGGATAGCGATATCTAAGTTTGATCACTTGATATGGAGTTTAGTGAGTTTGAAAGGCCAGCTACTGACTTTCTGTGTCTTTTTCTAACAGTTCGGGTGGCAGTGATCTCGGATAAATCTGGGTCCCGTCCCACTGGCATGCTGTTCCACTCAAATGGTGGGCCTTACAACAACTCAAATAGGCTTCTCAACTGGCAACCTTCACTGGACTGTGAGGCCCACTGTTTATTTTCAACATGCATGCATCTCTCTCTGTTTCTCACTCTCTCATTCCAACACATAATTGTCTATTTTTTGTTGTTGACATAATTTGTAATTAAATTATACAATGAATAATAAATAAATGTGTTATAATACATCTTGTCACAGTGAGCTTTTGTTGAAAGCCTTTCCGTTTCTGTGACTCAACAGATAAGCAAACCAATATTTATATCCAAAAGCCATGATTGGAAATGATCCTAGACCACCCACCACTACAGGCTTATTATTAACCGTGGTTCCAATAGTAATATCATTGTATGTGACATATTCATACCACTAGGTGACAGTATATTACAAGGAAAATGTTCTCTGTACGTTATTTGCCATTGGACCATTAGACCAAATATTCTACTGACCTTGCTGCAGGACATGGCCAGCCTACACATTTATCATAATTCCTCACAACGGTCTCAAAAAGAGTAGGGATGTATTGAAGTATCAGCATTTTAATACAGTTTCCTATGGTGAAGATGAAACTCATCATTTGGAAACTTTTGGACACAGTATAGTGTACTATTTCCTTACTTTGTTTTTGGTACATTGTATATTGCACTGTCTTATCACGTGTGATAGTTTGATCTTTAAGTCGTCTAGACTCAAGACCTGCACGACAAGAAGCATTCAAACCGCAGTTCGGTGGGTTCTGCACTGTGGCACACATACCGTTTTCCCTTTTATCTTCAGCAACGGTGCTCAGGGATTTGACATTTCAGCCGCGCCGTCTTTGCTCTCGTCTCGAATTGGACAGTGGGAGCAACAGAAGCAAGGTAACCTAATATGAGCTCCTAAAGTAGTGATTTGTTGAACAGAAAGAATGGTTATTGATATAGAAGATGATAATTTCTTGTCGCTATCGTTTTCTTTGTGTCCCGGCTATTTAAAATCGATTGTGATTCTGCCGTGATGCGCCCGTGGCACCAGGTGGTTCGTTTTACGCTAGAATCCATCATATTACGAATGAATGAATTGGACATAGTGAATTATTGATAGTGGTGGTATCGCAATATCAATAATGTTGATAGTGCACATGATAGCATATTCCTGGCACTTTACGTCCTCTAGCTTAGGCTACGTCCATAGGCGATGGTTATGGTTATTACGCAGTACTGTATGTACATCTGTGTGCATACAAAGCCCACAGATGGTGAGGAATAGTCCAAGAGAAAAGCATTTAAGCAAAAACAGAAGCTATTTCTGATTTATTTTCTTATCCCACATACGGCACTCAATAGGTGCCAAGTTGTGTGAGGAGATACAATGTAGTCTAACCCGTGTCCGTCTTCCATCCTTTGCGCTTGTGAATTAGAACAATATATCACTGACTTTACAAGTTAATGATGGATTATCAATCATACTCTTGGAAATGTACTTGTGACTGGGAGAGAATGGCTGTTTTACAATAGCAGAATTCCAGACCTTATGTAGCCATAAGGATAGTCGGATCGGACATCATGTGCACCTGTTCCCTGGTGCATGCCCACGTCACTCCCTACGCACCACATTTCACTTTCATTTTTAATGTGAACATATGAATAAACAAACAAATGATAATGTGTCATTTGGTTCTGAGAGTAATAGCCTACAGTAGCTTATTGGGTAATGATATCGTAGAAAATACGAGGGGTAGCCCGACCGGGACTCGAACCGGTGCCCACGACTGTCAGGCAAACACTTTAACCCAGGGATGGGCACCTTATGACAGTGGAGCAAAAAATATACGTTTTAGAGTTTATTTCCTGCAATTCCCTACTTGGCACAGACTTCAGTTCAACATCTAGTTGGTTCAGTTGTCAACTAAGGTAAAATCAACAAAACATTTCACCATCATTGGATTTAGATAAGTGTTTGGTGAAATGTTTTCCCCTTACATTTTTTACATTTTGCAATTCCAATCAGTTTTCCACAAATATATGTTTTGTTGAAATAATGTGGAAACTCAACCGTACCATTCAATCAGAACATTATACCTGGTGGATGGGACCATGATGTGAACACTTGGTAATTCATTTTGACATCTTCTCTAACAAGGTAATTGGGAGAGGGAGTAGTCTAGCCCAGGGTTTCCCAAACTCGGTCCTGGGGCTCCCCCTGGGTGCACGTTTTGTTTTTTGCCCTAGCACTTCACAGCTGCTTCAAAGAACCAACTCATCATCAAGCTTTGATGATTTGAACCAGCTGTGTAGTGCTAGGGCAAAAACCATACCTGCACCCAGGGGGGACCCAGGACCGAGTTTGGGAAACCCTGGTCTCGCCTACTGAATGAGCACTGAGTACACGGCTGGCAGGAAGATAGATCTTTATTACATGTTACACTCAAACTTACAGTGAGATGGTTATGTCTAAAATCATAGATCATATCATATTAGGGGTTTGGGTTGAGATGAGCTTCAGCAGTTATTCAAGTCTTCTAATACAGTTTTTTTTTTAATCCCTCTGGCTGATTTACACATTAAAACTGTGATAGGTCTTATTCTGGAGTGCTTTTAGCTCTGCTTAAAGGAACTTCATCCTTCTTAATAGTCTCCTTTTGAGAACTTGCAGCTGCAACAGGATTTTTGGCGGGTTTGACAGCTGTGTGATGCTGCACGATCAATGAGCTCCACAGAAATGCGACCTAAGCACTTCCTTACACAGCATGAAAACACTGCCAGATTTGGGGTGATTCTCAATTAGTAAAAAGTATGTCCTCTCCTAGACTCCTCTGTCATCCTGGTGTGGTCGCCATATGAAGTGGTCGCCATATGAAGGAGTGTCAGTTTGTTAAGAGGCAAATTGAGGAGTTTGCTCCTCTACTTGTTTGCCTCCTCCGGCGAAGGATGTTCAGGTGTATCCTACTGCGGAAGATTTTGAAATTCGCCACACCCCTTTTGAAACAGCTGTTGTTTTATCGGATGAGAAAATCATGCACACATTTAAAAACAACATGCTACTTATCCTTTTATTAATGCCTTGCACAACTAGCTACATTTCATTTTACCATTTTACAGATGTATTTTGGGGTTCTACATCTGTAAATGTAATTTGCCTGATGACGCACTACAGTAGGATAGCCTCATTTCAAATACAAGCGCATTTGTTTCCACATTTCCTCTCCTCCTCACCTTGATTGCATTTGACCTTTTTCAAAAGGAGGAAAGGAGAGGATAGGACAGAGGAGAGGACGTGAGGAATAGAGGAAATCTAATTGAGATTCTCCCACAGTCTTAAGCCTTCCTTACTTCCTCCTTCTATCCTTACTTCTCTTCTTCCTTGAGGCAATGACTGCAAGGTAACCAGATTATTCATTCACCAATCCAACCGTGTCAGATTAGTGATTAAGGAAGGAAGGAAGGATCTCTAAAATATTTAAACAGGGCCTAGGGCAGCCTCAAATCCCACAATTATAAGGTTATGATGGGGTAACCTAACTTAGCAGGCGTAAAGTAAATGCATGAACCAAGATCCCCTACTGCAGGGATAATCAACTTTTTTTCTTGAGCTGATGGTCAGGGGGCCAGAACATAATTAGAAATAATTTGTATACTGCAAATTGACCGCACGAAGCCCAAACAGATATAATATTTGACTAAAACATAATAATTTCCTACCTTGCTTACATTTGTGTACGATCACATATACAGTATCTCTCTATTATGCATGGGAATACTTTAGAACAGATTTCCAAAATAAATCACTTGGAGCTGATTTGCTGGTGTTTTAATAGTATTTTATGTCCAACAAAAGAAAACCTGGGGGGCCGTGGGCCACCAGTTGAGGAACCCTGCCCTAGTCTAGATACTGTCGACGAGAAGAACAAAACTGTCAGTAGAGGTTTTCTTCTGCACTGTTTAACCAATCCAGTAAATGTGGATGAGGAAGTTGCATCACAGACTCTCTTTCCATTTCCCCTGAAAACCGGAACATCCGGTTGTTGACAACTCGGCAGAGGCTATGATGGGGTAGTGTAATTTGTTTTGGTGAAGCTACTCTGAAAATGTAGTTTACCAAGCTACCACTTACTTCACACTGGAAGAAGTTAAGATACACTAACACTAGCCTTTATATAAAAAACTATACAAATATAGTTTACTTAAATAGATTCTCCGGTACTTTTGTATATTTTTTAGCCAGTAGTTCGGAATGTGGTGCTCACATACCAAAAGTGGTCCCCAAAAATTGCGTATTACATCACATATGTGCACCAGGTCATTGCTCTCACTCTGCTGTGTGTGCATCTTGCTCATTGTCTAGAACTTAGATTGCCAGAGGGTTGGCCCACGTGGGGGAAATTTTGGGGAAAATGGTGCAGCACAGCTTCCAGAAACAGTCGCTTTCAAACTAGGGATTTTGTGGCTAATCGAGGTAAGACATTCATTCTGCTCATAGATTATGCATGTATGAACTACACATTGACACATCCATCCCAAAGCGGGAGGTTTAAAAAAGTTCCAGAGCATGTCTTTAAGTAAAGTACTTTGAAAAAGTCTATGTGAAAAATTTGCATATCTAAATCTGAAATGTTATAGACTAAAAATTGTCTGATGTTAATAACAGAATGTGTAATTTAGCCGATTAAACACAAAAAAACTGTTTCAAGTGACAATTAGGCAGGTCTGCTGTAAAAAAAAAAAGGATATTCTTGCCTACTTTGCAAAAAATTGTGTGTAGTTCCAGTAGTTAGCTACATCTCTACATGGAAACAAAGTAAGTACTGAAAACACTATCAAGATTTGAATTTGGTTCAACTACCACCAAGCTACTGAAAATGTGTAGTTACATTACTAATTGAACTACATATATTTCACTACTCCCCAACACTGGATCCTAGATCATTAGCCCAGAACTAAAATCTCACGTAATTTGTACCTTTTATCTTTATGTAGCCTGTCCACGAAAGGTTTTTGGCAACTTCTATCTTGAATACCAAACCTAATTGTGTCTATATTCATATGAACTATTCTCCTTATGCCGCTCCATAGCGCTGTATCCTTAGCTGTAGACTGTGTTGCTGAGAGACAACCGAGCCTCCCAGGCTTTGATTTCTTCTCTGGCTGAATCAGCTGTCGGCAGAGAAAGTGCAGAGGTAAGGCCAGAGATGGAAGAGGAAGCAAGACACCTCACTCACTGTTTTTTTTTTCTGCTTCAATGAAAGTCAATGAGCTAAGTACACCAGACCCAGCTGCTATTGCATTGGTGTCTATGGGAGACCCACCCCGTTAAGTAGACCGGAACTGCATTTTTTTTCAATGGTAAACGGCCCTTAGTTCACTATCTTAATTTATCCACCAAATTTGGTGGGGCCTCCATTGTAGGCACAGTGAGTCGGCATAGAGATTAACCGGCGACGGTGTAAAGCATCTATTCTTGTGGCACTCCTCCGTTCTTCACCCTTCGCCCCACATTTAAAGCAACTGGAAAACGTCCATGGTAGGCATTGTTATCACTTTAGCTTGCTACATAAGGAATGATAGAAAGCACGAGCACCACCACCAATCAGTTCACACCACCGCGCACACACCAGTCGTTACTATGACAACTAGCGTAATCCGATTTGGTCACTTGTAACTTGCTGTTTGGACAGTCAGTATTCCAAAACGGATTTGAAAAACTGATTTGAGCATTAAGGCCTGCAGTGTGAACAATCCTTATGTCACCCCTGCCACTACCACAACAGATCAGTTCTGGATGAATTTAGGGGTCGTAACCATGGTGACACAGCTACAGTAAAATGGGCTGGGCTACTGCATTCTTTTGTATGGATTGGCTCTATAGGGACAGGAGTTTTACTTGAGGTGAGCTCATGTGCTCTGGAAAAACTCAGGGCCACTAGATCCAAGACAGTATAGTATAAAGATAGGCAGAAGCTGCTTCTCCAATAGTAATCCCCGATCACACTTGTAGGCGACGTCATGGTGACGTTGGCTAGCTGAACTCACATGCAGAAACATGTTGTCTCGCGCTGAACTGCGCATGTGCAGGCTGTCAAATCAAAGGCACTCCTTCGATATAAAGTTGTTTTTGACGGAAATTAAAACGGGTCAGTTTGTCACGTTCATGAGGTTGGAGTAATAACATGTTCAACTAATTAAGACTTTTCTCGAATCTAGGTTGTGCCTTTGGAATTTGAGAAAATTAACAACTAAGGAATCATTTTTCACCTTTCTTACCAGCTATGTTTCCATCCAATTGGCGACAGATTTTAATGCGAATATTCTAAAATCCCCATGAAGAATATATGCCTATATTCCCACCAGTTGTGTTTCCACCAAACGGCATTGTTGCGGATACAAATGAGTGCAGGATGAGGTAGTGCACACAAAATGTACAGTTTTCATGTACCGAATAAAAATCTAACGTTTTTATGTGTTTCCATCACATTTTCAATTCCATCGCAAAAACTGTTACGTTAAATAGTAAATGTACCTCCTCTGGTCTTGGCACCTGCGCTCTAGCCAACAGCTCACAGATACAGTGCGGGTTGGCTGTGCAGGTTGGCTAGTCTACATGAGATTATTATGAATAAGAGCGAGAATATTTGTATTTGTCAAACGGCAGTCAAGCATCGATTATCATGTCACCAGAATAAGACCCTCGATATTTATTGGAAAGGAGCATCAAGCTCATCACCGTGCACTTTCACCACCCTTTGAAAATGCCTCATACTTTATCTAATCTGTAGCCTAATAAATTGCATGCTTTCCCAAATCGTAGTGGGAGGAACACACAATATATCATCGCGTGACTCCAAGTTTACTTTGATATGATGGTTATTATATCAATATTTGTGCGTTAAGGCGTTTCCATTGCCATTTCTCGCATAATTCATTTTACCGATGCAAAAACAGCCCACCACGTCGAACGAACAAATGATCTATCTGCATTTATAACACTGTACCTAGACTTCCTGTTTCCATCACAGCTGTCAGGATTTTTTATAATATGGTATGACTTTACTCGCATAAAAACTGTGGATGGAAATGTGGTTACTGATTTCTCAAACGTCAAATCCCGGTTTGGCTTGCTTGGTCTGTTTCGCAAGCGTTCCCGGAAGTCTAACGATGTTGCACCTCTGGGTTTAGAAACTTTGTGACTAGAGGTTCACATCACAGCATTTCCTTTGAAGCCCTCATATTGTATCTGATCATATTGTATTGTAACATATTGTATTGTATATCGTATATCGTAGGCTAGAACCCTGAATGCTGATTGGCTGACAGCCGTGGTATATCAGACCATATACCACGGGTATGAAAAAAACATTTATTTTTACTAATTACGTGGATAACCAGTTTATAATAGCAATAAGGCAACCTGGAGGTTTGTCTTATATGGCCAATATAATATGGCTAAGGTATATGGCCAATATACCGCAATGTGGTTTAAGTGGTACATATACTGCAATGTGGTATATGGCCAATATACCGCGATGTGTCGTGTCTAAGAACAGCTCTTAGCCGTGCAATATTGGCCATATACCACATCCCCTCGTGCATTATTGCTTAAATATATCGTATAGTATACCATATCATACTGTACCATATCCTATCTGTAACATTTGGTCAGAAACTTTAGTCAAGAGGTATGTTGGTGACGTTGAACCAAGGCCTGTCATTACTCAGACTTATTCAATCAGTACTTCCTTGACTGAATTACCAGCAACAGGGACCTTGACTGAATTACTGGCAGTGGAACCGCTTCACTGCTAAGGCTACTGTGTGTGTGTGTGTGTGGCTAAAATGTTATTTTCCAGTTGAGTTGGGGCTATCACTGTTGATCCCAGGGAAATTTAAGTAGCTAACTATAGTAACACCTTGTGTGCATCAATATACATGAGGTGGTGAGAATGAAAACAGTGTTGAAAATGCAGATCTCAGTTGACCATGTGGCACATACTAGCTTCAAATTACATTTCAATTAGTTTGTTTCTCCTCCCAACAAAATACTCTTTTGTTTTGATGTAGTGAATTCAAGTTATTTTGGGCTCCCGTTGTGTGACACAGATTCACAGAAGTTTGAGTTTGTTTAGAAGGAATTTAGGTCACACCTGATTTCACAGCTCTTAAGTAAATAAGTAAAACCTTTCATCTGTTATTTAAAAGCTCCTTATAAATGTTCTGTAATTCTCTACCTTTAGTTTTTCATGGAGAAATCAGGGCCGGTGTCAGAGCCGGTCTCAGAGTGGGATCAGGTCCCTTCTGTCCATGTAATCACATTCATTATGATCTAATAGGCAAAACTGATCGTAGATCAGCACTCTTACTCTAAGACACTATATGAATACCGCCCCGGCCCCGGCCCCAGACCAAATACACCATATGCTTGCCACTCAAATATTGCACCAGTGAACCTGAATATAAACTATATAAAGTGTACAATCAGACACACACCCCTGAAGTTTATTGAAGCACTTTGGTGAGACAGGATACATATCTGAAATCTGAAATCAAGTTAATCAGTCTTTTGGCAAGTTCACAAAGACATTTCTCATTGAGAGCTTTCATCATAGACCTCTGAGTTGGCCTTTTTAAACTGCCATTTAAGCCTTGTTATCCAGCTTGTGTATCTCACTGTGCTGTGATCGATTCGTTTTGAAGGCAATACTCTGGATTTCAATGGTGCTGTTCACCATCTACAATTTATTCTCAGTATTGTTTTGATATATATAAAAAAAAACTACAATACAATAGCAGAGACACATTAAACTACTACCATTTGCATTTCATTATTCCCCAATTGAGTACAATTGCAATTCCCTCTCCCCTTATTATTATTTTACGCATTTTTCCTTGTTGCCATGGCAAACCAGTGGAAAAAAGGAAAGAGATCCTTGCGGTTGTCTTGGATACGAGCACTTTCCCCCTGTGAAGCAATGAGAGGAGGAGCAGAACCTGTGGGAGTGCGGGCAGGGTTATTTTTAGGCGTGACGCGAGCCACGCGTGGATTAGGATTTGGTTGTGGTGTATGTGTGTGCGCGTTTGTGTGTGTCTGTTCCTGTCAGAGTATGTGTGTGTCAAAGAGTCTGTGTCTGTCAGTAACAGTGTGTGTGGGTGAGAGAAAGTGTTTTTGTGTGCGTGTGTTGGCATCACAGCTTTAAGGTGAAACCTACCTGTTGGGGGTAGATATAACACCTGTGTGCCAGGGCCACACATTAAGAAAGTAGGTGCTGGCTCCTGGCCAAGATGTGGATCCAAGACACCTAGTTTATGTAACAACAAACCTTTCAAAAATATATATCAGAGACCTGTAAATGACCGTATAGAAATAGAAATGCTACCCTCAGTGTTTCTCACTCCTCTCTCTGAGATTGTGTTGGCAAATCCTGTTGTCGTCCATCCCTCTGTTTGTGTGGCCCTGGCCCAGTGTTAGTGTTTCTCTCCACTTCAGCTTTGCTCTTCTCTTAATTGGTTGGCAGGGTGGAGAGATGATGATTGCAGGCCTGCGCTGCGAGCATGATGTCATGGCAGCTGTGGTGTCGATGTAGCCTCGGCTCAGTATGACAGAGAGCATGGGACTTTGGATCACAACAAAAGACAAAGCAGTTCCCACAATATAAAAGACCTAGCAGGAACACACTACAGACCCTGATCTCTGTTGTAGAATCTAATGCAACTATTGTACATTTATATACCCTTATTATTTAGATTGGAAAGTGCTTTATAAAGGCTTAATCGCTTAATTACAATTTCATCCGTTTTTAAAATATGCTAAGAAAATGATATCATTCGGTGTGCAGCGTCATTGGGCTGATTTTGCCCCTGCATAAGAAACGCTCCGAAAAAAAAGAGGGAGAGAGCTGGCGAAATAAAGCAGGAAAATGCTGACCTCTCTCTCTCTCTCTCTTCACCCTCTGTAAACCCAGCTCAAGCATGGCCAAGGCTGCCTGCAAGCTGCCTGCATACTTTTAACAAGCTCTGTCATTTGTGTGTTCGTGTTTGTTGTGCGTCTATGTGTGAGAGAGCAACTGTATGTGTGTGCGTGCGCGTCTGTGTGTGCTTTATCGTGTGTGTGCTTGCCTGTGTGCTCTGTCATTTCCCAGTGTGAACCCCGGAGGGCTGGGGGGGGGGGGGGATAAGCTTGGGGGAAGGACTGGTGTGAACGTTTTAAGAGCCTGATCTGCGTAGATCAGAGTTATACAAAGCCCTGGGCAGTGGTAGAGTACATTTCACACTCTGGCTTTCAGTGTGTTTCAATGGCACAGCAGGAACTACAATTCCAGCTTCTGTCTAAGTGCTGATGTGGTGGTAATATACTCATCTGCATAGACACACACTTTTTAGATGATGATTGTGCTTTGTGCTTTATACTGTAGGAAGTGTGTGTGTGTGTGTGTGTGTGTGTGTGTGTGTGTGTGTGTGTGTGTGTGTGTGTGTGTGTGTGTGTGTGTGTGTGTGTGTGTGTGTGTGTGTGTGTGTGTGTGTGTGTGTGTGTGTGTGTGTGTGATGAGGGGGTTGAATGATAGACTTTCCCTCCTATTTGGCTACCACCCCTTCACCCTGACCACAGTCTGCGGTATATTGTCATGGCAACCAAGAATTAGCATCCTTGGTTGCTGTTCTCCCTCATCGACTTCTCTTTTTCCACCTCTGTTCCATCTCTCTCTCTCTCTCTCTCCAGCTCTCTCTCTCGCTCTCACACACTAACGTCTCACTCAACTCTTCAATCCGTCGCGACTTGTCCTTGATATCTCACGGCTGTAATGTAATGCAATTCTAGGAATCTTCTTCACAAATCCATCGGCAAACAATTTATTTAGAACATGTCTGAAGTTGTTGAGCCTCTCCAGTCAGTTCCTGATGACATTAAGCGTAATGCCAATGGGTTCAATCAGATGCCTTAACAATCCTCTCCAAGCTAATACAACATGTTATCCAGCCCACCCCCTTACTGGAGCCAATCTCTCTAACTAGCTATAGTTGACTTCGTGGAAACTGAGTTGGACAGTGTGGGTGTTACCTATAATTAGACGCTGACAACAGGGGAATGGGCATGTGTGGGCATGGAAACTATACTGGGACTGGGACTGGGTGGGCGTAAATAACACGAGGGAGAACTCCCTCAGTCTCCCTCTACTGCTCTTTGTCTGCTTCTCTTATCGTCCCTCCCTTCCTCCTCTTGGTCCATTTCTCCAGTTTGGTGTTTGAGGGTGGTCGTATTCATAACTGATGAATAATTAATGTTTGTTTACCATGTTCTTCTCCCTACCTCTCTCATTCTCTCTCTCCAGCTGACCTAACACGATTCAAAGAAGAGGATTTGGGAAGACCAGATTTCCAAAATGCCCGTGGCATCATCCAGCTCGGACTCTGGTAAGTGGCTTGGCCTCGCCGTGACAGAGCGATAGAAAGAGATAGAGATAGCGAGAAAGGGGTGAAAAGTGTGTGTCTGTGTGTGTGTGTATGTGAGCGAGAGACAGAGAGACAAAGGGAGAGGGAGAGGATGAGGGAGAGAGAGGGAGAGAGAGGTAGAGGTCCAAGGTTTTAATTGTTGACAGGCTTTAACCTTGGGGGAGGTGAGAGAGAAAGCGAGAGGGTGACAGATAGAGGAAAAATAGGGTGAGAGATAGAGAAAAAGGGAGAGAGGAGGGGTGAGAGAGGGAAAGAGAAAGAGAAGAAGAGATGTTTCAACCTTCTCTGATGAATGAGACTGGATGAATGACCCCCCCCCCCCCCCCCCCACTCCAGCATATTTCCACATAACAGAGAGAAACACAGCTAAAAAGAAACAGAGAAGGAATGAGAGCAAGAGAAATGATGGAGGGATAAAAAGAGATAAAGCGTTAAAGTGGGAGAGAGACAGAGACAGAGAGAGAGATAAAGAGAGAGATGGAGCAGGTAGGGACAGTTTATCACGTGGGGCCCTGCAAGTTATCTGGTCTCCTCTAATGTGAGTTAATGATGTGCCTAATGAAGCAGTGAATTCGGACTCCAACTCAGACTTATCAGTCTGGCTGCCTGGAAGGATCTGTCTGTTATTAGACCTCACTACCCTCCAATGGAGGCACACTGACCTTGGTGCCCCCCCCCCCGACCTTCCCCCGATGAGGCTTCTCTAGTGGGTATTAGTGTTGGGGTGAGATGGGGGTTTGGGAGTTTTGAGATTGGGTGGGCTGATTTCTCTTCAAATAAATCCTTTCAATTCCTGATTGTGGGCTGATTTCTGTGTTTGCTATTGGACAGGGAGAGGGAGTGGGAGAAGGACATTGACAAGGACAGGAACACAGGACAGACACATACACAATGACAAAAACAGAGACAGTTAATTTATCTCACCATTGGGAGATGGAAGAGAGGGGAAATTCTCTCGTTTTAAGTGTTTTCACCAATAGCTGGCTGACTCAATGTATTACCGAAAGTTGTATGGCATCTGATGTGAAATATATGTAGCTCATGAGTTTGAGCAGGCGAGGAGAGGAGGGGAATTTAGATTTATGGCGGTTCAACCCCCTGAGATATTGAATGTGCATTAAATCTGTTTTTAGAAATGGCCCGCACGTCAATCTCTGTTTGTAAACTAGCCAAGGGGGAGATCTCCCTGATGGACATTTTCTGTAACCAAGAATAAATTGTGCCGTGGAACAATTTCTTGTCTCCCAGTTATCAAAAAAGTTAGCATTTTATAGTATAGCTATTTTTTGGTACTGATATGCAGCCGGTTACAATTACATTTTGATTTGAAACGAAGAGGTGGTTCATGCACTCGGTCAATGAAGCCGTAAGGTTTTTATGTGCACTACTTCGTGAGCATAATGCTAATAGCTAGCTACAGCCACCATACTGTGCACAGAGAAGGTGAGGAGGAATAGTTTTTAGAGTTTCATAGCTTTCCCAATCTCTCTTATTACTTGGATTTTGGCAATATCTCTATTCTCCACCCTTTCACGGAAGCGTGCACTTGCACACTCCTGTCTTGAATTTAAAGGTATAGGATTGGTTGGAAGGAGTTTTCATCAGTGTTAAATTCATACGGGAAAGAGTCCAAGTGTAGGGTGGAGAATCAGGACACGGCCAATGTGTGGTGAACCGTGATGATGTCACTAAACAGGAAGGACGTTCTTGATATAAGCACCAATCAGAAGATTCCTCCCTAAGCCCCCGAGCCCTCCCTCCCAACACACACACACACACACACACACACACACACACACACACACACACACACACACACACACACACACACACACACACACACACACACACACACACACACACACACACACACACACACACACACCGGTAGTGGCTAGTAGAAGATCATTGTGCCTTGATTCCCCCTTCCTTTCCAAGCATCACACCTCCCACGTGAGCTGCATCACTCTACCCCTCCTCTTTTCCCCTTTATTTCTCTCTCCCCCTTCCTCTCTCCTCTGAGAAGCTTCCATTCAGGGGGAGAGGCTCAGTCATCCTTGGCAGCTTTCAGGAGCTGCAGGTATTGAGAGGAGGAGGAGGGAGAGGAGCAAGAGGAGAGAGAGAGGCGCTCTGAAGGAGGGGAGGAGAGAGGAGGAGAGGAGCTTCTCTCAGGCTGTCTCAGGTGTGAGTGTGTGAGTCGTCGCTAGGTGTGTGAGTCATCGCTAGGTGTGTGTGTGTGTTTGTGTGTGTGTCATGGAGGTGTGTGTGTGTGTACCACATGGCTGGCAGCCTGTTTGGAAGATTCTCCCTGGAGGACTCTGTCCTGTCCCTGGAGTGCCTGGAGCTCAGTGGGAAAGGTAAGGACAGGTGGGTGGGGTGATGCTCATGGTGATGGGGGTCATAGAAAGGCTGAGGGTTTTAATGGTTTATCTATGGTGAAAGGATTAGGGTTTTAATGGTTTATCTATGGTGAAAGGCTGAGGGTTTTAATGGTTTATCTATGGTGAAAGGATTAGGGTTTTAATGGTTTATCTATGGTGAAAGGATTAGGGTTTTAATGGTTTATCTATGGTGAAAGGATTAGGGTTTTAATGGTTTATCTATGGTGAAAGGATTAGGGTTTTAATGGTTTATCTATGGTGAAAGGCTGAGGGTTTTAATGGTTTATCTATGGTGAAAGGATTAGGGTTTTAATGGTTTATATATGGTGAAAGGATTAGGGTTTTAATGGTTTATCTATGGTGAAAGGCTGAGGGTTTTAATGGTTTATCTATGGTGAAAGGATTAGGGTTTTAATGGTTTATCTATGGTGAAAGGATTAGGGTTTTAATGGTTTATATATGGTGAAAGGATTAGGGTTTTAATGGTTTATATATGGTGAAAGGATTAGGGTTTTAATGGTTTATATATGGTGAAAGGATTAGGGTTTTAATGGTTTATCTATGGTGAAAGGATTAGGGTTTTAATGGTTTATCTATGGTGAAAGGATTAGGGTTTGCACTCTATTGATAGGGGTCATAGAAAGGATGAGGGTTTGGACTATATGGTAATAGGATGAGGGTTTTGACTCTGTGGCTCATCTATGGTGAAGGGATGCAGATTTGGATTCTATGGTTGATCTATGGTGAAGGGATGCGGGTTTGGATTCTATGGTTGATCTATGGTGAAGGGATGCGGGTTTGGATTCTATGGTTGATCTATGGTGAAGGGATGCAGGTTTGGATTCTATGGTTGATCTATGGTGAAGGGATGTGGGTTTGGATTCTATGGTTGATCTATGTTTGGCTGGGCTCCACTTACTCCTTGTATGTATTGGTGTAGAAATAGAAGTGTAGTGCGGTTGTGAGAATTATGAGCTATCTGGGAGATACAAGCGAGACATGAGTACCAAAGGCGATAGGGTGTGGATGTGCGAGACTCATTGCTAAGGTGTGAAACTGTATTCACCCAATGTCAGAAATAACTAACAGCGGAACCTCAAGCATATGGGACTACTTATCATTTTGTATGGTATTCCTGTCCTTTAATTTGACCATTGATCAAGTGGAATTATTACATACTAGCTAAACTATTGTATATATAGATTCATTGTCCCTTATGACTGAAGGAAAATGAGTGCATAGAGAGAAAACATGTACTACTTTACGCAGAGCCCTCAGATAGCCATAGAAATATAATCAATCTATTTCATTCGATTTCTATGACAATAACCATTTTACTCTTCATGACAAATATGGCTGCCCGTAACAGTAAATGGCCGTGCGTTACAATAACCAGGAGATAGATAGTGACAGCCTCCCATAGAACAAAACTGAATGATAGTACATTGAATATACTGTATGTGCTCTCAGTGTGTGGGGGAAGTGCTCTTATAGATTCTATCCATAATTGATGGTATTAATTCATGTTGCATTTATTGCGTACTATACTGCATCCGTGTCCATGCTGTTCACTAAGGAAATGTGTCACTGTACAAATGGATAGTGGTGGAAATGGAACGTAATGTCACGTCCTGGCCAGTATAAGGGTTAATTGTCATTTTAGTTTGGTCAGGACGTGGCAGAGGGTATTTGTTTTATGTGGTTCAGGGTGGTGTGTTAGTTAGGAGGGCGTTTGATTTATTATTTCCCGGGTTTTGAGTTATGGTCTATGTTGATGTATTTCTATGTGTAGTCTGGTTGATCTATTTCTATGTTGAGTTAATTGGGGTGGACTTCCAATTGAAGGCAGCTGTGTGGTGTTGCCTTTGATTGGAAGTCCTATATTAGTTGGGTGTGTTTGTCTGTGTATTTGTGGGAGATTGTTTTGTGTTTAGCCTTGTGCCTTGCCAGATTGACTGTTGATCGTTCGTTCTCTTTGTTATTTTTGTACGTTCATTCTGAGTTAATAAACGTCAAGATGAGCTTACACATACCTGCTGCGTTTTGGTCCTCCATTACCAACGACAAGCGTGACAGAATCTCCCACCACCAAAGGACCAAGCAGCAGAGGAAGGAGCAGAGGGAATTTGGATTGGATAAACGGGAGAAATGGAGCAAAGACCGGGAATGCTACCGAGGAACACGACTGGTGATTAAACCCGAGAGGCAACCCCAAGATATATTTTTTTGGGGGGGCATATGGGTAGTTTGGCGGGGCAAGTTTGGAGCCCCAGGCCAAATCCCCGGACTGTTTCTCGGAGGCCAGTTAATGGACAGGTCTTATGCTTCGGGGTAATGGGTGTTATGGCGAGGCCAAGTGTTTTTAGACCAGTACGCGCTATACCAGCGCCCCGCATTTACCAGGGGGTAGTAGGCATTCTGCCAGAAAGGGCGATGCCAGGTTTAAGCTCGAGACCGCCAGTAAGCCTCCATGGTCCTATATATCCTGTTCCCGCTCCACGCACTAGCCTAGAGGTGCGTGTTCCCAAGCTGGCATTTCCAGTACCAGCACCACGCACCAGGATTATAGTGCGTCAGCCCAGTCCAGTACGTCCTGTTCCCGCTCCACGCACTAGCCCTAAGGTGTGTGTTTCAAAGCTGACATATCCAGTACCAGCACCACGCATCAGGCATCTAGTGCGTAAACCCAGCCTCGCCAGTCTAAAGTCGCCAGAGCTGCCCGCCAGTCTAAAGTCGCCAGAGCTGCCCGCCAGTCTAAAGTCGCCAGAGCTGCCCGCCAGTCTAAAGTCGCCAGAGCTGCCCGCCAGTCTAAAGTCGCCAGAGCTGCCCGCCAGTCTAAAGTCGCCAGAGCTGCCCGCCAGTCAACAGTCGCCAGAGCTGCCCGCCAGTCAACAGTCGCCAGAGCTGCCCGCCAGTCAACAGTCGCCAGAGCTGCCCGCCAGTCAACAGTCGCCAGAGCTGCCCGCCAGTCAACAGTCACCAGAGCTGCCCGCCAGTCAACAGTCGCCAGAGCTGCCCGCCAGTCAACAGTCGCCAGAGCCGCCCGCCAGTCAACAGTCGCCAGAGCAGCCCACCAGTCAATAGTCGCCAGAGCCGCCCGCCAGTCAATAGTCGCCAGAGCCGCCCGCCAGTCAATAGTCGCCAGAGCCGCCCGCCAGTCAATAGTCGCCAGAGCCGCCCGCCAGTCAACAGTCGCCAGAGCAGACTGCCCGGAACTGCCGGAGTGGCCGGACTGCCCGCCAGTCAGGGGTCGCCAGAGCAGACTGCCCGGAACTGCCGGAGTGGCCGGACTGCCCGCCAGTCAGGAGTCGCCAGAGCAGACTGCCCGGAACTGCCGGAGTGGCCGGACTGCCCGGAACTGCCGGACTGCCCGGAACTGCCGGGGTGGCCGGACTGCCCGGAACTGCCCCGAGCTGCCCGACTGCCCCCCGGCGATGCCAGAGTGGCCCGACGGCCTGGAACGGCCAGAACCGGAGCCACCTCCAGATATAGGTGGGTTGGGGAGGGGGGGTGTAGCACAGTGCCGTCGTTGACGGCAGCCACCCTCCCTTCCCTCTCTTTAGTAGGGGGGGATTTTTGTTTTGTTGTTGTTTGGGGTTGTTTTTCTTAAGGTGCTTCCGGGGTTAGCACCTTTAAGGGGGGGGGGGTACTGTCACGTCCTGGCCAGTATACGGGTTAATTGTCATTTTAGTTTGGTCAGGACGTGGCAGAGGGTATTTGTTTTATGTGGTTCAGGGTGGTGTGTTAGTTAGGAGGGCGTTTGATTTATTATTTCCGGGTTTTGAGTTATGGTCTATGTTGATGTATTTCTATGTGTAGTCTGGTTGATCTATTTCTATGTTGAGTTAATTGGGATGGACTTCCAATTGAAGGCAGCTGTGTGGTGTTGCCTTTGATTGGAAGTCCTATATTAGTTGGGTGTGTTTGTCTGTGTATTTGTGGGAGATTGTTCTGTGTTTAGCCTTGTGCGTTGCCAGACTGTCTGTTGATCGTTCGTTCTCTTGTTTGTTATTTTTGTACGTTCATTCTGAGTTAATAAACGTCAAGATGAGCTTACACATACCTGCTGCGTTTTGGTCCTCCATTACCAACGACAAGCGTGACACGTAAAGGGATATTGGATACCTGGTCAGTTGCACAACTGAATGCGTTGAAGCTTTCACAGGACGTACTGGATTTATATGCCTTTGTTAGACAAAATGTTGCGTTGACGATCATAAGTAATTATAATACACATTCAATAAACAGCTAGATAGAGAGGTGAATGTGGAGTGAATAAGATAACGCTTGTGGTTTGTACTACTGTACAACACAGTGAGGTTGAGATGTGCAGTTGAAGTCGGACGTTTACGTACACTTAGGTTGGAGTCATTAAAACTCGTTTTTCAACCCCTCCACAAATGTCTTGTTAACAAACTATAGTTTTGGCAAGTCGGTTAGGACATCTACTTTGTGCATGACACAAGTAATTTTTCAGACAGATTATTTCACTTATAATTAATTCACTCTATCACAATTCCAGTGGGTCAGAAGTTGATTGTGCTTTTAAACAGCTTGGAAAGTTCCAGAAAATTATGTCATGGCTTTAGAAGCTTCTGATAGGCTAACTGACATCATTTGAGTCAATTGAAGGTGTACCTGTGGATGTATTTCAAGGCCTACCTTCAAACTCAGTTCCTCTTTGCTTGACATCATAAGAAAATCAAAAGAAATCAGCCAAGACCCCAGAAAGAAAATTGTAGCCCTCCACAAGTCTGGTTCATCCTTGGGAGCAATTTCCAAATGCCTGAAGGTACCACATTCATCTGTACAAACAATAGTACGTAAGTATAAACACCATTGGACCACGCAGCCATCATACCGCTCAGGAAGGAGACGCGTTCTGTCTCCTAGAGATGAACGTACTTTGGTGCGAAAAGTGCAAATCAGTCACAGAACAACAGCAAAGGACCTTGTGAAGATGCTGGAGGAAGCAGGTACAAAAGATTCTATATCCACAGTAAAAGGAGTCCTATATCGACATAACCTGAAAGGCCACGCAGCAAGGAAGAAGCCACTGCTCCAAAACCGCCATAAAAAAATCCAGACTACTGTTTGCAACTGCACATGGGGACAAAGATCGTACTTTTTGGAGAAATGTCCTCTGGTCTGATGAAACAAAAATAGAACTGCTTGGCCATAATGGCCATTGTTATGTTTGGAGGAAAAAGGGGGAGGCTTGCAAGCCGAAGAACACCATCCCATCAGTGAATCACGGGGGTGGCAGCATCATGTTGTGGGGGTGCTTTGCTGCAGGAGGATCTGGTGCACTTCACAAAATAGATGGCATCATGAGGTAGGAAAATTATGTGGATATATTGAAGCAACATCTCAAGACATCAGTCAGGAAGTTAAAGCTTGGTCGCAAATGGGTCTTCCAAATGGACAATGACCCCAAGCATACTTCCAAAGTTGTGGCAAAATGGCTTAAGGACAACAAAGTCAAGGTATTGGAGTGGCCATCAAAGCCCTGACCTCAATCCTATAGACATGTTTTGGGCAGAACTGAAAAAGGCGTGTGCGAGCAAGGAGGCCTGCAAACCTGACTCAGTTACACCAGCTCTGTCAGGGGGAATGGGACAAAATTAACCCACCTTATTGTGGAAGCTTGTGGAAGGCTACCCAACACGTTTGACCTAAGTTAAACAATTTAAAGGCAATGCTACCAAATACTAATTGAGTGTATGTAAACTTCTGAGCCACTGGGAATGTGATTAAAGAAATAAAAGCTGAAATAAATTAATCTCTCTACTATTATTCTGACATTTCACATTCTTAAAATAAAGTGGTGATCCTAACTGACCTAAGACAGGGAATTTTTACTAGGATTAAATGTCAGGAATTGTGAAAGACCTTAGCCAAATACAATTAAACTCAGTTTATGAAAACTTCTGACTTCAACTGTATTTCCTAATAGTAGTTGACGTGACAGGCAAGACAGTCTGTCAGTTTATTCACATTAGTCCTTCATTGAGGAGCTCCCTCCTACCTGCTGTTTTGTGTATTCGCTGTTATTCGGTTAATCGGATGCAACAGTGCGCTTCTCAGAGCGGTCACATTCGGGAGTGTCACCGACAGAGACACAACCTTCAAATAACATCCGTCTCTCTCTGCCCTCTCTGGACCAGGACCTGTCAGACGAATACTCAATCACATGTCCCAAATGGCAACCTATTCCCTATGTAGTGCACTACTAACCATAGGACTCTGGTCAAAAGTTGTGTACCATAAAGGAAATAGGGCGCCATTTATGACTCACAAATCATCAACACCGTTGATGATGAGTAAAGGGAGTTTTCATGTATGATGATGCTGTCAGTAATAAAAGTGTGGGGCCATAGACAGCACTGTTGAGTGTATTATTTCTGAGTGATCTGGATTTGATAATGTTGTTTGGTTATCCTAACAATAAAACCTGGGTTTTACGTAGCCATTTTCAAAGACCCAAAGATGGATGGTTTGGTGACACAATGGTGTCATGTTGCTATTGAAATGTTATTATAAACTGGGTGGTTCGAGCCCTGAATGCTGATTGGCTGACAGCTGTGGTATATCAGACTGTGTACCACGTTTATGAAAAAACATTTAATTTTACTTCTCTAATTATGTTGGTAACCAGTTTATAATAGCAATAAGGCACCTCGGGGTTTGTGGTATATGCCCAATATACCACTGCTAAGGACTGTGTCCAGGCACTCTGCGTTGCGTCATAAGAACAGCCCTTAGCCGTGGTATATTGGCCATATACCGCACATTCCTCGGGCCTTATTGCGCAATTCTAGATTATAATTGTCATTATAAAAACAAAAGTGTGTCTACGCCACAGATTTGTCTGTTACCTTCCTGACAGCCATCATATAATAGAGCTGTTGTTCAACCCTGTCATCTTTCTGGACATCCTACCATTCAATATAATGGGTGGTGCAAGAGTGAAATGTCACTAAATATCACTGGTTGTTGTCTGGACTGATGACCTTCAGTTGGTAATGAGGTCTGAGCCCTTCTGAGGCACGCAGACTGGGCACAATGACCATCACCATGGAGATGTAGTTGTGGTTTCAGTGGCTGTTATACTGCAGGCCCTTCAGAGGGTTTGTTGTGTTCTCAACAGGGAAGGGGGGGGGGGTTGGGAATATCTGACTGTCAGGAGGTGTTACACACATATATTGTACACTTGCATTAGACGCAGGCACATGCATGCACACATTAACACACAAATGTACGCAGATACACACACACACACACATACACTGCATGCTCGCATACTTTACACAAACATCAGTCCAAATCAATTGTCTTAACAGTAAACTTACTGTGTCACTGTGGGAATGTTGACTTCAACTCTGAGATCTACATACTAGAACTCTCTCACACTCTAGGCTAGCTCAATTTATAATACAATACCTTGTGTTGGATGGCATTTTGGATTCTTTTTGATGTAGCCTAGATCTCAATTGACATAGAAATGACTAAAACCAAATCGAAACTGTGTAGAAATGATAATGAACCTACGTTTAGTCTCTTCACTCTGTCCAGCTTGCTAACAGTCATGGAAACGAGAGCTAGACAGTCAGGGACCATCAACAATGGAAAAAGTGATTGTTAGAGGACAATTTTGAGCAATTTTTTTACGGCAAGGAAATATAATACATTTTAAATGTTGCCCTCCAGCCCTCGGTGAATACTGAATTCGGCCCGTGGGGAATCTGAGTGTGACACCGCTGATCTAAACCATCTAAACTGGAACTATGCTGGTCTATGCTGTTGTTTTCAGCAGGGAGGACAAGCTATTGATTAAAAGTGCGTGTTCCATCATAAGTTGTTCAACAGGGACAGACCACTCAGGAATAAGTTCCACTCCAAGACGTTTACTGAATATTGTCCACCGATGCTCATCTTTACCTGAGGCCTTAGTTTAATTACACAACTGTAGGAAAGCAGGGGATATTATTATATTACCGTTTTTATCTCTGTCAAATGGAATGTTTTAAAAGGCTTACTCCCAATAGGTGATCTAGGCGATTTTGTCGGTCATTGTCAGTGTGGAAAGTAGTTGATTTATAAATCACTCCACAGCAGTGCACTCACTTCAAAAATGTAACAGCAATTACTTACAGTCATATCAAACACCCCATTGATTTATTCAGAGGGAGCAAAGTTGAAGAGGATTTCAGGGAAACTACCCAAATAGCTTACAGAATTACCGAGTAGTCCTTCAGCAAATTCAAATCCGACATTTTGGCTGTCCTGGAACGCTTTGTCTCTAGACATCATTAGTCTGTATTTCCTACATCCTTCAAACCTCTACAAAACCAATATCCACAGTACATCCTGTTGTTATTGTCAGGCGGTCCATAGAGGCGTGTGTATTTGTGTGTGTGTGTGTGTGTGTGTGCATGCACTGGGAAATGACTGTCTATCTGCTAAAACCACTGTCTGCTCCTCTGTGACCCAATCCCCATATCACCTGACACCAGATCTGTATGTACTTTAGCCAACCCCTCTGACGTACAGTACCAGTCAAAAGTTTGGACACACCTACTCATTCAAGGGTTTTTCTTTATTTTTACTATTTTCTACATTGTAGAATAATAGTGAAGACATCACAACTATTAAATAACACGTTTGGAATCATGTAGTAACCCCAAAAAATATTGAATATTTGAGATTCTTCAAAGTAGCCACCCTTTGCCTTGATGACAACTTTGCACACTCTTGGCATACCAGCTTCACCTGGAATGCTTTTTCAACAGTTCCCACATAGGCTGAGCACTTGTTGGCTGCTTTTCCTTCACTCTGTGGTCCAACTCATCTCAAACCATCTCAATTGGGTTGAGGTCTGGTGATTGTGGAGGACAGGTAATCTGATGCAGCACTCCATCACTCTCTTTCTTGGTCAAATATCCCTTACACAGCCTGGAAAGCCAGTGGAATGTGGTAATCTTGCTGATTGCTCTACACTCTTATACAGGGCCGCAACTTTGGTTTTGGAAGTGGGGGGGGGGGGGGGCGTCATTATAATCCAGTCGGATAAACACTCCAAACAGCCTACCCGACACTCAGAGGCGTTCGTATGGTCCTAAAGCACACCGTTGTCTCGTTTTGTATTACGTTCCAATGATAAAATTGGGGGGGACAAAAATGCAATTTCAGAATGTGGGGACCCCGTCCCCAGTGAAGGTTGCGCCCCTGCTCTTGTAAAAAAGGGTTCTTTGGCTGTCCCTATAGGATAACCCTTTTTGATTCCAGGAAGAACCCTTTTGGTTTCCATTCAGTAACCTCTGTGGAAAGGGTTCTACGTGGAACCCAAAAGGGTCCTATCTGGAAACCTGTTGTTGAGCCTCGCACTTCAACGCTCTTAGTTGTTGCGGAAATTGACCCACTATACTGTTATATTTCTGCATCTATGTCATATCTCTGAGTCTGTCTTCAAACGTAATTAAACTATAGTTGATTAGTTGATTACTGTACAAATGATTGCGTTTTTACTGTTTTTACTGTGTATATCAACTGTGGCATAGAGATAGATGAGTACTTCTTTAGCGTGGTTGAAACTATTAAATCTTGACAATGGTAGCTGGACACAGTTCAGAGGGGAGGATTTCACAGTAATCGGTCCCCTACTAATTTAATACTCTGCGTAAAGATGAAACTGCATTTTAATCTGAAACACAATAGCATGCATTACACAGATTCCGCAGGTCATACACTATGGGAAAGGGATCACCTGAACTAATACTGACATCTAAACCTACATCTGTGAACTTCTGACCTGTACTCTTCTTACTCTTAATTCTACAACTCTTTTATTGTAGTGTAGGTTGGGGAAAGTGAGCGAGGCAACCCAATCTGGCAACTGACACAGAGCAGCAAGGCATTGAGACACAAGGAGGCCACGTTGGATTTGTGATAATCCTTCTGAATAATACAACAATGGCAGCAGTAACCAACCGCTGTTGAATAGGGCCATTATTCTCTTGTCGCTTTCACAACTTCGCTCATAATCTGCCTAGATGGCAAACCTATTCCAAAAGCATGGCTAGGCTACTTATTTCCCCCCTCTGTTATTTAGCTCTCCTTCATGGCTTATTCAAGCCATGTAAAGAGCCTACTGTGAGGCCTACATGATGTCAGCATTGTAGGAATGATGGGAATAAGAACAGGGGGGAATGCGAGGAGAGAGAAAGAGAGAAAGAGAGAGAGAGAGAGACACTAGATTCTCCAAAGTATTCTCCAATTACATTGAATGAACTACAGGACAAAATACAAACCCTCCAACCCATAAAAGGCCTGTGGGGTTGATGGTATCCTAAATGAAATGATAAAATATACATACCACAAATTCCAATTGGCTATACTTAAACTCTTTAACATCGTCCTCAGCTCTGGCAAATTCCCCAATATTTGGAACCAAGGACTGATCACCCCAATCCACAAAAATGGAAACAAATTTGACCCCAATAACTACCGTGGGATATGCGTCAACAGAGAACTGCTTCATCATTAACAGCAGACTTGTACATTTCCTCAGCGAAAACAATGTACTGAGCAAATGTCAAATTGTCTTTTTATCAAATTACCGTACGACAGACCACGTATTCACACTGCACACCTTAATTGACAAACAAACAAACCAAAACAAAGGCAAAGTCTTCTCATGCTTTGTTGATTTCAAAAAAGCTTTCGACTCAATTTGGCATTAGGGCCTGCTATACAAATTGATTGAAAGTGGTGTTGGGGGAAAACTATACGATATATAAAATCCATGTACACAAACAACAAGTGTGCGGTTAAAATTGGCAAAAAAACACATTTCTTTCCACAGGGCCGGGGGGTGAGACAGGGATGCAGCTTAAGCCTCACCCTCTTCTACATATATATCAACAAATTGGCGAGGGCACTAGAACGGTCTCCAGCACCCGGCCTCACCCTACTAGAATCCGAAGTCAAATATCTACTGTTTGCTGATGATCTGGTGCTTCTCTCTCTAACCAAGGTGGGCCTACAGCAGCACCTAGATCTTCTGCACAGATTCTGTCAGACCTGGGCCCTGACAGTAAATCTCTCCATAGCAAAGCCATCATCTACAGAGAAATTAACCTGGAGAAGAGCCCCCTAAGCAAGCTGGTCCTGGGGCTCTGTTCACAAACACAAACAGACCCCACAGAGCCCCAGGACAGCAACACAATTAGACCCAACCAAATCATGAGAAAACAATAAGATAATTACTTGACACATTGGAAAGAATTTACTAAAAAACAGAGCAAACTAGAATGTTATTTGTCCCTAAACAGAGAGTACACAGTGGAAGAATACCTGACCACCGTGACGGGCCCAAAATTAAGGAAATCTTTGACTATGTACAGACATCGGTGAGCATAGCCTTGCTATTGAGAAAGGCAGCCTAACGCAAACCTGGCTCTCAAGAGAAGACAGGCTATGTGCACACTGCCCACAAAATGAGGTGGAAACTGAGCTGCGCTTCCTTACCTCCTGCCAAATGTATGACCATATTAGAGACACATATTTCCCTCAGATTACACAGACCCACAAAGAATTTGAAAACAAATCCAATTTTGATAAACTCCCATATCTATTGGGTGAAATACCACAGTGTGCAATCACAGCAGCAAGATTTGTGACCTGTTGCCACAAGAAAAGGGCAACCAGTGAAGAACAAACACCATTGTAAATACAACCCATATTTATGTTTATTTTTTTTCTCCCTTTTGTACTTGAACTATTTGCACATCATTACAACACTCTATATAGACATAATATGACATTTGAAATGTCTTTCTTCTTTTGGAACGTGGTTTACTGTACATTTTTTATTGTTTATTTCACTTTTGTTTATTATCTATTTAACTTGCTTTGGCAATGTAAACATATGTTTCCCATGCCAATAAATCCACTTAAATTGAAATTGAGAGAAGACGAGAGAGAGAGAGAGAGAGAGAGAGAGAGGAAGAGAGGAGGAGAGAGAGAGGAGAGAGAGAGAGAGAGAGAGAGAGAGAGAGTGCCGCAAAGAACGGCCCTGTAAACTAAAGTAAACAAACCCTGTGGCACACTGTGGTGAGTGTTGGTGATTAAAGAGAATTATGCAGGCCTGAAAAAGCTTGGTCGGCATTTTGATCTGTTCTCTGCAACTTCCGCTCCAGATTTTGATCTGCAACCTCTGCTCCAGATCTCCAGGGGAAGAGGGGGAAGAGGAGAAGAGAGGATGAGGGGAGGAGGGGAGAAGGGAGGGGATAACAAGGTTATACCACTGCACACTACATCTAATTATTTGTTTAGGGAGGCAGAGGGAGGCTGGGTTTTGTAATCATGGAGGGCCTTCCTTCCTCTTTATTTCTTCCTTCCTTCCGTCCTTCCTTCCTGTCCCGGTGGAAGCCAAACCAAGACCAGGGCTGCATCTTTATGTTTTGCTATTGACAGCTGGGGTGGATGTGTTGAAACGGCAGAAGTTGTCTATGATGAGTATAACTACAGTAATGTCTCTATTATTGGGGAGAGGTCTGCAATGATAGGACAGATGTAAAACAAAATGACAGGGAGCGCAAACAAACCATTCATCAGTAACCTCTTGAAAATGAACAGTATCATTACGACCATCAGAGATTTTTGTGGTAACATACCGTTTGTGTGTTTGTATGTGTGTGATTCATCATAGATTCATAGTGTGTTTCTCTTCAAATAGGACATACTTGAGGATTTGGAGTGGACTAGAGTGTGTGACTTCCATTTATTTTGACACAAGTCAAGGCTGTGTCTGATGTACAATGCATGACTGACCTCAGAGTTCCTTATAGCCTTACTGTGTTTGTGAAGTGTCTCTATAGTGATGTGAGAACAGAACTACCTGTCACTCTTGGCCATGATTCATTGCAGACCCTCATGTTGGAAAAGATGCACAACTTCTCTACTGTCTTCTCTCTATATTTTATGTCATCTTACCCATCTGTGCCACCAGAACTATAGTATTATGGAGTGGGGTGGAATTCGTAGAAGTTTCTCCCAGACACTATTAGAGGGTCACATGTTCTCTTTCTTTTTTGTTAAAAATTATATTTAAAAAAAAAAGAAGGATTTTTTTATTTTTATTTAACAAACATAATAGATTAATTCATATAAATACAAATCTGTTTTCACATCAATACATGGGTTCGTTATTAGACTACTTAACATCATTTACATATTTCATAGTGTCCAGCTTTCTTCTTCTTTTTAATTACGTTTTGATTTGTTTCAAAATTAAGTTATATTATAGTCGTCATACGTCATCATGCATCTTGTCCTCCAAATCTTATTGTTCACAATGCATATTATTATCCACCTTAGATATTCAGTATTGTCGTCCATGTTAGTATCAAAAACACAAGCCTCCCCCTTTGCTTGAGGAACGATAGAGGAGCAATAGAGAACAGAAGAGGAAGGCCCACCCCCACACTTGTGCTATTTCATGAATTACCTGGACCACCTATTGAGATGCGACTTTTGTTAACCAAATCAGGTGAAACATGAGCTGAAAACTGGACTAGGACTTTATGGTTTGGATCTGTTTTATAGTTTTTTTATGGTCTCTGGTAGGGTAGGGTAATCATACCCTTGATCTATGGTTATGAGAAAACAATATTATAGTGGGAGGCAGTAAATGATGCAGGGTCGTTGTGTCTCCAAATTAACAGTCACTCCTAATGGAGCTGATTAAATTGATGAACTGCACTCTAATTGGACAGATCATCTCTGCGGTACATATCACGCCCTCATTAGGGAATGATGCCTCGTTAGCAAGTGATGACATGGGGAAAAAGAACTCTAGCGTAGGGGTTCTCAAACCTTTTGGGGTCGGGGACCCCTTTTATGATAGCAAATTTAACAGGGACCCCCTCATAATTAGAATACAACTCGAGTCAGGGGCGCAACTTTGGTTTTAGAAGTGGGGGGGACATAATTATTATTATTATATATATTTTTTTTTTATCCAGTTGGATAAACACTTCAAACAGCCTACCTGACCGCTCGAAGGCGTCCACATGGTCCTGAAGCACACTGCTGCCTTGTTTTGTATCACATTCCAGAAATAGCAAACAAGGAGTTTCAATATGACTTTGACAGTGCATGGCAGGACGAACCAAGTCTCAGGCCCTGAGGAGGAACATTTTAAAGGCCCGTCTCTTGGCATCGGAGAAAAAATGTTGCGGTTTTCAAGCTAATTTCCTGCAATTCTACACATTTTGTCATGGGGCAGAGAGTTTTTTTGTTGTTGCAGCTTTAAAGCTAATATCCTGCAATTCTACATATTTTGCCTTGAGGCAGACAAAACTTTACAGTTTTAAAATTTAAATTACAATGCATTTATGTTTGATGGAAAAATACACATTTGGGAATACAATAAGTATTGAGTTGAAACATTTGATAATTGGTGGAGTACTGCAGTGGATACCAATATCCCTGTGAGCCTCCCAGGCCCATGTTGCCCTTGGTTAAGAACCTAAATTGTAGATGAACGATATATAATGATATTACATTGTATTATTGTATTACACCCTTTAAACTTATTTCACGGATCCCTTGGCCAAAATACGTTTAATCTGTTGTTGTTAGTAATATTCAGTAAAAAGATGTAGTGCATACAGTATATCATTTTTGGGATATGACCTTGGACCCCCAGTCCACGGAGGTACTGCATGGGGGACCACGGCAAGATAAAAGTATATATATATATAATATATATATATATATATTATATGTGCATTACGACTTGGAGAACCCATGTTCTAGTGGACTCCCACTGTGACTTCTCTGACAATTTACAAGTCTGATGCATTGTGACAGGTTGGGGATGGGACAAGCCAGTGAGATGAACGAAAAGCTATCCAACATAATGAGGGAAGGATAATGTTCTGAGAAGAAATGCCACTGTCTCCATCAGTCTGTCAGTCAGGTCGTTAGTGTAAAAGAAAACGTGTTCTCAATGACATATCTGGTTAAATAAAAGCCACTCAGTCAGTCAGTTAGTGACAGTCCGTCAGCCAGTCAACTACTATGTGTCCCTTTTGTTATATAAAATCAGTGGACAAACTGCACTGCCAACCTTCCTAGTTATACAAGTGGAGTTGCTTTGAAGGGTTGTTGACGTGACTTCCTCAGATCGTACAGTTCCTGCTGTCCCCCCCCCCCCCATGACTCTACCCCAGCGAGATAAGAGGGAGAGAGAGACGAAGGGGAGGTGAGATGCTGTCTCCACTGTCAGAAAGGAAATTGACAGGGAATTCACTGACAGTGGTGAGATTGCTTTGGAAAGGATGTGAGGCATTTCATCTCTCTCTGTATTGCTTTCCTCTAGACTACTTTTCTCTAGGTTCTTTTGCTCATGCTTCCGGTGAACATTTCTATTCTCTCACACTCTCTCTCTCTTTATGTGTTTGTTTTCCTTATGAGCTGACCAATGGTGACTAATCAAATGAAAACCACTGCATTCTCCCAAAGGGTTAGTATGCGTGTACAACCAGCGAGTATAGATCTACAAACGATATAGTAGTTCCGCACTCAGAAAGTTGCTGCAAAGACCTTACTTAATTATTCATTTTTGTAAACTGATTTTCACTGCACAGGGGGGGAAAAGTGAAACGGTGAGTAACCTGTAGTCCTAACTGTCCTCTTCTCTCCTGTGTCTGTTTCCAGCTATGCAGCAGGTTCTGGACACTTTGAGTGACAGCACCAGCTCCACCATGGCCAATGACCTGGACCTCATCTTCCTCAAGGGCATCATGGAGAGCCCTGTGGTGAGAATATACCTTTCCCTACAGTCTACCTACTTTTCTATGGATCTGTTCCACTATGTCGGGCTTGTCGTTATAAGGCTATAGCTTTCTTGTTGAGTTCTAGTTGTCTTCATATGACTGTATTCTTTGCTTTACGTAGATGGAATTGCAATTCCTGAATCGTTTGTTTAGTCAACTTATCAGTCTGTTCTTGTCAAAAACTGTATGCACTGGACTCAAATTATGAGGCACAATGTTCACCAAAAAGCACAAAGAAGCTACTTTGTTGTGAGAGAAGAGATACCAAAACAAAAACTTGCCTTATCGACTTTTCTTTTTTAAATGACGACTGCTACTAGTTTTCCAACATATAATGGATCCATGTTCTTCGTTTGAGTTACATTTTGAGCTTTTCGGCTTCTGAAGAGACTGAGGTTGGAGGGAAGGAGGAGGGGAGGGATAAAGGGAGTTTGGAGTAGCAGACTGGCGATTTAGAGCAGCGCCCCACTGAGCTCCTGGTTCGGTCTTTTTTATTCCAAATTCAGCGCCCTTAAAAACATTTGAATTTTCCAAAAGCTACTCGAATGAAAAATCCACAATCAATAAACAAAATAATAAAACCTCAATTTAAGTTTAGAACCTTGAGAAGGAAATTAACAAATCAACATTGACATTAACATTGTAATTATTAAAATGACAGTATAGTCGTGATTGTTGCGTTATCTATTCAAATGCAGTTGAGGCCTAGGAACTGTCAGAAGCGCTGAGATTTTACAATCGTGGGGGATACTCTGTTCTTTGCCATGCTCTCAAAGAAAGAACAGACTCACAGGCTCACTAATGCTGTGTGTGTGGTCTTTCTCTCTCTCCGATTCAGAGCATTCAGACAGACAGAGTTTTCTGGAAGCGAGGAGATTAGAGCTCTTTGGGGAGCACTGCATCAAATGCATCCAGTTGCATCTCTCTCTCGCTCTCTCTCTCTGCTCTCCACTCCGCTTCTCTCAAGGCTGATTTATTTATTTTCTGGGGGAGATTTATTATCTGTGCGTGTGTGTCCCCCTTTTGTCTATCTATATATGGGAAGCTCCTAAAGGATTCATTCACAGATGCAAGCTGTACGAACACTGTCCTATGTTCAAGGACTTGAAACAGGCGTTTTGAACAGAGTGTACTGTTGCTTGCCATTGACCTCCACGCAGGTCTATTGTATTATTCTTCATGGTATAGAATATATGGAGCAGCTATGCCAAAAGCCATTCACAAAGCTACAGTGCATCATGATCAATTATCAACATGGCAGCTACTGCTTGGCTCCTTATGCTGGAGTCATCAGAACTATTGAAGCATTGAAATAGCTCATAAGATCACAAGCGCGCAATTGCTCTTGCTCTCGCTCACGTCTTGAGGTGGCCTATGTCTTTTGAACGAGACGACACAGACCTGGTCTGCTACACTATTAGAAAAAAAAGGGTGCTATCTAGAACCTAGAAAGGTTCCGCGGCTGTCCCCAATAGGAGAATCGTTTGAAGAACCCTTTTTGGTTTAAGGTAGAACACTTTTGGTTCGGTTCCATGTAGAACCCTTTCAACAGAGGGTTGTACATGGAACCCAAAGGGGTTCTACCTGGAACTTAAAAGGATTATCCTATGGGGACAACCGAAGAACCATTTTGGAAGAGTGTATGTATTCAGTACAGTCCTCTCGGTGTTTGTTTTGCCAATGCTCCCATATAATATTTCAAACGTGCATATCAAGTAGCTTACAAAGCCAGACAACAACAACAGAGACTAAAGGTAGCTACAGTATTCTCGTCAATTTAGGTGGTCTACAGAATTTATTTTAAACGGGACAAAGACTTAATATGCACATGCAGTCCTTTCGCTCTATTTGGATTCTTCAGCCTCCCATATTTTCAATGTGCCTGTGAAGTAGCTAACAATGCCAGACAACAGCAGAGACTAAAGGTAGCTATTCCAAGAGGGCTGAACCTTCTGGCTGTCTGTCTGTTTCCCCACCCCCTGATCTAAGCAGCAGTATTTGTGTTGTTCTGCTGTCCAAGGACCACTTTCTGACAGCTTGCTCCACCAGGTTGCCAGACCTTTGCCAAAGCACATTGAGTAAACCCAGTCTTCCTGCAGAAGAGTCCTACACAGTGTGTGTGTGAGTGGGAGGGTTTGTGTGGGTGTGTGTGTGTGTCTCTTTGAGTGTGTGTCTGTTTTTCTGTCTGTTTTTCTGTCTGTCTGTCTGTCTGTGTGTTTCTGCGTCCGAGCAAGTGTTTGTGTGTACTCATATCCTGTTCAACAGCAGGGGCGCGTTCCCTTCCGTCACGTAAACAAACAGCCATAGCTGCCAGACCAGACAACAGGCCCATGGGAGCATGTCTCTGTGGGATTGACTGTCTCTGTAAATCTACCCACAAAACAACATGGCTATTTGTGTCTGTTTGGGAGTAACGTAGCAGTGCGGTGGGATGTTAAATGATATCTGATATATCTTTATTGTCTATGCAGCAGCAGATCAACTGCTTTGTATTGATATCCTTATTTGAGTTGTTTTCTCAGTGTTCTTATTCATTTCTCCGGTGCTAATTTGGATCAGCATTGTAATTACGCTGTACTTGCCTCAACACTGTAACACTGCCTCAACACTGTAACACCGCCTCAACACTGTATCACCGCCTCAACACTGTAACACCGCCTCAACACTGTAACACCGCCTCAACACTGTATCACTGCCTCAACACTGTATCACTGCCTCAACACTGTAACACTGCCTCAACACTGTATCACCGCCTCAACACTGTAACACCGCCTCAACACTGTAACACCGCCTCAACACTGTAACACCGCCTCAACACTGTAACACTGCCTCAACACTGTAACACTGCCTCAACACTGTATCACTGCCTCAACACTGTATCACCGCCTCAACACTGTAACACTGCCTCAACACTGTAACACTGCCTCAACACTGTATCACTGCCTCAACACTGTATCACCGCCTCAACACTGTATCACCGCCTCAACACTGTAACACCGCCTCAACACTGTAACACCGCCTCAACACTGTATCACCGCCTCAACACTGTAACACTGCCTCAACACTGTAACACTGCCTCAACACTGTAACACCGCCTCAACACTGTAACACCGCCTCAACACTGTAACACCGCCTCAACACTGTAACACTGCCTCAACACTGTAACACCGCCTCAACACTGTAACACCGCCTCAACACTGTAACACTGCCTCAACACTGTAACACTGCCTCAACACTGTATCACTGCCTCAACACTGTATCACCGCCTCAACACTGTATCACCGCCTCAACACTGTAACACCGCCTCAACACTGTAACACCGCCTCAACACTGTATCACCGCCTCAACACTGTATCACTGCCTCAACACTGTTTCACTGCCTCAGCACTGTAACACCGCCTCAACACTGTAACACTGCCTCAACACTGTATCACTGCCTCAACACTGTTTCACTGCCTCAGCACTGTAACACCGCCTCAACACTGTAACACTGCCTCAACACTGTATCACTGCCTCAACACTGTATCACCGCCTCAACACTGTAACACCGCCTCAACACTGTAACACCGCCTCAACACTGTATCACCGCCTCAACACTGTATCACTGCCTCAACACTGTTTCACTGCCTCAGCACTGTAACACCGCCTCAACACTGTAACACTGCCTCAACACTGTATCACTGCCTCAACACTGTATCACCGCCTCAACACTGTAACACCGCCTCAACACTGTAACACCGCCTCAACACTGTATCACCGCCTCAACACTGTTTCACTGCCTCAGCACTGTAACACTGTAACACTGCCTCAACACTGTAACACTGCCTCAACACTGTAACACTGCCTCAACATTGTAACACTGCCTCAACATTGTAATTACACTGTATCTACTGTATAATGGTTGAAGCCAACATTAGTTTATATAAAGTGAAACCATTTAATTAAGCATTTCAAACTTCTAAATGAATTAGAGGGTTTTCTGTTAATGGGATTAATGGGAAATAAACACTTGGAGATTGAGGGGCAGGAGCACATTATGATTTAGTTCCTCTGGTGGGCCAGAGGCCAGTCGTGTTAAAAGGTGAAGACATGTCCAGTAAAGTAGGCCCAGTGCCCTCAGTGCGAAAGACGAAGTGAAATATTAATATAAACTAAAATATTGATGCTCCACAGCACAGGGAGAAAACCTACAGTGTATCTGACTGTTTTAAGGCAGACGCATATTTTTTTGGTGACGTCGTGACTCAAAGCGGTTTGTTGCTGCATGGGAGTTACACTGTGTTTCTTTAGAAGTTTTCTGTATTTTTACAGGACAGTGACTTTAGTGCTACAAAAGAACTGAGTCAATAGTAAATACTCTGTGACTATTTGTACGGCCTAAGTACGTCGTGAGATTTGCCATATATTTGCTCTAATTTGGTATTATTGGTCCTGTGTGGCTCAGTTGGTAGGAGCATGGCGCTAGGAATGCCACGGTCCTGGGTTTGAATACTAAAATGTATGCACTCACTGCACTGAAAGTTGCTTTGGATAAACATGTCTGCTAAATAGTACATATAAATAATTACTGCAATGGGCTAAAATGACCAACAAAGATGGCTAGTTATTAACAATAACTTTTTGACCTTCAGTTCCCGTCTCCCTGCTACCCGCAGGCCCATGAGAACCTGGAGGAGTCCAGGCTGGAGGCGGTGAGTGACAACAACATGGAGCTGGTGCAGGACATCCTGAAGGAGCTCACTCCCCTCACGCACAGGAGCAAGGCCGCAGACGAACTGGCATGCATACTGAAGGAGCCACACTTCCAGGTCTACACACTCAACGTTTTCGTTTATGCCTGCTATCATAGCTGATCTAGGATCATGCAATCTGTCCATGCAATCTTATTCATCATGATCTAAAAGGCTAAACTGATCCAAGATCAGCCCTCCAACTCTACGACTTCTACTCCATTCTCAAAGAAATCCCTTACTGAAGGGAAACCTAACTGATGTTGCTACCATGGATGCCATGCTACTTTGTTTAATGTATCCAATGCAGTCTTCTTAAGATCAGTTGTGAATATTACTGTCTTACTAGAGCAATTCTATCCTACAGTATGTGCCATGCAATCATCCACATCTTCATCCTCTGTCCCTATTGGTCCACAGTCTCTCATGGAAACCCATGATTCGGTGGCCTCCAAGACCTTTGAGACTCCTCCTCCCAGCCCCTGTTCCTTCATGGACGCTGCCTTCAACAACCAGCCTGTGCCTCCAGATGCAGTCAGGATGGTGGGCATCCGCAAGGTGTCTGGAGAGCACCTGGTAAGACTAAGTGAGGGACAAGAAATGCTGGACACCATGGCAGCCATTTTGAAATGGCTTTGGTTTACATGTGCAACTGTGTGTTGATTTGTGGTTCTTTATGAAACTGAAAAACAAAATGGTGGTCCTTGTTAAACCTTTGTCAGTACTTCTAGTCATGGTCATGGATGTTTTCCTCTTCTTTGACTCGGCTCAGGTAGATAAAAACCAATGGTAAAATGAAGTGCTACATCTTTGTCTTTGTAGGGTGTGACATTTCGGGTGGAGAGTGGAGAGCTGGTGATCGCCCGCATCCTTCATGGCGGGATGATCGACCAGCAGGGCCTCCTCTACGTGGGTGACATTATCAAGGAGGTGAATGCAAAAGAGGTGGGCAATGACCCCAAGGTGCTCCAGCAGATGCTGAAGGAGGCCAGTGGCAGTGTGGTGCTCAAGATCCTCCCCAGCTACCAGGAGCCTCATAACCCACGCCAGGTGAGTAGGGCCCTGACCCTTGATCCCTCGGTGACCCCATACATTGACCCATATGACCTCAGCAACAGCTGCCGAAATTCCTAGGGTCCTATGATTCATTCTAATTGGAACCCTAGCCCATATCCGTTTTTGGACTTCATTACATCTGAAAGCATTGGATAGGTGTATCCAATATGCCCCCAAAAAATCCACTTAGTCTGTCAGAGTACAGTTAGAGCTATTACCATATTTCTTATACCTATCAAATCTTTTCAGATCTATATGCAATTCAATAGGATTCGTTGCTGGGAAAGTTTAACAGAAAAGATTTTTGCATTCGTTTTCAAATATTTTTTTTATCATTTGTCATAGCGTTTTGCTCTCGCTTTAAAATTATTTGCTTACAAGTTTTGGGGTTTTGCTTTTGATGTCTTATTTTTGTTTACAATTCTATATATTATGCTTTCAATTATTTGGTTTTTGATTTCAACATCCATTATTTCACCCGTTCTGGAAAATATAATGTTTACGTTCTCAACTTTATTTTTCATGTTCACTATTTATTTTATTTTGAATTCAATACATATGGCGTGAAATTGACCCCATATAATCCTACTAAACTATTTTCTCTCATGAATAATGAATTAGCTACTGGAGTGAGTAGGATTTAGAGCAAACCAAAAACAACCTGGGGAAAAAAACTGATCTGTACAAGTAGATCTGTTCCAACTAGAAAGAAAATGTTTGGATGTATGATTTCCAGCCACATCCTCAGTATTTCAGCTGACAAAAATGCTGTATATAAGAGTGTTTAAGAGTTGCACACCATTTGCAAGAGTTTTAACTTTTGCAGTAAGTTATTCAAAATAGTGCATTGTTCCCCTTAGTATGCACCCTCAATGAATACACCCAAAACACATGACTGGTTACTATTAGTCCTTTTAAACAATCCCTTTCCAGTTAGAGGCACAGCCTTTGAATTTGTTGTTGGTATAGTGTCCTTAGCTCTGTGAGTGTTTAACCCTGGAGTCTAGCTAATGGTCACAGGGTCTCAAAGGAGCCAAAGAGTGTGATAGACTGAGTGTACTCAGCGACAGCATGGCCCAAATGAAAGCGAACAAGGAAAAGCTCGCAGGACTGGACACCTGTCTCAAATAACAGTAATTCATGTCATGCCAATAACCCACAGCTCTGTACTGTCTATCCCATTCCACTGACCAGCCAAGGCCCAATATGAGCTGGACAGAGGCCCTGGGCCAGACGCCCATTTGAAAGAGTGCCTTTGAATCGGCCCCTCATGGCTGACTGGATAACATCAGGTCTGGGCTATTCTTTTGAAATATTTTGGGGCGCATTTCAAAAGGTTTGGACAACAAATTTAATTTCTTCCTGACGACCAACGAGGGTTCATTTTGAAGTATTTTGATTGCCGGAGGCGACTTCAAGCTGTCCAAACAGAGAGCTGCTGCAGAATGTTATCTCTGAAAGGGAGAGAGATGACAGATTAGACGCTGTTGTCTGTATAGACATTTCCCTTGCATCGGAAAACTGCTCCATCATCACAGCACATTGCCAATAATGAGAAAAACTGTTTGTCAAAACACAATTCCATTCCATATAAGGATCTACGTGCAGGTGGGTGCTACAGTACATGTTGATAGTAGATGATAAATTCCCCTTAAGTGCAAAATAAATCCAGTCCATTAAAGAGATGTTCGACTCTGTGTTTTTCACAGTATCAACAATAACCACCTCTCTGTACTGTGTGCGGGTGTATGCTGAGGTGACCGAGCTAAGTAGACAACATATTTTACCCAGTGCCCTCTCTGACTCCTAGTGGCAGCATTGGAAATCACCGTAGATCATATCGTATGGTTGTCATGGCTACCCGTTATGGCTCTTCCTCCTTTCGGCTTTTCCATTTTTAGGCGAAGGTATTACAAGGGGTGGTGCTCTAGCTTTGTAATGTCTGGGAAAGTAAGAGGCGGATGAGCAAGGCCGTCTGATTTATATGGTCCTGACCAGATACTGTAGCTATTCAATAGGGACCATTGAGACCACACGCTGGTTGACCAGATTGTGTTTACATTAGAAAGGCATGTAAACTACAGTAGTTTAGCTATAATGTACTAAAGTGTTCAACTTTGCATTTTTTAATAAGCAGTATATTATATATTATGACACACATGATAAGAAGACACGCATTCTACACACTCGTACGCATGGATGTTGTATTGTAAATATGTGATAGTGGAGTAGTGGCCTGAGGGAACACACTAAATGTATTGGGTAGAGTGTCATGAAATGTAATGCCATGTCATATTTAGAACTGTATAGAACTGTCATAATGTTGCCGGACCCCAGGAAGAGTAGCTGCTGCCTTGGAAGCAGCGAATGGGGACCCTTAATAATTACAAACACCTCTAGTCAAGTGGCTGACCTGTTCACCGAGCTCCCTCTCCATCTTCCTCAGGCCTATGTGAAGTGTCACTTTGACTACGACCCGTCCCATGACAACCTGATCCCCTGTAAGGAGGCAGGCCTGGGCTTCAGCAGTGGAGACATCCTGCAGATCTTCAACCAGGAGGACCTCAACTGGTGGCAGGTCAGTCCCTTCTAATGGACAACCACTCTTAATTCGTTCACTTTATCCCGTTTATCCCGAATAGTTTTCAATGTGTTGTTGTTTAATGTGGTGATAGGACAGCTTTATGTATTTCTTTCCATCACAGGCATGTCACCTGGAGGGGGGCAGTGCAGGTCTCATCCCCAGCCAGCTCCTGGAGGAGAAGAGGAAGGCTTTTGTCAAGAGAGATCTGGAGCTGGTTACAACAGGTGCTGTATATTATATATGCATCCTTCCTTATACCGTATTATAACCCATAAGGGCTGGAGGACACAAAGTAGCTCGACATATTCTACACGCTAAAGATAACGCTGTGAATTCACAAGTTGAACACGTTTTTCTCCTCGACATTTGTCATGGAAATTACACAAGACAATTAAAAACTCAAACGGGATAGGGTGTGGTGATGCTTTATTATTGTCTGAATGCGCAACAATATGGTCCACAACAACAACAAAAACACAAAGCATAAATGGAGACAAAATAAAGATTTGTTGCTCTGGGTGTCTTGTGTGTGCACTGTGCGCGTGTACGCTTTAGCCGCCTGCTTGTCCCCCAGTCAACCTTCAAGACGGTTGTTTCATCAGTGAAGAGGGACTAGCAATAAGCAGCAGGCTTAGAGAAGAATGACTCAGACAGGCGGGCTGATTCAATCTGTTCCTCGTTAAGCTCATTCTAAACAGAGGGGTCAGGTCACAGTCATACTGTAGTGTCCTCTGTCTGTCTGTAGCACACTAGTACATGTGGTGGGTGGTGAGTCAGCCTGCAGCCTTGCCTGCAGCTGCTTCCCTTCACTTCATGTGTGGCTCAGTTGGTAGCGTGTGGTGCTTGCAACGCCAGGTTTGTGGGTTCAATTCCCACGGGGGACCAGTATAAAAAAGTATGCAAATGTATGCAAGGCACTGTGGATAAGAGAATCTACTTAAATGTAACTTCAGTTGGAGGAAGTGCCAGTCTGCTAAGACTGCTCTTGGGCCTGATGTAGACACATATGGGACACTTGTGGGGGGTATTCATGCGGAAAATAATTATATAGAAAATGCCCATCCCAAGCTACTTGTATTGAATGTATGAATCAAACACACAACAGTGGCGTTGCCATGGTGCTACCGACTGAGCCATTGGAACCAGCATGCAGTATATGATTATGATTTGAATGTGATCTAGACATATTTAAAACGCAGAAGTGATCATTGTCAAAGGGCCAGTTTTTGTAATGCATCATCAACATATTGATCCACTGTGTTGATGTCAAAGTCGTATTTCTTTTCATAAAACAAAGAGACACACATCAAAAGGTTATGTCACGCCCATTGTTGTCCCTGCTTCAAACATACGTCCTCAAAGCCCACCTGCCGGCCATACAGAGACGACTGGGCAGTAACAGTGATTCCCAGTTGTACTGTTGTAATAAAATGGAGTGCCATCCTTACTGTAATGCAGAGGCATACTACCCTCTGGTGGTACATGCTACCTATTCCACCCTCAGCAGACTTGATTTACGATTCAGAACAGCAACACTTGTAAAAGGCAACAGACCCTGACTGGCAGGCGCTCTTCATTAAATTGATAAAGATTCAACTGAAGTGGGTTGAGAAGTACTGAATGAAGATCGAACATTTTGTGTGTTGCTTTTCACAGGTCCTCTTTGTTCTGGAATGGGCGGGAAGAAGAAAAAAAAGATGATGTATCTAACGACCAAAAATGCAGGTACGTTTTTTGTACCAACATGACCATTTGTAAACGTAACAATGTTTGAAACTGCTGCGAATGTAGTCTTTACTTGTTGTAAACATTATTAGACAAAAGTGTAAACTGTTGTCAATGCAGTATGCTAGATTGTGTAGGTGCAGCATTCATTGGATTAGGTAAAGTAATACCGTTAGTAAAGCACATATCTGATATGAATATGCTGACTGTTCAGAGTTTGATCGGCACGAGTTGAGGATCTACGAGGAGGTGGCCAAGGTTTCCCCGTTCCGTCGGAAGACGTTGGTTCTGATTGGAGCACAGGGAGTGGGCCGCCGTAGTCTGAAGAACAAACTGTTGGTGTCAGACCCCCTGCGCTATGGGACCACCATCCCCTGTGAGTAGTATTAACATTCAACACTGACAGAGCTACTGACACTTTGATGTACTCTGGTATTTTGTAATCAATGCCATATTAGAAAAGTATACAAAAAACATAAACAATTTACAAATACAAATACGGTATACACATTTGTATGAGTTACAAAGACTACATTTTGTGATTCCGTGTGCGTTGTTCAGCACTGTATTTGTCAGTTGCTATACCTTAATGTACATAACCAAACAACAACCATCAATCTGTATTTATCACCAGCAGTGGTGTAAAGTACTTAAGTAAAAATACTTTAAAGTACTACTTAAGTATTTTTGGGGGTTATCTGTACTTTACTTTACTATTTATATTTTTGACAACTTTTACTTTTACTTCACTACATTCCTAAAGAAAAGAATGTACTTTTTACTCCATACATTTTCCCTGACACCCAAAAGTACTCTTAACATTTTGAATGCTTAGCAGGACAGAAAATTGTCAAGAGAACATTCCTGGTCATCCCTACAGCCTCTGATCTGTCAGACTCACTAAACACAAATGCTTTTTTTGTAAATTATGTCTGTGTGTTGTAAACAATAGTGTACCCCTGGCTATCTGTCAATTTGCTTAATATAAGGATTTTTTTTGTTATTCGTACTTTTACTTTGGTAATTAAGTATATTTTGGCAATTACATTTACTTTTGATACTTAAGTATATGTAAACCAAATACTTCAAGGCTTTAACTCAAGTAGAATTGTACTGGGTGACTCACTTTAACTTTTTCTATTAAGGTATCTTTACTTTTACTCAAGTATGAAAATTGGGTATTTTTTCCACCACTGATCAACAGTTACCTCGAGGAAACCCAAGGTGGATGAGAAGGATGGACAGATGTACTCGTTCATGACTCGCAGTGAGATGGATTCGGACATTAAGAACGGGCGCTTCCTGGAGCATGGCGAGTACGACGGGAACCTCTATGGCACCAAGATCAACTCCATCCACGAGGTGGTGGACTCTGGCAAGATCTGCATCCTGGATGTCAACCCACAGGTAGACTATAGCATCTGGGCATCTTTATTCATTCAGATATTATCCTCTATACATTTTTGGGGGTATCAAGGTCCAGGGAAGAGGTTGATCTTGACCTTTTTTTCATTTAAAGGAGAACTGAATTCTGTCCCCCATTCATATTGTATTGTTTTATTTTTAGATTGTTGGCTACATTACCACTATGCCAAACTTCGGCACATAGTAAAGCAATAGGGTTATCATATAATGTTGTTATTGTTTAACCAAAGAAGGAGTTTGAATTACAGAGATGAAACAGAAGGAGTGGATTCCTTTAATGAGACACATTTTCAAGTGATTCATGGCCAATTTGATTAGCTCGTTACGTCATTAGCGGCTAATAATAATATATTGTTACAGCTACTTTTATTCCACGCTACAGGCACTTAAGGTACTGCGGACGTCAGAGTTCCTTCCCTACGTGGTGTTTATTGAGGCTCCAGATTACGAGGTCCTCAAAGCCATGAATAAGTCTGCCAAAGAAGCCGGAGTCATGACCAAACAGTTAACGGTGAGTCCCAGACAGACTGGATAGTTGTATCACAGCTACATCATTGGTCCTGTTACTGTTAGCAGACATTGTTGTTAGACACATGGTAAAATGTAGGACTGGTATGTTCAAAATGCATTAACCCTAGCAATTCATCGTCTTTAATATGCCCATTCACGGAAATTCATTTCTGACCGTGTACAACAAATCTCAGTGTTTACGTCATCCCTTATTACCTTCTCGGTCATGCCATGGGATCAGTTTGACCTTTTAGACCACAATGAATAAGATTGTAATGGACAGGGAGGATCTGATCCTAGATCCGCACGTCTACTCTGAGATGCTTTTTGAATGGGCCCAATTGTTCATACACAAACAGGTCATAGTTGTCCATGATAACCACTATCATCACCCTGTTGTTCCTCCCATGCAGGACTCAGAGCTGAAGAGGACAGTGGATGAGAGCGAAAGGATCCAGCGGGCCTACGGGCATTACTTTGACCTGAACATCATCAACGACAGCCTGGAGGGGGCCTTCTGCGGCCTGAAGATGGCGCTGGAGAGACTAGGCGCAGAGCAGCAGTGGGTTCCTGTCAGCTGGGTCTTCTAAAGGCCGGTCAGAGGTCAGAGCTAGAGGTCAGGATGTCATCATGAGGAGGTCAGAAGAGGCGTCAAAGGCCTGAGGAGTTGGTACAGGCCGCAGGTAGAGAGGGACCAATCAGGAGAGAGTAAATTGTAAAGGGATGGAGCTTCCCTCCACAGCTTGTGACGCTATTGGTTGGAGGTCTGTTGTAAGGGGCCAATCCCGATGTTCCAGTGCAAGGGGTCTGCCTCGTGGTAGACTTTTGCACAAATTATATACTCCGCAGACATGATGTCAAACTGCAATTTTTGTAAAAAAAATATGTAAAAAATAAACAAATAACCAAATATATATTGGTATTTGTTGAGGAGGCTTTAGAGGGGATTTGAGCTACAGTGCGTAGCGTGTGAGTGATACGAGTGACAGTATATTATATATGTTGAAGTAGGCTTATATATTTTGCAAATACTGTGCTGGCGGTCTTGGAGTATAATGGATATTGTTATACTACCAGGAGTTCCCTGAAAATGTTTAGCCTTCCCAAATCTTACAAAAACTATGTAGTGCAATGTTTACATTGAATGTTTCGTTTCGTGGCCGATTTAGAATACAAAGGTACCAACTGTCACACTATTCTTTATATAAACTTCGGTGTATTTTGTCATATGAGTGTACGATTGTAAATATTTGACAGTTGTCCTGATGTTACTGTACTTATTCTTATTTATGTTTTCTTTGTTGAAAAAAAATATAGCACAGCAATACATGATCTGAGACGAATACACAAATTCACGCATGAAGCATACGAACTCACACAAAGACATACACACAGCAATCAACAATGCATACACGTCAATACGCTCTATTTTCTCACTCTGAGAATTTAATATTTTAATGTCATCTTAAATTTCTTTGTTCTTTGTTACCATGTTTTAAAAAAAATCAAATGTGTGTTTTTTTTAATTAGTTTAATGTGCGAGATGTTGGAAATATTCAGTTGGTGATCTTTTTAGCACAGCTGTGACCACAATCGCTAAGTGTGAATTTAGGCCCCTAAGAAATGTTTTAGATGATTGAAACTATGTTTAATTGAAACTGTGTAATTGTTTGATTGCTCTGCACACTTGTTCGTTTTACTTCATGTGGACTATAGTGTCTGTCACTTATAGTGTCTGACTCTCTGAGTAGAACATTTGTTTTGATGGACATATATAGTTTATTTTCAATGTTGATTATATATATATATATATATATATATATATATATATAGTTTATTTTCAATGTTGATTTTATATATATATATATATATATATATATATATATATATACACCAGTCAAAAGTTTGGACACACCTACTCATTCCAAGGTTTTCCTTTATTTTTACTATTTTCTACATTGTATAATTATTTTCTACATCAAAATTATGAAATAGTTTATTCAAAGTGGCTACTTTGAAGAACCTAAAATATATTTGGATTTGTTTAACGCTTTTTTGGTTACTATATGTTTCCATATGTGTTATTTTATAGTTTTGTTGTCTTCACTATTATTCTACAATGTAGAAAATAGTATGAATAAAGAAAAACCCTTGAATGAGTAGGTGTCCAAACTTTTGACTGGAACTGTATATATAAAAAATAAGTGGCTTCCAACATGCTTACTTTGCCTTAACATGGTACAGAGGCCAAGGATATACTGTACACTAGTTATAGGTTGAAATGTTATCTATTTTTCACATGCTACAGCATGATTACTGTATGTTATCCCTTTCCCTATGATTAAAAAAAAAGTATGTATAATTCCAGTGATTTTATCTCAGAATTTCGTAAATATTGTACTGTAACCAAGGTTATATATAAAGAAAGCTTTAGTGCTCTGGGTTACTATACTACTGTGCTGAGGTAGTGGGGCAGCTACACAAGATTGTAATTCTGATGTTCATAGAAAAATATTAAAGATGAAATATCTTGTAGAACATTGCCTCGTCCTCATGGCTTAAGGTAGATTTTATTCTAAATGTACTTCCTTGTGTTACGAATAGAGGTTAGTTAAGGTTAGTTAGTAGTTAGGTGCACAGGTAGGCTGAATCCCAAATCAGCCCCTCGGCTCTTCATTTGGGCATTCACGCACACCTCTGCCATATACACAAGTGTCCCAAAGCTGAGGGTGTCGGTGCTAATTAGAACCTCCGATAGCCACTTTGACCGAGCCAGCAAGGCTGGAGGCTCCAGGCGAAGTGCTATCCCAACATGCACTGCAGTATGTTTGGAATTTGCGCAATTTCATGCAAAATAATTATATGTCACGTGCATTTGTTTGTGTCTGATTTCGAGGCTTGACAAATGAAATTCCACCCAAATTAAATGTTTAACTGTTACTGAGGTTCACATCTTGTGAAAGGACAAGTGGGATATGTTCGTTTGAATTTCATGCTTGTTTTATTATTTAAATATGGAACATGAATTGCATCATTCAAGTCACCAGTGTGTCCTAAAGTTGATGGCTTCATTTGATCCGCTTGCCACTCTGGAAGTCACCCTTTGAGTTTCTTCAGTGAAGAAGGTACAAGGGAGGGCCCACCAAGCGAGTAGGTAGGGGCGAGGGGCTGGTTTGGGACACCACACATCCACACTCCATCTCAAGGTGGCATAAGTAATCAAATCAAATGTTATTTGTCACATGCACCGAATACAACAGGTGTAGACCTTACAGTGAAATGCTTACTTACAAGCCCTAAACCAACAATGCTTTAAGAAGTTTTAAGAAAAAAATAAATGAAAGTGTAAAGTAAAAAATAGATAAGTAAAATTTTAAAGTAATGAATAATTAAACAGCAGCAGTAAAATAACAAGCGAGGATATATACAGGGGGTACCGGTACAGAGTCAATGTGTGGGGGGCCACCAGTTAGTCGAGGTAATTGAGGTAATATGTACTTGTAGGTAGAGTTAAAGTGACTATGCATAGATTATAAACAGAGTAGCAACAGCGTAAAAGAAGGGTCTGGGTAGTCCTTTGATTCAGGAGTCTTAAGGCTTGGGGGTAGAAGCTGTTAAGAAGCCTTTTGGACCTAGACTTGGCGCTCCGGTACCGCTTGCCATGCGGTAGCAGAGAGAACAGTCTATGACTAGGGTTGCTGGAGTCTTTGAACATTTTTAGGGCCTTCCTCTGACACCGCCTGGTATAGAGGTCCTGGATGGCAGGAAGCTTGGCCTTAGTGATGTACTGGACCGTATGCACTACCCTCTGTACCAACACCATAGTGCCCACCAAGCTCATCACTAAGCTCAGGACCCTGAGACTGAACACCTTCCTCTGCAACTCAACCTTGGACTTTCTGACGGGCTGCCCCTAGGTGGTGAGGGTAGGCAACAACACAATCGCCACGTCATCCCTCAACACGGGGGCCCCTCAACGTGTGTTCTTAGTCCCCTCCTGTACTCCCGGTTCACCCATGACTGCGTGGCCACGCACGACTCCAACACCATCATTAAATTTGATGATGACACGATAGTGGTAGGCCTGATCACCTGCAATAATGACACCGCCTATGAAGAGGAGGTTAGTGAACTGCCAGGACAGCAACCTCTCCCTCAACCTTAGCAAGAAAAGGATCTGAAGGTGGACTACAGGAAACGGAGGGCCGAGCACCCATTCACATCGAAGTAGCTGTAGTGGAACGGGTCGAGAGCTTCAAGTTCCTCGGTGTCCACATCACTAAGTATTTAACATGTTCCACACACACCAATGCAGTCGTGAAGAAGGCACATTAATGCCTCTTCCCCCCTCAGGAGGCTGAAATGATTTGGCATGGGCCCTCAGATCCTCAAAACGTTCTACAGCTGCACCATTGACAGCATCTTGACTGGCTGCATCACCAATTGGCATGGCACCTGCTTGGCATCCGACCGCAAGTCGCTACAGAGGGTAGTGCGTACGGACCAGTACACCACTGGCGGTGTCAGAGGAAGGCCCTAAAAATTGTCAAAGACTCCAGCCACCCAAGTCACAGACGGTTCTCTCTGCTTCCGCCTGACAAGTGGTACCCAATGCACCAAGTCTGTAACCAACAGGACCCTAATCAGCTTCTACCCCAAGCCATAACACTACTAAATAGTTAACCAAATAGCTACACAGATTATCTGCATCTAACTATATAACTATTTTGACTCATAACAAACACTGCTGCTACTGTTTATTATCTATAATTTTGCTTAGTTGACTCAGTACTTGTACCTCGTCTATAGCCAAGTTATCCTTAATCATTATCTATTTATTCCTTGTGTTATTATTTTTACTATATTTTTCTTTCTGCATTGTTGGGAAGGGTCCGTAAGTAAGCATTTCACTGTTAGTTTACACCTGTTGTTTACAAAGCATGTGACAAATACAATTTGATTTGAGGTGGACAGGAGCCTCCTGGCATGGTGGGGCCTTACTCTGAGTTGGTTTGTGTAAATGCTTTTGTTTGGTAACGCTTTTTGTATTTTCCTTTTTGCATGTCATTGTTTGGTCAGCACAACTTAAAGGAGTATACAGTAAGCTTCTTGGGCTGGAGGAGTCAGAACTAAGCTAGCTCTCGAGAAGGTTCTCATTCGAACCATTGACTACAGCGCTGCCAATGTGTACAACAGTCCTGACGCTTTGTCTAACCGTTAATAATCATAGCGTGCAATGCGATTTTGGAAACCTCAGAAACTCTACTTTTATAACACTCCAAAATAAGATAGACTTACTGTGCGCCATTTTAACATGATTTTCATGGAGTTGTTTTGTGTTGAACTCTTTTTATCTGAACTACAACACTTCCTGAGCCTGGAATCTTGGGAGGAACACACAAAGAACGTTGGCTTGAAGCTGTGTTGCACAAAAACCTCAGCGGCAATCTGTGGTAAAACAGCTAATAGTAAGTGTAACTTTTGTATTTGTAAAGTTATTTTTGGATGATAATTAAGTTGAGCGTTTATGTTTTCCAAAACTGTATTGCAGTTAAGGATAAATTGTTTTTAGATAGAGTGTCACGCTTTGATCAGTTCCCCTCAACAATCAAAATGGAGATTCAATGACTCCAATGCAATTGAAGTCAGAAAAGCAAGAACGGAGCTAGCCATAGACCCGGTAAGTTTGCTGTCTCCTATAAACCCACATACAACATGGACCGCATACTCTTACTCGTTAATGCACACATACAGACAGGCCTAGCACCCCCTAGACCTAGCACGTTTAGCGTTAGCAGTCGGCTGGCTAGGTGGTTTCGTAACAGTTGGTACTGTATAACCATTTAAATCCCAAAGGTATTTCAATTCATTAACTGGTACTGTCTCGATTAATGAATTGAAATACCTTTGCGAGGCCTACCTGCATGTGTCCTTTAGAATGATAAGTAAGTGTATGCGGTCCATGTCGTATGTGGGTTTATAGTAGACAGCAAACTTTTGTGCGCCCTAAGAGAGATTTGGTCGAGGGGCCCCCCACCTCACAGGCAAAATGTTCTAGTGAGTTTTAGTCTGCGTATAAGAAGAGGCGGCTCTGAATCGAGGGAATTTAATTTGGTAGCACACACAGCCTACCTTGGGAACAACTAATTTAAGATACTGCGACAAAGGGGCGGCGTTGGTGTTTAGAGTGTTGGGCCAGTAACCGAAAGGTTACCTGACAAGGTAAAAATCTGTCACAAGCTGATGAAGTAAAAATCTGTTGTTCTGCCCCTGAACAAGGCAGTTAACCCACTGTTCCCCGGTAGGCCGTCATTGTAAATAAGAATTTGTTCTTAACTGACTTGACTAGTTAAATAAAGGTTCAATAAAAATAAAAAAAGGGGATCTTGGCAGTGTTTCACTCCTATATGGAGTGAATGTATTTTGTTTTTAGATTTGCTGCAGCTTCTTCCTTGAGTGGTCTATCCGCATTACAAACAAACAGGAGGCATATTGCACAGTAAAAGTGTTGCATCGTTTTTTTTCTCATTTTGAATAGAAATTACATATACATCAAAATAATATACATTAATGTAAACAATATCATTTATATCAGCACTATTTGTCAAAATATGACAAATATAAAGGTGCATTTATTCAGCATTATACCTTCTTCGCAAGAAACTCTTTCCAAAAGATAAAGAGAAAATCATCCATACAGTGTTCATTTTGGCACTCTTTTTTAGATTTGGTCTAGTCTAAGTAATTTTGACTAAAATATCATTAAGTCTTAGTCACATTTTTGTCATTTGAATATCTATTTAGTCTAATTATTGTCAAAATGTACAAAAACACTGGGCCATTTTTGTCAACTAAATGCCCTTTCATTGTAGTCACATCACATTTGCCTCAACCTATAGTAAACACAAATCACTGATTTCCATGTGGACAAACATACAGTACAAAACATGTTCCTATCGACATATTTTTCTGCATAACATCCTATTGTCTTCCCAACAGAAGAAAATTTGACAAACATACAGCACCAGTCAAAAAAATCATCTGACCTCAATCCAATTGAGATGGTTTGGGATGAGTTGGACCGCAGAGTGAAGGAAAATCAGCCAACAAGTGCTCAGCATATGTGAGAACTCCTTCAAAACTGTTGGAAAAGCATTCCTCATGAAGCTGGTTGAGAAAATGCCTAGAGTGTGCAAAGCTGTCATCAAGGCAAAGGGTGGCTACTTTGAAGAATCTCAAATATAACATATATTTTGATTCGTTTAACACTTTTTTGGTTGCTACATGATTCCATATGTGTTATTTCATAATTTTGATGTCTTCCCTATTATTCTACAATGTAGTAAAAATATAGAAAAATCCTTGAATGAGTAGGTGTGCCCAAACTTTTGACTGGTACTGTAAATAAGAATGATATTGTATAAGAATTCTCTGACCATGTAAATTCCTAACTCAGCCTACGTAGATATTGCACATTACATACAAAACAAACAGACATGAGAGAAAGATTCAATCACCAGATGGTGCCGCAAAGGAGTATGGGTTGCACCTCCATCATTCGGTCGTGTCATTACCATTGTTATGAATGTTTCACAGACGCCACACTGATGTCCAAAAGTAGATCAGGGGCTAATGATTTTGAAAGGGAGCTAATAACTATTTCACCCAGTGATGTATTCGAGTCACTAAACCTCAAGTCCGAATCGAGTCCCAAGTCACAAGTAAGTCATGAGTCCCTACGGCTGAAGTCAGAGTCCCAGTGCTTGAGTCCTGGTCCAAGTGCTCAAGTCTGAGTCACTCGGTCCACATTAACTCAAAATATAGTTATTTACCAAGTCAGATTTTGTGTAGTGGCAAGAAGAATTTCAATAAATTGTTTACAATCCCTTTTGCTTTCTCTCTGTGCCACAAAATGGTTGCATTTACAGTGCCTTCGTAAAGTATTCAAACCCCTTGACTTTTTCCACATTTTGTTAAATTACAAACTTATTTTAAAATTGTTAAAATGTTTTTTCCCTCATCAATCTACACACAATACCCCATAATGACAAATCAAAAACATGTTTTTAGAAATTGTAGCAAATGTATAAAAAAAAATGAAATATCACATTTACGTAAGTATTCAGACCCTTTACTCAGTACTTTGTTGAAGCAACTTTGGCAGCGATTACAGCCTTGAGTCTGCTGGGTATGATGCTACAAGCTTGGCACACCTGTATTTCGGGAGTTTCTTCCTTTCTTCTCTGCAGATCCTCTCAAGCTCTGTCAGGTTGGATGGGGAGCGTTGCGGCACAGCTATTTTCAGGTCTATTCAGAGATGTTCAAGTTCGGGGCTCTGGCTGGGCCACTCCAGGACATTGAGAGACTTGTCCCGAAGCAACTCTTGCGTTGTCAGGGTCGTTGTCCTGTTGGAAGGTGAACCTTCACCCCAGGCTGAGGTCATGATCGCTCTGGAGCTTGTTTTAATCAAGGATCTCTCTGTACTTTGCTCCGTTCATCTTTCCCTTCGATCCTGACTAGTCTCCCAGTCTCTGCAATGAAAAACATCCCCACAGCATGATGTTGCCACCACCATGCTTCACAGTAGGGATGGTGCCAGGTTTACTCCAGGTTTTCGTGACGCTTGACATTCAGGCCAAAGAGTGCAATCTTGGTTTCATCAGACCAGAGAATCTTGTTTTTTCATGGACTGAGAGTCTTTAGGTGCCGATTGGCAAATTCCAAGCGGGCTGTTATGTGCCTTTTACTAAGGAGTGGCTTCTGTCTGGCCACTCTACCATAAAGGCGTGATTGGTGGAGTGCTGCAGAGATGGTTGTCCTTCTGGAAGGTTCTCCCATCTCCACAGAGGAACTCTAGAGCTCTGCCAGAGAGACCATCGGGTTTTTGGTTACCTCCCTGACCAATGCCCTTCTCCCCCTATTGCTCAGTTTGGCCGGGCGGCCAGCTCTAGGAAATGTCTTGGAGGCCACTGTGTTCTTGGGGACCTTCAATGCTGCAGAAATGTTTTGGTACCCTTCCCCAGATTTGTGCCTTGACACAATCCTGTCTCGGAGCTCTATGGACAATTCCTTCGACCTCATGGCTTGGTTTTTGCTATGACATGCATTGTCAACTTTGCGACCTTATATAGACGGGTGTGTGCCTTTCCAAATCATGTCCAATCAATTGAATTTACCATAGGTGGACTCCAATCAAGTTGTAGAAACATTTCAAGGATGATCAATGAAAACAGGATGCACCTGACCTCAATTTCGTTGCTGAATACTTATGTAAATGAATGTTTTTTTTTTTATAAATTTGCCAAAATTTATAAAAAACTGTTTTCACTTTCTCATTATAGGGTATTAAGTGTAGATTGCTGAGGATTATTTTTTTATTTAATCCATTTTAGAAAAAGGCTGTTACGTAACAAAATTTGGAAAAAGTCAAGGGGTCTGAATACTTTCCGAAGTCACTGTAGGCTACTAGTAATGTTACCAGGGCCACGTTCAGTTGAAAAACGTTCTTGAATGTTGCAGATAGAAATTCCAAGAATAGAGCCGACATGATTTCTTATTCAACATGTCAGAGAGGCATGTTTGTTCTACAGAACAATCTAGAAAAAAGAAACGCACACCTTTAAAGGCGAGGTGCTGGCCAGCGGAGTAGAACACTAGAAAATAAAGGAAAGCCGCACACTCTAAGAGCTCAGATGCAAAAATTTAATAACCAACGTTTCGACAGCGAAGCTGTCTTCATCAGGGTATCATCAAACACTGCGAGATGAGTCATTTATATAGTGTCAAGAGACACACAGGTGTTTGTAATCATGGCCAAGTATGGCCTAATATCATTGGTTAACTCAAATATTTAAAAAAATGGCATACAAAGAACATACAAAAAGACAAACAAATGGATAGCATACGATCATAGCATTTGTAGTCTAAAATGTATCTAACAAACAATTACAATGGCAAAATCACAATTATCACAAGAATGGCTTCAGATCAAAGGGAAATCTATCCCAATTAAAGGTGTTATTACGTGTTCCACTAAGGCAGTTATTTATCTTATAACTTGTCCTTGTGGTAAAAATTATGTGGGTAAAACAAAGCGTGAATTAAAAGTACGTATCTCAGAGCATCGTAGCACCATTAGGTGCAAAAACTTAACTTACCCAGTTGCGGCCCACTTTTTGGAAGCAAACCATCTGATTTCGTCTCTGCGTTATATTGGTATCGAACATGTCACCCTCCCGAGGAGAGGGGGTGACCTTGATCATTTATTGTTAAAACGAGAGGCTGCCTGGATCTTTAATTTAAAGACCCTTGCTCCCTTCGGTCTCAACATAGACTTTGATCTGAAGCCATTCTTGTGATAATTGTGATTTTGCCATTATAATTGTTTGTTAGATACATTTTAGACTACAAATGCTATGATCGTATGCTATCCATTTGTTTGTCTTTTTGTATGTTCTTTGTATGATATTTTTTTAAATATTTGAGTTAACCAATGATATTAGGCCATACTTGGCCATGATTACAAACACCTGTGTGTCTCTTGACACTATATAAATGACTCATCTCGCAGTGTTTGATGATACCCTGATGAAGACAGCTTCGCTGTCGAAACGTTGGTTATTACATTTTTGCATCTGAGCTCTTAGAGTGTGCGGCTTTCCTTTATTTTCTAATGTTTGTTCTACAGAACATATTTATATCTGAACGTTTCAAAACGTTGCGTCCTGCTGAACGTTCCCCCAGGTTGTTAGCTTTAGCTAGCTAATGAGGTAACATGACTGAACAAGGTGGTTAACGATTCGGTCCACAAGTAACCTAGTTTTAGAACAGCCTGCGATATGCTTTATGAATGTAAAATGCGGCCGCCAATGCACTATAGAAATAAAAAAGCATAGTGCTGGTATTATGGGTCATGTCTTATGAATGGTACCCTAAGGGCTTAAATCAAGCTGTTTTCTCTGAGGAAAACAGGGACACTTGACTACAGAACCTGTATATGAAATGCAGTGGGCAAAGTGGGAGGGTTGAACAAGACTACAAATTCAAAGACGGCCTACTTTTCTATAGCCTACTCAAGGAAGAGAAAGACATAGCCAGACTGTTGTTTTGCTGTTAAACTCAATGCTGTTATTGTTTTTCATTTGGTAAAGCATCTTGTATTTCTTAACCAGCAAAGAGTATTCTAGCTAACTAGAAGGCTGGTGGTGTTGACTGGTTAAGGTGAAGCAAGAGAGTCACCTGGGTGATTATTTTAGTCACTATTTCTGTTGACGAAATTAACAATGACTCCATGATGGCCCAGTCCTCTACACAAGCCGAACCAGATACTTTACAGAACAATGTCACGTCAGTGACGAAAGTGTTCAATTTAAATAAGATGTACCACTATACAGTATTTCAGGACCTGAGTTTTCACTAACAACTCTAGGCCCTAACTGTATCACATAAATCCAAAGTTTCCTCAAAAACGTAGATTAATCAACATTGTTCTTTGGACGGCCTGAATATGTATGTTCAGAGCTCTATATGAACCCATGGAGGTGCAAGGGAATAGCAGACATAGCCTGGTCCCAAATCTGTTTGTGCTGTCTATAGGTGTTGGCAAGACAGCGCAAACAAATCTGGGACCAGGCTGTAGCAGAAGTGCTGTGGGATTAAATGGAATTCTCAATTGTGCATGTCGCGTCCATGTTAGGGTCTTGGTAACGGGAGTTGGGCGTAACCTGGACTTGGGAGTAAGGGGGGTGAGACTGGGGGCGGTAGCGGATACCCGACAGACGGAAGGTCATCTGACACCACCACTGCTGAGCCGATGGGTGGTATGTCCTCTATCACCGCTTGGTAGGAAGGTGGAACGTCCTCTGGGTCCTTCGGGTCAAACTGCAATGGAGAGGAGTCAGGTTCATGTTAGTGCCAAGTTGAAAGGTCATAGTCACTGATACCTCTTGTTTGTGTGTAGTTTCTGTTTCTTCAAGAGGAGTAGATCACTTAAAAACTGAATGTGAAGTGATCATGTGTTTCTAGTAGTTTGGTCATTAGACTGCTTAGAAGATTGCACTGCCCGTATTTTTAAAAGCAAGTTCTTATTTCTAGCCTAATTCAAGGGAAACATAGTGAGCACAGCGTTCAGTCTGGTTTTGCAAGGCTGATGTTTCCCCCCTAAATTACAAAATGGGGGAAAGTGTTGACAGCCGCTGAAAGTCTTTATTATCAAGATGTCTGTTGACAGTTTGAGGAGGTCAACCTAGCAGTGGAGTGATGTCGTACCGGAGTGTATGGCGGTGCAGGGTTGATGAGATCCACTGAGCTATACGGCGGCAGTTCTCTATAGGGAGGTCTGTAGACAGTCGTGGGTAACGGTGGAGGTGTTGGGGCCCTTGAGGGCCGAGGAGGTCTACTGGGGGGACTTGGCTCCTCTCTTCGTCCTTCTGTCCTCTCTTCTTCATGCATAGGGATGACATAGATAGAGGAGTCATCTGGCTCTTCTTCCTGAGTGCATGGCCATTTTCTACGGCAACACAGCAGGTACAGTGCTATGCACATCAAAGGCGTGATTAAGAACCTGGGAATTGTAGTTTGAGGAATGTAGGATTTAGTCAGGAGTCAGTCTACTACAGCCAGAACTACAGTATATATTACACTTAGGTTTGATGATGACTGATGACCATGGAAGTGACAAGGATTGCCACTTAGTTTTGCTCTTTGACATCTTTGTAAAACTATTCTCTGTACTGTACAGTTGAAGTCGGAAGTTTACATACAGTTAGGTTGGAGTCATTAAAAGTCGTTTTTCAACCACTCCACAAATAACTTGTTAACAAATTATAGTTTTGGCAAGTCGGTTACGACATCTACTTTGTGCATGACACAAGTAATTTTTCAAACAATTGTTTACAGACAGATTATTTCACTTATAATTCACTGTATCACAATTCCAGTGGGTCAGAAGTTTACATACACTAAGTTGACTGTGCCTTTAAACAGCTTGGAAAATTCCAGAAAATTACGTAATGGCTTTAGAAGCTTCTGATAGGCTAATTGACATCATTTGAGTCAATTGGAGGTGTACCTGTGGATGTATTTCAAGGTCTACCTTCAAACTCAGTGCCTCTTTTCTTGACATCATGGGAAAATCAAAAGAAATCAGCCAAGACCTCATAAAAGAATTGTAGACCTCCACAAGTCTAGTTCATCCTTGGGAGCAATTTCCAAATGCCTGAAGGTACCACGTTCATCTGTACAAACAATAGTATGCAAGTATAAACACCATGGGACCACACAGCCGTCATACTGCTCAGGAAGGAGACGCGTTCTGTCTCCTAGAGATGAACTTACTTGGTGCGAAAAGTGCAAATCAATCCCAGAACAACAGCAAAGGACCTTGTGAAGATGCTGGAGGAAACAGGTACAAAAGTATCTATATCCACAGTAAAAGGAGTCCTATATCGACATAACCTGAAAGGCCCCTCAGCAAGGAAGAAGCCACTGCTCCAAAACCGCCATAAAAATCCAGACTACGGTTGCAGCTGCACATGAGGACAAAGATCATATTTTTTTGAGAAATGTCCTCTGGTCTGATGAAACAAAAATAGAACTGTTTGGCCATAATGCCCATCGTTATGTTTGGAGGAAAAGGGGGGATGCTTGAAAGCCAAGAGGGACTGCAGGAGGGACTGGTGCACTTCACAAAATAGATGGCATCATGAGGAGGAAAATTATGTGGATATATTGAAGCAACATCTCAAGACGTCAATCAGGAAGTTAAAGCTTGGTCGCAAATGGGTCTTCCAAATGGACAATGACCCCAAGCATACTTCTAAAGTTGTGGCAAAATGGCTTAAGGACAACAAAGTCAAGGTATTGAGTGGCCATCACAAAGCCCTGACCTCAATCCTATAGAAAATCTGTGGACAGAACTGAAAAAGCGTGTGCGAGCAAGGAGGCCTACAAACCTGACTCAGTTACACCAGCTCTGTCAGGAGGAATGGGCCAACATTCACCCAACGTATTCTGGGAAGCTTGTGGAAGGCTACCTGAAACGTTTGACCAAAATTAAACAATTTAAAGGCTATGCTACCAAATTCTAATTGAGTGTATGCAAACTTCTGACCCACTGGGAATGTGATGAAAGAAATAAAAGCTGAAATAAATCATTCTCTCTACTATTATTCTGGCATTTCACATTCTTAAAATGAAGTGGTGATCCTAACTTACCTAAAACAGGGAATTTTTACTAGGATTAAATGTAAGGAATTGTGAAAAACTGAGTTTAAATGTATTTGGCTAAGGTGTATGTAAACTTCCGACTTCAACTGTATTTTATTAAATCATAATTTTAAGAGGTCTCTCTGTGGCCAGGCGAAGTTGGGCAAGTCAAACTAATGAATGTGCTCTTTTGAATGGGATTGTGTAACATTGTGCTTTAATACAGTACATTAACAAGGTGTAATTATAGGCCTGCGGTGATGGTACATTTGAAATTATTTTCACCTATCTTTTGTTTATTGGATAGGACAGAAGTAGATAGTAAAAATAGAGTGTGCTGAATGAGCAGTGGGACAGTTTCCTACCAGGCAGCTGCTTAGAACGCTAGACCACCCTAGGTCAGATTTGCTATTATTTTCATAGTAATATAACAAAGAGCCTTTTCTAAATACAGCATCTATTTTTGTCTTGTGGGCGGTCTGTTGCAATGCTTTGGTAGAAAATCTTCAGATATCGAAGAGACTAGAGGCAGGCTAACTTAAAGGGGGAATCTGCATTTCCAACAACTACAAAGCGCCCACCCTGCCACAGTTTTGGTAAACAGCTGAGGGATGGGGCTGGAGAAATGTAACCACTTTCAAATTCATAGACATACATAGCTATGGATGCAAGGACTGAATATCCATGAGATCAAAATAATAGCTATATTTGGTACGCCAAATTCATCTCATTTTATATTAAACTTTTATATTTGGATATTGTCTTTTTAAATTATAAACTGGGTGGTTCGAGACCTGAATGCTGATTTGCTGAAAGCTGTGGTATATCAGACCATATACCATGGGTAGGACAAAACATTTATTGGTAATCAGTTTATAATAGCAATAAGGCACCTCAGGGGTCTGTGTTATATGGCCACTAAGAACATCCCTTAGGCGTGGTATATTGGCCATATACCACACCCCCTCATGCCTTATTGCTTAAATATAACCTCATGTTATTGCACACATACTGTTGTAATGTGTAGAATACATTACATCCACATCTGTGCGTTAATTGGAACATCAGTATGTTTGTTTCCGTTTGGTAGAGGTGGAGATCACAAAAAATATGAAAAAGAGAAAGACTTACTTTATCATATCAAGTAACCAACTTTCATTCTGCATGATGCGCAGTCTGTTGTTGTGGCAGGCCACTGTCTCCATGCGGAGAACACACAAAAGAGAATTCTAAGGTACAGTTCAAGGAAATTCCTTACATTTCTCTTCAGCAGCCTTCTCATCATTATTAGAACTTTCAAAAGCTCTATGTGAATCAACAGTCAGCGCTAGTCAATCGATCATGTTCAGTTCCTATTCCATGTCAGACTCAGCTTCATGACCCAGAAATAACCCATCTCAACCCCTTTTTGTGACCGGTTCAGAACCACTTACATAGTACGTTCTCAGAAGTAATTTCATTTTCTAGGTGCCCCAGATTACACAAGATTTAGGTAAGAATTACACAAATCTATCTAAAGTTGGCATCCTTTACGTTTCTTCTAAAAGCCAAACGCTGCGGACTTTGAGCAGGCCACTGACCACTGATCAGCAGAGATAGATGTGATCAGGGGTGTATTTATTACGGAAACTGTTTACCGTTTAAGAATCAATCGGAAGCAAACAGAGCAAACAAAACATTTTGCAACAGAATCGGAGTAATGATTACACCCCTGAAGTCACAGACAACCGACTAAGCTACATTTAAATTGTACAAGTTTGACCTCTTTTACAAATTAAAACAAGTAAACTGGAGTATAAAACTTTGACCCTTTTGTCCATAAATGCCCAATGACAAGAGTGATCATTACAAAGCCCCTGTCAACAAGCATTTAATACAATGCTACAATCCAATGGAAAAGTGGTGCTAAATAGCACACTTTATACACTGTTACAAAGAGGGAGAGGCGTAGTTGTTATGGTGCCTCCCTCTACCCAACCATGACCATGTTAAAATAATTGAACTGGGCTGAATGAATTTGGACCTTGTATGATGTACTAATGTACTTATGTTTCATTCAGACTTGGATTTGGAGTAAGACAACAGTCATACAATATCCTGTCACCAATGATTACTACATTATTACTGCATTTCGTATTAATAGATGTATTCAAAATGCACCTTACCTTAACAACCAAGACCTCTGAATCTACAGCAACCTGTATGTCGACCTGTGAGTTGCTTTCATACTCTGTCACAGGAAGTACGCAAAGACGAAAACTTTTACAGCCTTATTGACCTGTTCAAAGACCCTAAGCATGTTTACTGTCAGGTACTATCTGTGACTCACAACACTTTGAAGCTACGCCTGTGTCCCAAATAGCACCCTATTCTCTATTTAGTGCACTGCTTTTGACCAGAACTGTACCCATAGGCTCTGGTCAAAAGTAGTGCACTATATAGGGAATAGGGTGCTATTTGTGACACAGGCTACATCAGCCAATTGCTTTGAGGCACATGGAATGGAAACTCAAATGGAGATATTAATAAACATACTTTATAAGAGATATGATATAGATGTGTAAGACTATTAGAGGGAGGGAAATGAAGAATATAAGGCTAATGAGAAAAACAAGGGGTCCACGTTAAGGCATGTAACGGAGGAATGCAGTCTGGGCATTGTTGGGACACGTTCGGGGTAGTTTGGATGAGTGAGACCCACAGCTGCTTTACATCGGTAGGAATGTGCACTTTTGGAGGGATTTTGTGAGAGATATGTAGGCTATAGTAGCCTGGTCCCAGATCTGTTTGTGTTGTATGGTCTTCGTAGTGGTGTGGCGTTGTCAAATGCATAACAGAGTAAATATATAACTGTATAACTGAATAACCGTATAAATGAATAACTGTAAAACGGAATAACTGTATAATTGAATGGCTGAATAACTGTATAACTGAATGGAGAACCATAACATAACACTGGTGGACATAAGAGGTAGTTTCTGCAAAACACAACAAAGCAAAATATAGATTTAAAAACTTCCTTTAATGCAGAATCCTGTCATCAATAGACTTGTAAATTGAAATAAATCAAATTTGTTTTATACATATTCATAAAACTCAATCATGATCACACACTGTATTTATGTTACATGCCATATTCAGTTCAATTCATTGCTGTGCCATGTTATCATGTAATCCCTACATAGCAGAAGGTAGATCGGGAAGACACGTAACAATATAAGTTATGGAAGAGGAGGAGGTGGGGGTGGTGGAGGAGGTGGGGGCACCTTAGTGGAGGTACCAGGGAGAGGAGGAGGTGGTGGAGGAGGAGGAGGAGCATTACCCATTGAACCAGGTGGAGGAGGAGGAGGGAAGCTATTTGATGAGCTGGGAGGAGGTGGAGGTGGCGGAGGAGGTGGAGCATTACCCATTGAACCAGGTGGAGGAGGAGGAGGAGGGGGGAAGCTATTTGATGAGCTGGGAGGAGGTGGAGGAGGAGGTGGAGCATTCCCCATTGAACCAGGTGGAGGAGGAGGAGGAGGGGGGAAGCTATTTGATGAGTTGGGAGGAGGTGGAGGAGGGGGTGGCGGAGAGGGAACATAAGGGGATGCATTCGGTGTAGGAGGAGGGGGAGGAGGGAGGTTATTCGATGAGGTCATGGAGGGTGTAGGAGGAGGAGGACCAGTGCCCATGGAGCCAGGTGGTGGAGGAGGAGGAGGTGGGATGTTGGAGTCAAATGTGGATCCAGGAGGGGGTTGTGGGCAGTTTTGGGTGAGGTTTGAGGAGACTGGCAAGGTGGGCACCGATGGTAGGGCCACATTAATGCCAAGATTGGACCTGGGAGGGTAGAATGAGAAGGTTCCATTCAATGAATGTATCACTTTATCTTTGAGACAGTTAAAGCCATGTAATACTAACAGATGATGAGTTTAACTACAGTATGCTAACTGGTCCTATCCCATCACCACCCTAACGGGCGCTGTGCTTACCTATAGAGATCCTTATTGACACTGGCTGAGGAGGGTTCCCCAGGCTGGGTAGCAGGAGCAACGGGACACTCCACAGGGCCACAGCTCCCTGTACTCCGCACACTCTCTGTGGTCCCTGTTCTTTTCCGAGGCTGCAACTCATTGAGCTGGGGAAGACAATAAATTGAGAAAAACACCACAACCATATTACTGCTCTAAAGTCATCATCTAGATGGCCCAATAACATTGCTCTGCCGGGATTGAATTACAAAGTAAGTAGGTGCTGACAAGTAACTAAGTGCTAGTAATTGTAATTACAATAATGTTGACTGCTATTTACTATCTATGGACAGTCAATAAATATCATATTACAGAAAAACATAAAACAATGCTAAGTCTAATGGGATAAATGTATCCATAAGGGAAACATTCTCCCAGCTGTCCTCACGTTAAAGCTGTGGCCCAGTGTGTCCAGTTCGGTGAAGGATATGGGTCTTCTGATGTAGCAACCCTTGAGCTCCCGGCCAGCGTTGGGAGGGCTCATTAATTTGGCGCAAGCCAACTTCGTTACTGTGGTGAAAATTCCCATCTCTCTCCGAGACACCTTCTCCTGATGGATAGCTACAGCCTGGGAGATAGCACAGGTATTACAACACTGAGTTTAGGTCCCAAATGGCACCCTGTTACCTATATAGTGAGGTAGTGCACTAGATATGGAATAAGGTGCCATGTGGGACGCAGTACTGTACTGTACTTCATCTATTGAGCAAAAGCCCCATACTGTACTGTAGCCTCATGAGCTAACTGACGCATAAAGTGGCAGTGTTTCTCACCAGAGAGAGGAGGTTGAGGGAGTTCTCCATGTCTTTCAGCTGCATGGACTGGTTGTCCAGCAGTCTCAGGACAGAAGTGGCTAGGCTGTTGATCTGGTAGGCCACACTGGCCAAAGCCTGAGCGGTCAAAGCCTTGGTCTCCTCCAAACCCCTCCATGTGTCCTCATCCTTAATCATGTTTCAAGGATTATTTTCTTGGCAAAGGAATGATATATCAAAACTTCTTACAGTGTTCCTATACTTTTCGACACAATCAGAATACTATGATAAACAGAAAAGTGCACAACTTGCCCTTTCATATGCCTCAATGTTCCCTCAAAATGGGTAGGCCTAAGTCTTTAAATTAAAATGTAAAATGTTTTATAACTACGTTATAAAGAAGGCATCGTACCGTTTTTGTTTCAAAGACAGAAAGAGAAAGATCACAGCAAGCAAGTAAAAGTAATTCACAATTTCCCCAAAATATATTCAATAAACAAATAAATAGACTAAGCCTATTAGAATAATTCAGTTAGTTAATTCTGTTATCATTGTCAAAAAATACTCACCTGTAGGCCTAAATAATTGTTTTCACAGTAATCGGCCACTTTGTGAAGGTTGTTATAGTTGTCAATAAGCGCTTTTCTCGACGCGGGAGCCTCTTTTAATATTTGCGTAGCAAGTTCTGAAGATTTATTTTGCTCCGTCATTTTAGACTTTGTCCGGTCCGGAAAGAATGTGCAGAAGTTAACTACAAAGTAAAGGTGTGTCAAACTCTGTGGGTGTGTTCTTATATCAATAGTCGAGGAGGACGAACGAAAGCGTCCCGCCAGCGAGCTGGACTAAAAGGGTGCATTCATTACTCCGATTCCGTTTTAAAAAGTTGGAAGTTTTGCAAAACTTTTTCTAACGGAAACCGTTTAATCCAAACGGAAAACGTTTCGCAACGAAAACGATAGTTTCTATTAGACAAGTACAGGTAGGTTCCTCCCCGGTTCGTTCAGTTTTCTCTGTTTGGTTCACTTTGGTTCCTAGAGTAAACTCTAAACGGTTTCTGTTTTAAAACGTTTTGCAATAGACCACACGTTTTGCAACGGAATCCGACTATGAATACACTCCAGGTGAAGTGACAGGCGAGGCATGCTGCTGCAAGGAGTTGCTGCTGAATGCGGAACAACCGCAAGGTATGAGTTTTGACTCCAACTAGGCTACGGTGTTAATATTACTGGCAGAACTTAAAAACCAGCCGTACGATTTAGCACGGTTGATAATCATCTAATAAGGTAGCCTAAAGCTAGGCTACTTGAATAATCACGATTTTATACATTGAAATTATCTCATTTATAGGTCTACGTTTTTAATGTCAGCCCCCAAATATCGATTTCATTTATTTAAATAACAACATTGCTTAGGCTCGCCTTTTTGGTTATTTTTCTAACATAGTCTTTATTTCAAAGACCCCAATGAAAGGAGAAGTGCAAGGTCCATAAATACATTAACAGGATAAAGCCTTCTCTACTGAACCTCCACTAGAGGTCAGTCTTATAATGCATTTTCTTCAATGGCCTCAGCAGTTCAAATAGGTCCCTTCTCATTAGCTACCTACCTACCTGCCTATCTGTCTGGGCTATGTGGCTACCTCTTTGTTAAATTGTGAATGAGAGACTGATGAAATGTGTACAGCCTTCGCAAAAAATATGTTCCAAAGATCTGCATCAGTGGCTTGTAGGCTATGTTTGGAAGCGAGGAGATGCTAAATGTGTTTATGTTAATTAACGGTCAAATACCATGAGACCGGCAGTTATTTGCTTGACAATCACCGGCTGATGAAATTTTGTGACCGCCACAGCCCTACTCATATACACTGAGTATACAAAAATGTAACTATTTCCATGCCATAGACTGATCAGGTGAATCCAGGTGAAAGCTAGGATCCCTTATAGATGTCACTTGTTAAATCCATTTCAATCAGTATAGATGAATGGGAGGAGACAGGTTAAAGAAGGATTTAAGCCTTGAGACAATTGAGACATGGATTGTGTATTTGTGCCAGTCAGAGGGTGAATGGGCAAGACAACATATTTAAGTGCCTTTGAACAGGGTATGGTAGTAGGTGCCAGGCACACTGGTTTGTGTCAAGTACTGCAACACTGCTGGGTTTTTCCACGTTCAACAGTTTCCCGTCATCCAAAGGACATCCAGCCAACTTGACAAAACAGTTGGAAGCATTGGAGTCAACATAGGCCAGCATCCCTGTGGAATGCTTTCGACACCTTGTAGAGTCCATGTCCTGACGAATTGAGGCTGTTCTGAGGGCGAAAGGAGGGGGCGAGTGAAACTCAATATTAGGAAGTTTGGTATACTCAGTGTACATCGGTTGGCGATGAAATGAACTACAGATTGTTTAGCTCATTGAATGGTGTTGTAGCTGAGAAAAATTGTGAACAATCATAATGAAGTCTCCGATCATTGTTCAAAGAGAATTACAATTGATTTGCATACAAATATTATACGTTTCATATTCTGTAGTTCCACTCTGACAGACTATTGAGAGGCAGGGATGCCTCAAAGAAAAGTGTCAGGGTCCTTTCCTGGTTCAACATTAAGCAGTAAAACTGCTGCATACTGTGCAGTATCTCCCTGAGGATGCATTCATTTGAATAAGAATACTCCCGTTTCTTCCTAATGGAGTGTTTTGTGCAGCACTAAGTGTTCCCCACAGTCTGACATTGACTAATGTCTGTTATTTCATAGCAAGTGTTTGTTCTTCTGCTTCGTTTAATAAGCCTTGCAATGGATACCCACAGAGAGCTTGTTACAATACAATAACACTGACTACATTTAGAATAAATTAAGCAATTATTCATATTTTAAATGACGAATTGTGATGAAATATGAATGCTTAAACACTCATTATAATACCAACCCCTTGTTGTTATGCTGGGGACAGTCTATAGAGAGACCACACTGATGTACCATAGAGAATGCAGTGAGACCTCAAGGTTGCTCTCTTCAATGCTCCTCTCACTGTGTTCCCATTGACCTCCAGTCATTACATCAGTAGCTCTCTGAGCTTGATGAGTGCAGAACGGGCCTTTTGGAACCATTAATGCCCTGTTTTATGATTATGCTGAACACTGATTACTTTGCTACGATGAAGCACTTTCTAGCTGCTATGTTACGAAAGATTGCTTTTAAGCTTGCATACAGTAGTTCTGTGTGTTACGAAAGGTTCCACGTGTTATGGTAAGATCATTTCTTGGCTTGTGAATAAGGTGCAGTTTCACATTTGATTTGCCAAAAATTGTTAGGCTAATATCGAGGCCAAAGTGAAGTTAAATAGTACCCAGACATTGCTATGTTGAGTAACGCCATATGCATGGGACACGGCTGTGGCTGTGATTCTTCTACAGCCAAGAGGCTAGGATATGATATTACTCATTGGGTATAGTCATTATAGAACATATACACCATCTACATTCCATCTAAATTCAGCCATCCGTGGACATTTATTTGAGTATTCCCAAGACATTAAACTTCCTCAATACATTTGATAATTATTTTATGATGAGGGCCAGGGAGCCTGAAACTTCTGTTAAGGAATTGATCACAGTATCCTTATAAAAGTGAGTTGCACTTCTATTTTCTATCATCTACGTTACTACTATACTATAACCATACCAAAAGACACCGATGATATTTGGATGTTTTCTAAGATGACACTGTCAGAGAAGAATTTCAACGTTGTGTGCACCATGGTATTGTGTGATCATAATCCACCGGAACAATGAAGATAGCAAATTGATGACAAAAAGTGTAGGGGACCATGACATAAACACAGTCACAACATCTCTGTTTACTCCAATCCCTGCTATAGCCTCATGACATGGGCAGAAAAACGAGACATAATCCACAAGAGTCGATGAGTGAACCGTGTACACTGGGTTCTCGGACAACCTCCCCCCCTCCACACACACACACACACACACACACACACACACACACACACACACACACACACACACACACACACACACACACACACACACACACACACACACACACACACACACACACACACAATCCATATCCATTAACCCTACGCCTCTTTTATTTGTAGTGATTGGATGCCCAGGGCTATCACGGTTTCGCCACGCTTCACAGAGTTCCATTACAACTTCCCAATTCAATTATAGCACTGAGTCTGGAGGGAGGATTGACTGGGGTTGCCTTGCATGGACGGTAGTAGACAGACACTATCATTACAGCCAGCTTGCTGTCTGACACTATTGGCCCAGGACACTTTTTTTTGTCCCCAGTAACATTGACCTTAGATCCAATTCTGATGGATTATCCAGAATTAGACGTTCATCCATGTTTTTCAAATGTCAAATTTCAAAATGATTGCTAATATAACATTTCAAAGTGTTTAAGGTTATGTTTAGGTATTAACTCCCCCATCCCCTACCCCCGATGTTGAAACCTCCTTAAAGGTAACAGCACTCACTGTTGCCCCTAGTGGCTGGTTTCCACGTCATCTCCCGACGTCCTCAGACATGGATGGACGCCCAATACTGGCTTGTATCAGGGGTGAACTGGCTGGGATTATCAGCTTCAAATTTACAGTACTGGTATCTCAAGACCTCAAGGCTTCTTTTTCTCCACTCAGTTTAGTAAAAAATAACTGTTGTTGATCAGCTTGGGGTGTGTACCCTTACAAAAAACGAAATAGCTGTCTTCCCATGTTGAGTTTAAAGGTGCTACACATAGGATTTAAAAAAATAATTTTGGAATTGGAATTTCAGAAAATGTCCATAATATATCAGCAGTAATAGTGGAATGATAGTTTCACAGTATTACTTACCCACCAGTGTTGTGATTGGCTGTGATATTGCCTATTGATTTCTCCTGATGGAACTGCATCTGTTGTAAAAGTTGTTCTGACTTCGTGGCTGTATTGTCATGTGAATATCGCTCTGTCATTATGACCGGAAATAACTTTTGGACATCAGAACAGCGATTACTCACCACAAACTGGCAGAAGCTTTTTTTCCTTTAACGAGTCCGACGAGCCCGATGTGAAGTACATACTGCTTTCCCGGGAACAGGCCCAAATCCCTGTCATTTGCGTGAAGAGAAGACAGAGAAAAAGAGGGCGGAGGTCGGGCTGCCTTCTGAGAATTCGTAGGCAATTGATTAAACCCCCACTGCCTTCTGTTCTACTAGCTAACATGCAGTCATTGGAAAATAAAATCGACGACCTACGAGGAAGAGTAAACTACCAACGGGACATTAAATACTGTAATATCTTATGCTTCACGGAGTCGTGGCTGAACGACAACATTATCAACATACAGCTGGCTAGTTATACGCTGTATCGGCAGGATAGAACAGCAGCGTCTGGTAAGACAAGTGGTGCCGGACTATGTATATTTGTAAACAATAGCTGGTGCATGATATCTAAGCAAGTCTCAAGGTTTTGCTCGCCTGAGGTAGAGTATTTCATGATAAGCTGTAGACCACACTATCTACCTAGAGATTTCACCTGTATTTTTCGTAGCTGTCTACATACCACCACAGACCGATGCTGGCACTAGACCGCACTCAATGAGCTATATTCCACCGTAAGCAGACAGGAAAACGCTCATCCAGAGGCGGCGCTCCTAGTGGCCGGGGACTTAATGCAGGGAAACTTAAATCTGTTTTACCAAATTTCTATCAGCATGTTAAATGTGCAACCAGAGGGGAAAAAAACTCTAGACCACCTTTACTCCACACACAGAGATGCGTACAAAGCTCTCCCTTGCCCTCCATTTGGCAAATCTGACCATAATTCTATCCTCCTGATTCCCGCTTACAAGCAAAAATGAAAGCAGGAAGCACCAGTGACTCGGTCAATAAAAAAGTGGTCAGATGTAGCAGAAGCTAAGCTACAGGACTGTTTTGCTAGAAAAGACTGGAATATGTTCCAGGATTCCTCCGATGGCATTGAGGAGTACACCACATCAGTCATTGGCTTCATCAATAAGTGCATCGATGACGTCGTCCCCACAGTGACCGTACGTACATACCCCAACCAGAAGCCATGGATTACAGGCAACATCCGCACTGAGCTGAAGGTTTGCAAGCCATGCCACTTTCAAGGAGCGGGACTCTAACCCGGAATCTTATAAGAAATCTCGCTATGCCCTCCGACGAACAATCAAACAGGCAAAGCATCATTACAGGACTAAGATCGAATTGTACTACACCGGCTCCGTCGCTCGTCGAACGTGGCAGGGCTTGCAAACCATTACAGACTACAAAGGGAAGTAGCACAGCCGAGAGCTGCCCAGTGACACGAGCCTACCAGTCAAGCTAAACTACTTCTATGCTCGCTCGAGGCAAATAACACTGAAACAATTATGAGAGCACCAGCTGTTCTGGACGACTGTGCGATCACGCTCTCCGCAGCCGATGTGAGTAAGACTTTTAAATAGGTTAACATTCACAAGGCCACAGGGTCAGATGCATTACCAGGACGTGTACTGCGAGCATGCGCTGACCAACTGGCAAGTGTCTTCACTGACATTTTCAAACTCTCCCTTTCCGAGTCTGTAATACCAACATGTTTTAAGCAGACCACCATAGTCCCTGTGCCCAAGAACACTAAGGTAACCTGCCTAAATGACTACCAACCCATAGCACTCCCGTCTGTAGCCATGAAGTGCTTTGAAAGGTTGGTCATGGCTCACATCAACACCATTATCCCAGCGGTGCAAGAAGCTTCTAAACAGCTTCTACCCCGAAGCCAAAAGACTCCTGAACATCTAATGAAATGGCTACTCAGAGTATTTGCATTGCCGCTGCGACTCTCTGTTATTATCTATGCATAGTCACTTTAATAACTCTACCTACATGTACATATTACCTCAATTGCTTTGACTAACTGGTGACTCTGTACCGGTACCCCCTGTATATAGTGTCGCTATTGTTATTTTACTGCTGCTCTTTAATTACTTGTTCCTTTTATTTCTTATTCTTATTCATATTTTTTAAACTGCGTTGTTGGTTAGGGGCTTGTAAGTAAGCATTTCACTGTAAGGTCTACACCTGTTGTATTCGGCGCATGTGACTAATAAAATGTTATTTTATTTGGTTACTAAAATTCTACACTGCTCGCTCAATTTCAGTTAATGTGACAAAAAAAGCACTGAAAAGTGTAGGGAGCCATTGTAACATCTAAAATCGCTGTGAAATATCTTTTCACTAACAAAAAGCTGGTGTACCAAAACCGAAAGGCTCAAGCACGAGTCTCCCCATGTTACGGGAAAGGGTGTGCAGGGGAGGGGGAGATTTGTTTTGAACGCAACCTAACGCTGTTGCAATTCACCTAGCACTAGGCTGCGTTAAAAACAAATCTCCCTGTGAAACAAAATCATTCCACTATTACAGCAGATATATTTCTGAAATTACAATGCAAAAATATATCCTGTGTGTAGCACCTTTAAATTTGACAAGTGAAACAATATTTTCACATTTATTGCCTTTTCACATGTAAGGAGAATAACATGTTTGCGCCTCATGTGAATTGCAGTTTCACGTGTATAAATCGGATATGCAGTTTCCTTTCACACGGATATGCAGTCACTTTCACATGTGGAATCATTGTTATTCTCCTCACATGTGAAAAGATGGTGTTAACATGTTGCAGTAGCAATGTTTCCACCAGCGGAATTAGGGTGACCACATCTAAAAAGCCCAATGATTTCATGGGACATTTGCAGAACAGTGGACAGAATCATTTTTGGGCAGCGGCAGGCTAATGGATCACGTTCAAATGGCGACATGGTTATTAAACCCAAAAGTATTGATAGAAAAACAAAATAATTGCAAGGAAATCATTTAAAAATGCGCTGAACAAATTAATTGCAAAAAAATCGTTTTCAGTGAAAAATGTTTTATGATAATACGATTACACAATACGCCTCTTTCCTGCAATTTTCCCTATCTTTGGTTATGGTACTCTCATCATGTACGCTATACGTGCAGATAGCGCTGTTGGCTAAAGCGCACGTGCCAGTACAAGAGAGGCACACTCGCTATATAATGCACATTGTTTTGTGTGAAAACCATCAGTAGAGTTGAAAATGCAACGGAAACCCATTTAACTTGTATTTTTTTTGGTACATGGGAATTTAACCGCAAAAGGTATTTTTATGTGCACTACGTCATCACGCACAACCTTTGTGTCACGGGTGTCGTTGTGTAGAGAGGACCAAGGCGCAGCGGGTTGCGTGCTCATCATATTAATTTATTAAATAAATGTGAACACGAGAAAACCAATAAACAAAAGAACGACAGAAGACAGTTTAACAGGCTATACTTACAACAGCAGTGCTAAAGACAACTACCCACAAATCCCCAGGTGAAAACAAGCATCTAATATATGACTCCCAATCAGGAACAACGATGTACAGCTGTTCCTGATCGGGAGCCACACAAACCACACAGAAATAGACAGACTAGAAAACCATAGAAAACCAACACTAGAACAATTACTCAAACCCCAGACTACATAAACCAAACACCCCTTAAATAACACACACACAACCCGAACCATATGAAACAAATACCCCTCTGCCACGTCCTGACCAAATATAATACAATTACTCCCTCTGCTGGTCAGGACGTGACAGTACCCCCCCTAAAGGTGCAGACCCCGGATGCACCTTAAAACAAAAAAACAAAATAAACCCCTAACTAAAGGGAGGGAAGGGAGGGTGGCTGCCGTCAACGACGGCACCTGTGCTACACCCCCCCCTCCGCCACCCACCTATACTGGAGGTGGCTTAGGTTCTGGCCTACTGTCCTCCAGACTGTAGGCAGAGTCTCTTAGCTCCGGGCCGTAGGCAGACTCACTCGGTTCTGGGTTGTAGGCAGACTCACTCGGTTCAAAGCTGTAGACAGACTCACCCTGTTCCGGGTCGCGTTCAGACTCACCTGGTGCCGGACACTCTGGACGAGGCACTGTCGCCGGACACTCTGGACGAGGCACTGTCGCCGGACACTCTGGACGAGGCACTGTCGCCGGACACTCTGGACGAGGCACTGTCGCCGGACACTCTGGACGAGGCACTGTCGCCGGACACTCTGGACGAGGCACTGTCGCCGGACACTCTGGACGAGGCACTGTCATCGGAATCTTGGGCCTGGTCTGACACACTGGAAGCCTGATGCGTGGGGCTGGTAGTGGAGGTACCAGCCTGGGGACACGCACCTCAGGGCTAATGCGGGGAGCAGGAACCGGCCGAGTTGGAGTGGGCTGACGCACTGGAAGCCTGATGCGTGGTGCTGGTACTGGAAGTGCCAGTTTGGGGACACGCACCTCCGGGCTAGTGCGGGGAGTGGGAACAGGCTGAGTTGGACTGGCTGACTCACTGGAAGCTTGATGCGTGGTGCTGGTACTGGACGTGTCAGCCTGGAGACACGCACCTCAGGGCTAATGCGGGGAGCGGGAAACACTGGACCGTAGAGGCGCACTGGCGGTCTCAGGCGCAGGACTGGCATCACCCCTACTGGCTGGATGCCCACTTTCCCCTGGCACATGCGGGGCCTCGCCACAGCACCCATCACCCCAAAGCACGGGACCTGTCCAGTCATATGTTGCCCAAAAAAGGTACGGGGATTTGGCCTGGGGCTCAATCCTCGCCCAGCCAAACTACCCGTGTGCCCCCCCAAAAAAATTATTGGGGCTGCCTCTCGGGCTCCCTTAACTCCTCCATAGCCCTGGAAATGCTTATCCTCAGTTCTGCCCATTTACATTTACATTTAAGTCATTTAGCAGACGCTCTTATCCAGAGCGACTTACAAATTGGTGGATTCACCTTATGATATCCAGTGGAACAACCACTTTACAATAGTGCATCTAAATCTTTTAGGGGGGGGGGGGTTAGAAGGATTACTTTATCCTATCCTAGGTATTCCTTAAAGAGGTGGGGTTTCAGGTGTCTCCGGAAGGTGGTGATTGACTCCGCTGTCCTGGCGTCGTGAGGGAGCTTGTTCCACCATTGGGGTGCCAGAGCAGCGAACAGTTTTGACTGGGCTGAGCGGGAACTGTGCTTCCTCAGAGGTAGGGAGGCGAGCAGGCCAGAGGTGGATGAACGCAGTGCCCTTGTTTGGGTGTAGGGCCTGATCAGAGCCTGAAGGTACGGAGGTGCCGTTCCCTTCACAGCTCCGTAGGCAAGCACCATGGTCTTGTAGCGGATGCCCATGTCTCACGATAGTCCATCCGTTGCTCCCTCCTCCGCTGCTTGGTCCGTGTTTGGTGGGTAGTTCTGTCACGGGTGTCGTTGTGTAGAGAGGACCAAGGCGCAGCGGGTTGCGTGCTCATCATATTAATTTATTAAATAAATGTGAACACGAGAAAACCAATAAACAAAAGAACGACAGAAGACAGTTTAACAGGCTATACTTACAACAGCAGTGCTAAAGACAACTACCCACAAATCCCCAGGTGAAAACAAGCATCTAATATATGACTCCCAATCAGGAACAACGATGTACAGCTGTTCCTGATCGGGAGCCACACAAACCACACGGAAATAGACAGAGTAGAAAACCATAGAAAACCAACACTAGAACAATTACTCAAACCCCAGACTACATAAACCAAACACCCCTTAAATAACACACACACAACCCGAACCATATGAAACAAATACCCCTCTGCAACGTCCTGACCAAATATAATACAATTACTCCCTCTGCTGGTCAGGACGTGACACTTTGCTGGCAAGCAAAGTTAGCTAACTAGCTAGCTACCAAAGGTTAGTTGGCTAACGTTAGCTACCCAACGTTGGTGGAAGAATAGATAGTTTGGTAGCTAGCTACCTAATGTTAGCTAGCTAAAGTTAGCTAACCAAACCTGGTAAAATACAACAAAGGAGACAAGCGGCAATATTGACTGTTTATTTTTTTTATTGATACGATAGGTTTGTTGGGACCCGCGGGCCTGCCATGATTATTTTAGTGCGAGGGAACGATGCATCACCAAACGAGGGCATGGATTTCCAACAACTCGTGGCCAGGCTGATGACACAAGTAGCTCAACTATTCCAACAACAATAGCAGCAGATACAGCACAGCACTCCTCCAGCGACTGCACCGGAAAGGGCCGTTTGTCGAGCAAGACAGAATGAGCTATCCATAAGTTCAATGTTTACTTTTACAACATGCACATTGGTGGTAGGTAATGTTTAATATTTGAGTCCTGTTAATTTGGTAATGTAATGATGGTCTTTTCTGTTTTAATAGTGGGCTGTAAGGTATCTACACATTAATGCCGGCAAGCAGGACAAATATAAGCCGCACGAAAAGTGAGGCCAAATTTGTTTTGGGGGGAAAAAGTCCAACCAAGAAATCAGGGTTGGTTGTTGTTGTATGATGGTTCTTAGCATTCTGAAATATGTTACATGAAATAGGTGTGCGAATATCATGCATAAATGTAATTTAATGTTTGTTCTTCGTCATGTCTCAGGAAGAACAGACCGCACAACACCCGCGTACTGGGTCTACTGGTCAGTCGACTGAGATTACAGACACAGAGACACAGACGGAGAGTGAAGCATGGCAGATTTTGAAGGTGGTTAGGTACTGTTAGGTGTAGTACAGATAAACAGGAGTCTCATAAAATGTCCTTGTCCAGTTGCAGGGATCAGTTTGAATGTATGCTTTGTTATTAAAATATATATTTTTTGCTCCATGAAGTAATCCAACAATGTGTACACCACCATCTTGTCTATTTCTTCTCTCATTGATTGGGGCTGTGAGAAAGGGAGAGGTGAGGGGGGGCAGGATGTAACAATTGTGAGGTGTGAATGTCAGGATAACTTAATGGCATGTCTCTGGCTGGACACATTGGCAGTCAGGATCTCTCGTCTCCACCGAGTGTTGTTAACACCCCATGGTTCCCCTTATCCAACAGGTGGAGAAACCAATTTTTGAGGGTTCAGAGATAAAACACTTAAGTTCTTCCAACTGGCATAGAAGTGGTTAGAGTCTTCAGAGGTGTAAGGATAATTAGGAGTCTGTACCTAGGGTATTTGGTGCAGTGAAAGTCCTGTAGGGGGTTATGTTTCCCAGGTGCAGGGGGTTTGCAAATGTTCATGCTATAACAATACATTTTTCAAAGTAACCCTACCTTCAAGAAAAATCTAAAGGTGGTTGAGGCTGACTAGTTGCAGACACTTCTCATCTTACAATACTTCAGAAAGGAAACACCACATAGAAATGTTTAACCATTTATTAACAAATGAATAATTCAAGTCTTGTGATATAGGCTCTGCTCCTTCAGGGTAGCTCACTGTCCAAGCAAAGCATCAATACATACAATTGCATACAAGCAGTGAGAGCGGTAAGCTACATATATGTATACCAATCCCTCAAACAGAACCTAACTGTTTGGATTAAACCTGGATTGTAAACTATCATGGTCAAAACAAATTGATGCAACAGTAGCTAAGATGGGATGAGGTCTGTCCATAATAAAGTGCTGCTCTACCTTCTTAAGAACGCTATGAACAAGGCAGATCCTACAGGCAGGTCCTTAGTTTTGTCGCACTTGGACTACTGTCAAGTCGTGTGGTCAGGTGTCACAAAGAGGGATTTAGGAATATTACAATTGTCTCAGAACAGGGCAGCACGGCTGGCCCTTAAATGTACACAGAGAGTTAATATTCATAATATACATGTCAATCTATCCTGGCTCAAAGTAGAGGAGAAATTGACAGGTGGAGCAAGGGTAGGGAAAGTTGAGGACACACAGACACAGAGGAGCTCACATACACACCCACCCCTTGGCGCTTCTCCTAATCTGCAGCTTTTTTTGCAGTGAGAACATGCAGGGAGGTATTTTGCCAACATCTATTTAAGCCTGTTAAAACGTTTCAGTTTTTTCTGATCATGAGCATCATCTGATCCGACTATCGACTGTCAATTTACGGATATGATTATGAATACGAGTATGGCCATGTCTCCACACCCCTACTTTCCTAGTAGCCACATACAAACAGCATGAGCACTTTGATCGTTGGATAATTCCGTCTTGCATCTATGCTCTCTCCTCCTCTCACCTTTTCCCTTCACTTGTGGAGTTCAGTGCACAACATCAGCTGTCTGTGACCAGGCGAAAAAACCTTTCCAAGCCAAATGATCATATCATAACCACTACACAAAGCCTACATGTTTGTCACCGTATTAGCTAATGTCAAGTCAATATAGCTACTAGAACTAACGCGTTAGTAAAACCACTACAATCATGCAGTGCAGTGTACAGTTAGGAAGCAGTTTAGCAGTTACACCGACGGGCCTTGTTGGTAATGAATTAATCAAACCAAAAGCTTACCTTGACTTGGAAGAGTTCCCGTGTTGGATAGCCATAGCCAGCTAGGTAATATACCACCCCTCTCTGTTTGAGTAGGCTAAACTAGCTAGGTGCATTTGCTAGCTAAGTAAGTGAAATATAAAATATAGCTCTCTCTCTTGCTTCTCCTTCATTTTTTAAGAAATGAATTTGTTAAAAACTGTTAAACTATTGTCTTTCTCTCTCTTTGAGTCAACTACTCACCACAATTTATGCACTGCAGTGCTAGCTAGCTGTAGCTTATGCTTTCAGTACTGGATTCATTCTCTGATTCTTTGTTTGGGTGGATAACATGTCAGTTCATGCTACAAGAGCTCTGCTAGGTTAGAGGACGTCCTCCGGAAGTTGTCATAATTACTGTTTAAGTCTATGGAAGAGGGTGAGAACCATGAGCCTCCTAGGTTTTGTATTGAAGTCAATGTACCCAGAGGAGGACGCAAACTAGCTGTCCTCCGGCTACACCATGGTGCTGCTCTACACAGTGCTGTTGAGGCTACTGTAGACCCCTTCCTCCTCCCAAGAGCCTCCACTGCTTTCTTCCCTCCCTCTTTCCCCCTCCTCTGCCCCTCTCTTTTCACTCTTTTCCCATCCCCAGCTTACTGTAGAGAGAAAGAGGAAGCAGAAGAGATAGAGAAAAAGAGAGCGAGAAGTGTGTGGAGTGCCGAGCTCACTGTGCAGTGGATTATTGAGCTATCTGCAACAGCAGCGGTGCAGGATTTGGCTCTGGGCAAAGGTGCGAGTGCTTGCCATTCCAATCATTACTATTGCTGACCAACCAGGAAGCGTTGAAGAAAGAAAGAGAGAGACAGAAAGAAGGGTGGGAGGGAGAGAAGAAAACAGGGGGGTGGAAAGGGATAGATAAAACGAAAAAGAGATGGGGGAGAGTGGGGTATGTTGAGCCATTTTTTATACATTCAGCACCGCTACGTCAAGGGAAATATAGTATTCTTTCTAAGTGTTTAGGAGAAGTGAACTTCATGTAGTTCAACTAGTAATTGAATTACATTTTGCTGTAGCTTGGTGGTAGTTTAAAGTCAAATCTTGGTTGTGTTTTCAGTAGTGAATAACTTTGTTGCCATGTGAACGACACACTATTTTTGCAAAATGAAAATAAAACATATTAAATTCTTGCCTACTTTAGCCTTCTTCTTTGGTATCAGACCTGCCTAATTCTCACTTGAAACATACAGTGCATTCGGAAAGTATTCAGACCCCTTGACCTTTCCACATTTTGTTATGTTACACCATTATTCTAAAATGGATGAAATTGTTTTTCCCCCCTCAATCTACACACAATACCCCATAATGACAAAGCAAAAACAGGTTTTTAGAATTTTTTGCAAATGTATAAATAATTTAAACTGAAATATTACATTTACATACAGTAAGTATTCAGACTCTTTGCTCAGTACTTTGTTGAAGCACCTTGGCAGCGATTACAGCCTCGAGTCTTCTTGGGTATGACACTACAAGCTTGGCACACCTGTATTTGGGGAGTTTCTCCTATTCTTCTCTGCAGATACTTTCAAGCTCTGTCAGGTTGGATGGGGAGCGTTGCTGCACAGTTATTTTCACGTCTCTCCAAAGATGTTCAATCGGGTTCAAGTCCGGGCTCTGGCTGGGCCACTCAAGGACAGTCAGAGACTTGTCCCGAAGCCACTCCTGTCTTGTCTTGGCTGTGTGCTTAGGGTCATTGTCCTGTTGGAAGGTAGGGATGGTGCCAGGTTTCCTCCAGACGTGATGCTTGGCATTTAGACCAAAGAGTTCAATCTTGTTTTCATCAGACCAGATAATCATGTTTCTCATGGTCTGAAAGTCCTTTAGGTGCCTTTTGGCAAACTCCAAGCAGGTTGTCATTTACCTTTTACTGAGGAGTGGCTTCCGTCTGCCCACTCTACCATAAAGGCCTGATTGGTGGAGTGCTGCAGAGATGGTTTTCCTTCTGGATGGTTCTCCCATCTCCACAGAGAAACTTTGGAGCTCTGTCAGAGTGACCATCGGGTTCTTGGTCACCTCCCTGACCAAGGCCCTTCTCCCCCGATTGCTCAGTTTGGCCGGGCGGCCAGCTCTAAGAAGAGTCTAGGTGGTTCCAAACTCCTTCCATTTAAAAAATTATGGAGGCCACTGTGTTCTTGGGGAACGTCAATTCTGCAGAAATTGTTTGTTACCCTTCCCCAGATCTGTGCCTCGACAAAATCCTGTCTCCGAGCTCTATGGACAATTCATTCGACCTCATGGCTTGGTTTTTGTTCTGACATGCACTGTCGACTGTGGGACCTTATATAGACTGGTGTGTCCCTTTCCAAATCATGTCCAATCAATTTAATTTATCACAGGTGGACTCCATTCAAGTTGTAGAAACATCTCAAGGATGTAACGTAACAAAATGTGGAAAGATTAAAGTGGTCTCAATACTTTCCAAATGTAAAGTATGAAGGGCCTACATGTATCAACTTTCTCAGCGTATGCTTTTGTTTATAAATTTTGTGCAAATGAATTGAACATCGCCAAATGCATCATAAAACAAATATTGCACCTATTTAATGTAACCCTTGCTGTTAATAGATCACAAAGCAGTACACAACTGAGCTAAACATTTGGAAATGCCAAGTTCACTTTCTCATTCATAGTCTGAAAATGCATATCAAGTGCAAGTGAGCTGTTTAGCTCACATCTGAAGGTTGGGGGGCATTTAGGACGTCTTAAACTGCGGATCGGTAAAATATCATAATGATTATGATCACGCTTCCTCAATTCAAACATTATGGCGACACTATTCCTAAGATGGTTTACAAACTTGGGAACCAAAGTCGAGTTATCAGTGTAGCCAGTTATCGCCCTGATCTGTTGAAATACCTGTCTTCACGCCTAGAAAAAAAACCTCCAGGCTTCCGTCATAACCTCCAGGCTTCCGTCATAAAATTGACAGTTTTGTAGGTAGGTAGGTAGGTAGGTCGGTAGGAAGGAGAATTATAGGGGCCAGTTTTGAAAAAACGAATCCCGTCTGAATTGTCCTCTAGAATAACAGACATTCTTGGGTAATAAATACATAACCAACGTTCTCTAGTAATATTAGTCCCGTGCAAATAGAGCTTAAGCCCCGTCTAAGCCGGGGGAAGGGGGGGGGGGGGGGGGTTCTACTGAGCTATATGGAATTGTTTTATGAAGGTCATACCAAGGACCATTTAGCTTTATGATTCTGATTTAAGACATCTTGAAGTTTGTTTTATTTGGCCTTGGAACAATAGATAGTTCCCCCCAAAGAAATCTGAATGAAGTTTGTTCTGGAGTGTCTGTCCTTTATCTGAGAGATATTAGAAAGATCAGGAAACATTTTTTTACATGTTTTTAACCCCTTATTATTGTCACTAAACAGTCTTCATATATACTTCCATACATTTTTTCAACTGGTGTCAGGGGACCTTCAGACGAGTCTTGTGAGGCCTGTGGGCATCTTAGAGCAAAACCGAGTTGTACATATTTGTAGTCTCTCCTTTGCACAGAGGGGTCATATTATTGTATAGGCCACTGTTCGGACGCTACTATACAGACAGATGTTGGCAGATTGGCTGTACCAACTTCAGACGTGTCCCAAGACGCTTGTTGAAGACCAAAACGGAGAGCACCATTGTGCTCATGAGAGTCTCATCTTTCCATTGAGGGCTCATATTAGTGTGTAGGCCAAACTGTTTGTGAGAAGACCGATTTTTGGGATGTCTCATGGTCTGACAAACATCGCTCTACCTCTGTCACCTTTCACCGCAGCGGTTCAAACTGTTGAACCCAGTTCCTACATTTGAATATAAAATGGATTTTATCAAACAAAACTATGCTACATTTTATCTCTGGGATCCACAGGATGACAAAGATTACTGAATGTAAGTACATTATTTACCTTCAGAGGTGAATGTAGCAAACCAGTTGCTGTGATAAATGTTTTTGTTGTTGTGCACTCTCCTCAAACAATAGAATGTTTTTTTTTCACTGTTATAGCTACTGTAAATTGGACAGTGCAGTTAGATTAACAAGAATTTAAGCTTTCTGCCGAAATGTTCTTGTTACTTAAAACGTCATGCTAATCACATTAGCGCACATTAGCTCTACCATCCCGCGGGGGGGGGAGGGGGGAGGGGGGGGAGGGGGGGGACCAATCCCGTAGAGGTTTTTAAGTAAACTAAATGTTTTTTAAGGGTAGCTTTAGTGTAGCATAACTTCTTCCAGTGTAAGTAATTGGTCATCTATATTTTCAGAGTAGCTTCCCCAAAACTGCTAACAAGTACACTGAACAAAAATATAAACGAAACATGCAAAAATTTCAAAGACTTTACTAAGTTACACTTCATATAAGGAAATCAGTCAATGAAAATAAATGCAGTAAGCCCCAATCTATGGATTTCACATGACTGGGAATACAGATATGCATCTGTTGGTCACAGATACCTTAAAAAAAGGTAGGGGAGTGGATCAGAAAACCAGTCAGTATCTGGTGTGACCACCATTTGCCTCATGCAGCACGACATCTCCTTCTCATAGAGTTCATCAGGCTGTTGATTGTGGCCTGTGGAATGTTGGCCCACTCCTCTACAATGGCTGTGCGAAGTTGCTGAATATTGGCGGGAACTGGAACACTCTGTCATACACGTCGATCCAGAGCATCCCAAACATGCTCAATGGGTGACATGTCCGATGAGTACGCAAGCCATGGAAGAATTGGGACATTTTCAGCTTCCATGAACTGTGTACATATCCTTGCAACGTGTGGCTGTGCATTATCATGCTGAAACTTGAGGTGATGGCGGTGGATGAACGGCATGACAATGGGCCTCAGGATCTAGTCACGGTATCGCTCTGAATTCAAATTGCCATCGATAAAATGCAATTGTGTTCATTGTCCGTAGCTTATGCCTGCCCTTACCATAACCCCACCGCCACCATGGGGCACTCTGTTCACAACGTTGACATCAGCAAACCACTCGCCCACACAACGCCATACACGCTGTCTGCTATCTGTACAGTTAAAACTGGGATTCATCCATGAAGAGCACACTTCTCCAGCGTGCCATTGAAGGTGAGCATTTTCCCACTGATGTCGGTTACGACGCCGAACTGCAGTCAGGTCAAGACCCTGGTGAGGTTGACGAGCACACAGATGAGCCTCCCTGAGACAGTTTGTGCAGAAATTATTTGGTTGTGCAAACCCAGTTTTATCAGCTGTCCGGGTGGCTGGTCTCAGACGATCCCACAGTTGAAGAAGCCGGATGTGGAGGTCCTGGGCTAGTGTGGTTAAACGTGGTCTGAGGCCACGAGGCCAAATTCTCTAAGGTGATGTTAGAGGCCGACAAAACTTAGAGTGGCCTTATTGTCCCCAGCACAAGGTGCACCTGTGTTTAATCAGCTTCTTGATATGCCACACCTATCAGGTGGATGGATTATCTTGGCAAAAGAGAAATGCTCACTAACTGTGATGTAAACAAATTTGTGTATAACATTTGAGAGAAATAAGCTTTTTGTGTGTATGGAAAAATCGGCAATGTTTTATTTCAACTCATGAAACATGCGACCAACACTTTACATGTTGTATTAATATTTTAGTTCAGTGTATTTCAGGCTATTGTGTATCCCTGGAAATAATCTGAAAAATCTGAAAACATTGCCCACCGGGTATGGAGTAAATTGAGCATAGGGACAGAGTAAGTTGAGCTTGCCTGGCTACCCAGATTCCTTGCTCTGGCCAAACGCTACGCCACGCCCACAGACGTTAGTTTCTTCTCCATAATAAGTCTAGATCTGAGTATCTCTCGAACCTGAACACATTGGTTGGTCCAGAAACCAATGTTTTGGGCCAGAGCGGGAACACACATGGGTAAATTGGCGATTAAAAAATGAATCATTGGCTTTGATTCTTCGATTGCTTAGAGATGATCCAATTAAATGATCCAATGATCCAACTTTCTTTTTTACAACGCCCCTCGTGACCACAAACTAGTTCAATTACGGCACTCTCAGACTTCAGTATGGAGCAAATGAAAGAGCAGCGGAATAATTTACTGGGAGTCATCAGGCTAAAGTTAAGCCACCTTGGGGTAAGTGCTGGTAGGTCAAAGTTGAATTCATGGAATGGGGATGTGGTATATTGTATATCTTAAATGTATGCCTACCTTCAGATATAAAGCTTTCTGTTCAATTTCCATTTCTTGACCAGTTGTCTGGGACAGGGATGCTGTTTCGATGTGCCAATTCGTAAGAACTCAGCATTTGAGGCTACGCAAAATTCTGGTTTGTAAGATTCTTGATATGTTCAGCAAGCTCAGACTCCATCAGATAAGACCTTGTGTGCCTCTGCTACTCTATCATAGCTTCTCTTTCACACAGGCACATTGGTTCTTTTTTTGTCAATGTGTCATTCAGTCAAATTTTTTCATCCCTTGCTGCTGCTCAAATGGACTTCTTCCTTACCGCTCTCAAGATCCCTGCTTGTTTTACTTTTCTATAGAAGGGGCATGATGTAACAAAAAAAAGTGCTATATTGAGTTCATATGCAGAAATCTAAAAATACTATGCATAAAACTGACAAAATGTACTCATCATTTGTATGGGGTATGGTGGCGATTGGCTCAACCCCAATGCAAACATTTTGACTATATTAGCCCACACAGCCACAAGGATACACTTTCATCCTAGGTTAAGGACCTCATATTGTAACTTATAGAGACCCCCAACTGATGTATAAAACAATCTTAAAACGATCTACGTACTTTGGTTAAGATACAAGCATCATGAAACCTATAACAACTTTTTCCATGTAGTTTCTTCCTTCACAGACTCCATGACATGATGACCTCTTCCTAAAAATCACATGAAAACATTGTGTATGGTTTCCTAGAAAGTAGGGGAAAATCTCAATTCCATACTCCTCGCATCCTCTCTCCTTGTCTCCTTCTCAAAACCCATTGGGTGAGAGCAACCAGAGGTCCCTTCCCTCTGACCTTCTCCTCCAATGGGTTTTGAGAAGGAGACGAGGCGAGAGCATGCGAGGAGTATGTGATTGAGATCTTCCCAAGGGGTGGCTCAACTAACCGTTTGGCCTAACTTACCCCACTCTCCTGTACTGTTAGTAAGTGTGCAGGCAGGCAGTGCTGGAAAGTGGAAAGGGGAAGGCTGCAGAAAAGTGTGGGCTGGGTTAGACTGCTAGCCACTTAAAAAGGAGCCGGCTGTGGCGGCACAGCATTTGAGGAACCGACAGAGGCAGTAGGAGAAGCAGGAGGGAGACTTGGATGAGAAAAACCCTGGGAAGGTGTTAGTTACTCTACTCTCACAGCAACAAGTGTATTTTTAGCCTTCTCCACTTATCTCTAGGGCCAGAATGGCCAGAATGCTTTGGGGAGCGGTGGTTGTGCTACTGCCACTCTTGGGACTCTGTCAATTTGTCCTGCCACCTGAGTGGGGACCAGGGACCTTCCCTGCCACAGAGGCCGGGGCCAAGGACTTTGTCACTGCCTACAATACCGCCGCTGAGCTGGTCATCTACCAAAACCAAGAGGCCAGCTGGACATACCAGACCAACATTACAACCCACAACGCTGAGAAAAAGGTAGGACCCCTCCCCCACACAGCACACAGAGGTGTTTGAATGAAATGTTGACAGTTGTTTAACTACTTAGTTGTTGGCCTCTTCAGTCCAAAGCTAACCACTATGGACACGTTTGTTGTGAGTAACTGTGAGAAAGCTAACTGTGCTTCCTCACTAGTCGCATTACACAGTATACATGTTGATATAATTGCTTGGTCACCTCACCAAACATTCATTTTGGTTGAGTAGGTTATACCTATGTAATCTAAACTAAATCGTTCCTGAACATTGAAGATAAATAACCCTAGGGGAGAGTGGGGTAAGTTGAGCCATTGTTTTGCATTCAGCATTACTCAGTCAAGGGAAATATTATTATTTCTAACGAAGATATCTACATATTTTAGGATGTTTGTATCCCTGGAAATAATCAGAATTTATGTAATCATTAGTGTTGAAAACATAGCTTGTCCAAAAAGTGGTCTCTTGGCACAATTTTCTCTGGGTTTGGCGTAAGTTGAGCCGCGGGACAGGGTAAGTTAAGCCACCTACAAATGTCTGTACTGAAATAAATACTACCACTACCTTTTTAAAACCATGTCCACTCATAACCGCGTTTGTATTTGAATCATATTTTAAGACAGGCTTAACACTTTGTACTTTTTAAAACACTTTTAACATAGACCAGGCACTGTTACCTCATATCCCAGTAATAATGCCTTGTATTACGCCTAGGAAGAAAAGTCTTCAATTTGCTTAACTTACCCCATGGCTCAACCCTAGTCAAAAAATCCTATAGAAAATGCTGTCAGATTTATATCGGATTATAATTATTGGAATCCTATAAAATACAATTCTATAGGTTAGAATCCTATAGGAGTCCAATAGGACTGGGTCCAAAATCTGATAGGATTTCTCAGTTGGTCACACTGCAAATGAACTTGCAGCCTTGAATCACTCCAATATTATGATGGTGTGTGAGAACCTCAGGGAACTATCACTGGTGTGAGTAGGCAAATATATGGAGATTGTGCTCAGGAGACACAGGAGAGAGGCTGTTCTTCAGTTTTCTGGTCTTTAATCTTGATTACAGTTCAACATAAATGTGCAGGTTTCTGTGCAATATTTAGCTGTGAGATTGTCCAATAAAGCTGTATTTATCCAAATGTGGTCTGAAATAACAATGAATAGAATATTATCAATACTATGGCTTGATGGGTTCTAATAAAGTAGGCAGGGCGAATGAACAGGCTTGCTGCACGGTCACTATGGGAGCTCTTTCTAGAGCGCCTGGTTAAAATTGTGCATAAGAGTAAGTTTTAACTCTGTGAATGGTTAAACTAGAGAGAAATGTGTGTACACAATCAGCCTAAATTGAAATGTTGATTTATTTAGACAGTACGGGTTACTACGTTACAGAACCTCATGTTTTGACCACATCCTTTTTACCTCTAACGTTCATACTAACATCACTAACCAATAGTGATCACAATGACACAAAATCGATCGCTTAAAACAGATCAATATCATTGGTTTTGTACCTTTGATTTTGTCATACATGCTGGTGGTCTTACGGCGTTGTAGAATGCTGGTTGTCTTCAGCATGTTGTCCTCTAACGAGTGATACACAATATTTCCAGTTCCATTAGGTTTTTGAATTGTTTGTTACAAACAGCACATACAACTTGATTTCCCCGCTAATCAATATGGGTGGTGCATATGCAGATTAAGGTGCTCGTAAAAATACAAATAAATGATATGATTACTATTGTGGCACATGTATGTGTATTTAGTATATTTTATGTTTAGGTTTTTAAGATATCACAAACGGATTATTGATTTGGACACTTCACAACGGTGTTTTGACACCGGGCTATTTATCAAAGGTTATTGTCAATGGGAAGCAGCAACAGCATCATTTTCAACTTACAGTATGTTTTAGGAATAGAACTTTCAACATTCATTTCCAATAGTATTCTACTTAGTTAAAAAAATACTGCTGAAAAAAAAAACTGCAAAAAACTGCTGATTGAGTCCAAAAACATGTGATTTATTTTGATGAGCTACCAGAAATCATGAAAACGGGGTTGACTTGCCTATTATAAAGGCACAAACAAGAAAACATTTATCCTCTGCGATAACAATCCAATGACTCAAAAACAACATACACATGGCTACAACTTAGCTAGCAAGCTAGTCTGATGACAGGCAAAATGTGGCTAACAGTAGTTTCTTAGTTAGCATAATATTCTGTACAATGATGAAAATATGACTAAAACATTGACAACTTCGTCAAGAAACATAAGGAAACAAATGATGTACTCGCAGTTCTTGCATTCACACACAGTAAAGGATAAAACAGATAGAATAATAATGTTAGCAAACCAGAGATTCTCTGCATAGCCACAGGTGGCAAACTGAACTTGGGAGTAAGGCTAATTAACACTGCTAGCTTGCGCTAGCTGTGACATCAGTCACTCTTAAAAGGACAGGCTTTCTTTCAAATGAATAAAATAGAAAGGAATATAACTTTTTTTAATGTTTTATTATTATTAACCCATCCACCACTGGATGGGTTAAACTGTTGTTTCCAGTGGCTGGAGAGTATAAATGCTCAGGTGTAGAGCTTTATAAGAGATTGAATTCAAAATGTCCATCTGTCTCTGCTGTGAGTCCTAGGGCTAGTCACGACTGATCGATTGTCAGTCTTTATCTTCTTTTGACTAGTTTCTATCAGTTTCATTACTTTACTTTGAGCCTGGTCCAGCATCTTGTTGGATGAGTTGTACCTTTTGTAAATACCTGCACTTGCTCCAAGAGCCTTAAAGAGAAAATTACATATTGGCTTCCTTACCCTGTAAGCAGTCTATGGACAAGGTATGACCGAAAACCATGATTTGGTCTAGTTTCCCTGGCATTGTTTCCAAATGCTAACGTTTTAGCATTTGTGGCACAAATCCCATATCAGACTGTAATCAGACTGATATTTACATTTTTCGTGCATCACGTTCAAATCATCCGAAATGATCTCCAATGTATTGTGAAGCTCACCAATGTCACTTATAGATGATTTGAACATTATGCGCGAAAAATCCTAATATCAGTCCCATGGCTTGAATGGGATTTGTGCCACAGTTCCAGCCACTGCCAGGGAAACTAAACCAATGGATGGATTGCTGTCATACCTTGTACATAGACTGCTTACAGCGTAAGGAAACCAACGAGTCATTTTGTAATTTGGGTGAATTATCCCCTTAAAATAAACATGCACTGGATATTCTACTTCCTGCCTCTCCTTGCTAACCAACACCAGCCAGACAGCCTGAACCATTCAGGGCAAGTAAGGGGCCTACCATCCACCCTTACAGTAACACTTTACTGTATCCTCCCTTATGTAGGCATTCATAAAAGGCTTTGTGAATGTTGTATAGCTGGTAAAAAAAGGCTTTATCGGGGTACTGTAAAGTGTTACTGAGTTGTGTTTGCCAGGGCCGGACTGGTTCCTTGTATGACAACAGCACCCATAGAGGGATGTTTGTTGGGTTGAGCCCCGCACGGCTTTACAACCAACACTATTCATCCTCATCCAAAATGATATGCTCAGTTCCTCCCATTTCTGCCAACTCAGCTTGTGTGTTTTCTGAAATCATCAAAAGGACCCAAACACATGTGGTTCGAGCGTCTCCGAGTCTTGAATGATGCCCGAGGGGGGTGTGGTGTGTGTGGAGAGGGGAGAATTGGCCAAGTTATTTTTATTAAGTTCAGAAGCCTGCTTATTTTCCAAGCATTGTACAAAATGCAATTTCACAGGTTGATGCACTTGACATTTTATAACATGGATTTCCTAAGATAAACAATAAAAGACTGTAGTGTGGTTTAAATGGGACTTTTCAGAGTGGAGTAATGAGACATTTGCATGCTACTGCCACCAGCTTATCTTTTACTGCTCCTCCCATCTCACCATATGCTAGCAGGAGAACATTTGCATGATCGTATGGGCTGGTTATGTTTGCTGGAGACTGAAAAATGAGAAAAAGTAGAGCCATCCAGGCATTTGGAGGGATCAATGAAACTGCAGAGGTGTGAGGCAGTATTCTGTAGCTCTGAGAGATAAAAGCACACACAAAACACCAGGCATTGAGCATCTGTGCCTCAGAGTTATTCTCCCTAGCCAGACGGCTGTCTCAACAGGGTTTTCCTTCACTAGCCAGGCTTAGAATGGAACGATGGCTCCACCACATGTTGGTCACAACAGGTGTAACCTCTCCAGAACCCAGCCTGTGTCACCGGGGTCAACTTACACAATGCCCGCTGCTTTCCTCTATCCAACAGTGAGCCGAGGATGTGAGGTGAAAGAAAAGCAAGCTCTGGCCTGACTGGTAGGTTGCCAGTTATGAGTGCTATTATTCCTTACACATCAAAGATGGGATCAAAGGGAATCAGGGGCTTTGCGTTCTATAAGATCTGGCAGGCAGAGGGGAGCCTGCCAGGTCTCTCTCCGAGTCTCCTCCCCACAGGCCCCGACACTGAATTGGCATGACCGTCACATTGACTGGCGGGGGGGATGTACTGAAGAGTTAACCCCAACATTCCATTCAACTTGGGCTGGGATTACCACGTCACTGAGTTCATCTTTGTCTCAGTCCTTGTCTCATACATGAGCTTTGTCCTAGTGGATTAAGCTGATGTTCTGAATCGGAGGCGAAATGTACTCTTATACTGTTCCATAGTAAAGCATGGTAGGTAGTTGAATTAGGTTAGATATATCCCCCCGCATCTCTATGTGGACACACGTAGGGACGCACGCATGCACACACACCTATGATAACCTCGCATTCTCAGAACACATTATTTCATCTCAGTGCAAATTAGCCCATGCCGGGGAGAGCAAAGGATCAAACAGCAGATATATTAACCCTCCGGACAAATCTCAATTAGGCTCTGAAAATTCAACTCTCAAAGAGCACCGCTGGTTTTGGGCAACCATCAGTTACTTTGAAACGCCGATGGAATATCAACTACCCAAAAAGTACATGAAACGTGTGCACCCACAGCTGTCAAAGCAGGTACCAAATCCATGGTGTTCTGCTTTCAAAGAGGCTTTCTTTACCGTTCATAGAGCACGTTTGAATGCAGCATTCGTTCTCAGAAAATCTGAAAACATACAAAGTGAGGATGCAGATTTTCTGAGAAAAATGGATACTTAATTTAGCCAAACACTGAGAGTGCCACTTGAAATTGACTGCGGTTCCTAGTTTTTCTGAATCCAAATCTAAAATGGGAACATTTGACTGATGCGTGAAAGGAAATCTTTCCCTCCCCATTCACAAATTAACTTTATATTGACGAGAGGCTTAACAAGAGTGAACCCTTGGGCCCTTTGTGCAATGACACTACCCTGCAAACAATAATGAGTAGGTAGGATGTCCCCGGGACGTCACAAAATGGTTTTGTCTAGTTCCCGGTCTGTTCTGCGGACGTCCCCGAGGATGTTTTAAGGACGATCTTGGGTTGTTGTGTCAAGGACCCAAACAGTGCTTTTCACCCAAAAACATTTTTTTACTTACATATTTGACCAAATTGGCATAAATGACAGTTTATTCCTACAGTAGTTATTATTTAACATGTCCTCACAACCTCTTGGCTGCTACGCTACCACGTCTGTATCAATGACTGATTTCACCTATAGGCCAATTCCTACACTTTGCACTTCAAAGTAAATCTCAACTCTGTTAAAAATACACAGAATGCAAACTATTATATTTACATAGTGATTCAGGAGTAACATTAAAACAGAATCATATGGCCCAACATCATTAGACAAGTATACTAAAACTCAAATTGTTGAAATAAGTAAATTAAATCAATGAGAGAATAGTCAGATTAACTGCTAATTTAAATAGCAGTGCAGGTGGCATTCTTTTGTTAAGTGCAGATTTATTATAGGTAGGACTTTGTGCGCAGCAGAAAGATCAGCATACCCTAAATCATATTGGGGTACATAGTCAGTACTAAGTGATTATTTCAAATGTAATCATATTGTCATTGATTCAATATCTTTACACTATTTTAGCTAAACAGCGTAATACCTTACAACCCTGATACCATTTCATTACTTTACTTATAATGGTTTGGGACACCCGAGACAATCACGGGAGCTTCATGGGACAATAACACAACGTAACAAGAATGTCCTAAAAACATCCTTGGGGACGTCCAAGGGACCAAAAGGGAACTAGAAAAAGGTCCCCCAGAGAACGTTCCCAACTTCACGCGACGTCCTAAGGACTAGTAAAATGTAAACTTCCTGAGAATGTTCTACAAAAAGGTCCTGACAGTCCTCTATGATGTCCTGGGAACTTACAGAGAACTAGACAAAGATCCCTTTCATAACGTTTCCTTGGAACCATTATGCAATGTTCTTAAAACGTTCTCAGAATGTCAGAGGGATAACGTAGTGCCAAAACCGTTAAGGTACCTGGTGGAAACGTTGCCAAATGGCCTCAGGACATCCCCTGTTTGCTGGATACACTATACAGTCGGGGCCTTTGAATTGGAGGCAAACTTTCATAAGAGAGTGAACACATTCAACGGCCTTGAGAGAGAGAGGAGGGCAGTCAACAGCTTTTCACCTTATCTTTATTGTCCTATAGAGAAAGATAGAAATATAGTTGGGTGTGGGGCAGCAAAACCGAGGTTGAGAGAGAGAAAGAGGGAGGAGAAAGGTCAGAGTTAAGGCCTCAACACTTACCAGTTTTCCGTTCAGCCCATTGTTAATCAGTGGTGTTAGATACACATCAGATAAGCTGGACCTCAATGAAAACATCACAGTAACAGAAGCTACTTTCCTGACAGGATGTCTATGTCCTGGGCTGTGACTGCAGACAGCCCCAGTGTAGTCAGTGTTCTGACAGTGACTCTTTGCTCTGTGGTTAAGATAACACAACTACTGGACTGGAGCTTCTTCAACCCCTAACACAGTGGATGTAGACAGATTCCCTGTAGGAAAACACAAAGTGAGAAAGGCAGCTTGGGCACTAGTAGGTTTTCAATAGGTGATTTATTTTTTAATAGCACAAAAAAAAACAAGGGTACTCAAATGGGTTAAATTAACAATGCATTGAGAGCGCCCAAAAGTACACAAAGGCCAGTTTACTCAGTTTAGGAACAAACACTCAGGAGGGAAAGGAGTTGCTTTGTGTTTTCCCCAAATGTGATAGAGTATTCAGAAACCACAAACTACTGTAGCTGGTGGCATGTTCACAGTAAGGGAAACATTGTAATGCATCCGTGTTAGCATGTGTGACTGTGTGCCATCTTGAGGTTAGCATACACCCTGTGTTGCTGGTGAGAAGTTCACTATACTGTAAAAACACCCTAAACTGATAATAAAAACAACTCTAATATGTTTGTGACAGTCTAGTTTTTGGCAGTATTGGTAAAACATCAGCTGTCAGAAGCAGGAAGCCAAGGTGAACTGAGGCGGCTTAGCTAGAGCTTCTCAACCCTTTGATGCATCTTCAATGTGCTTTGGTCAGTGTCAGAACTGAAAGGATAACGTTATGTACTGTGTGTGATGTTCTGAGCGGCCTTGCCTTCCAGTGTCACCCGTGTATCATCGTTATAATACAGTAGTAAGAGCAAGAGAACAATATAGTCTGTATGCCATCCTTGAACTGTGAGCGATGGTGCTTTCCCAGTTCAGTAGTCGTCTCCACTTCTTATGTATTAGGCACTGTTTTTTTGATCCGGCGGTCAGGGTTCTCTTGCTTTGTACTCCCACTCAACCCCTGTGCTTTAACTGTTGCCACAAAGAGGGCCTTCTGGCCCCACAGCTAATTGTCATGATCCCCATTAACATTCAATATGCTGTGGGCCTTTGCCTGTGATTGGTGCAATCAGTCTAACAACACTAGACCAGAAGTAGGGAATAAGAAAAATACAGTAGGAAAATGATTGTGTGAGTGGCCATTATATAAAAAGGGCAACTACAGTTAATGGGTTCCTTGTTTCTGGTAAGTAGTTTTGTTAGGGTTATTAATCGTTTTCTGAACAAAATATATCAATGTCCCAAGTGATTGGATGCCAATGGTACCTGTGCGTACTATTTTCACCTTGGACTGTGACTACTAGTTACGTGTGCTACTTTGCCTAAAATACGGGATGCTGTGAAGCGAGGGCTGTTGGGCAGCTAGATTATATAACCTGATCACCGGTCTGTGTCTACAGGTGGAATCTGATGGGATGAAGCAGGCCTTCACAGAAGCCTGGGGGAAGAAGGTCAAAGATAACTTCTCTCCTACTGTGTTGGCCACCTTCAACACGACTCTTCAGAGGCTTCTCAAGAAGATCAATATCCTGGGAGCGGCTAACCTACCTGCAGGAGAAAGAAATGAGGTCAGTCTCCTATTGTCTACATCTTATCAGAGCGTTATCACAAGCTTTGAGTCAGACTCAGATGTGGTGTATAATGTGATACTGAAATGTCAGAATATCTGTAGCAGATGTTATAAAACCTAATATGTTTATTTCAGCTGTTGAAGGATGGCATCAGCAAGGTCTGAATGAAGTCAGAGAGTAATTGAGTCTTTTCACAATCTCCTTATTTCCCCAGTACAACGTCATACTAAGCAAGATGTCTGAAATATACTCTACCGCCAAAGTGTGTCCAAAGACTAATGAATGCTGGTCTATTGAGCCAGGTGAGTGGCTGTCTTCATGCATTTACACTTAAAGATATGCTCTGGTACTTTGGCGACTAAGAAAGTATTTTTTAAACCTCCCGCTTTGGGCTGGATGTGTCCATGTGTAGTTCTTACATGCATAATCTATGAGCAGAATTACTGTCTTACCTCAATTAGCAATGACAATTAGCAATGACTTACATGTGTGAGCGACAGAAACAGACTATACTTTTGGCTAGTGAGTGCTGCTTTCAGAACTACAAAAGTACCAGTAAAACATAATTTTTTTTTAAAAAGTAGGGGAACATCTTAGCAAGGAGTAACAAAGAGGGGTATAGTTGTACAAAAAAAGAAAGACAAGAGAAGCGGTAAATATTATATCAAGTTAGAAAAAGAAACAGCATGAGGGCAATTACTTTGAAGAGGTCTCTGGGCGAAGTGGTTCAATTTCAGCTCTTTAGGAATGTTGAAACGTCCTGCTACTTGTCATCAGACTACAGTGCAGAGCACGTCAACTTCATCAGTCATTCCCAAATATCTAAGTGTTGGTTTAAACCCTGGCCTGTGTGCTGTGCCCGCCCAAAAACTAATTGTGAACTATCATGATTGCCAAAAGAAGATTGTGTGAGAGCCATTTCCATGCAAAATTCAGTAATGCACCCAAACAATCCCTTTTGCACTTACTGTAAGTAATTTACCAATGTTATACAGTGTAATGGACGTAAATCAACAAAAATGCTCTTACAGGCCTGCTACACTGTGTACATTTTGACACCCTAATTGTCACGTCCTGACTAGTATAAGGGGTTATTTTGTTATTGTAGTTTGGTCAGGGCGTGGCAGGGGTGTTTGTTTAGTGTGTTTATGTTCTGTTTTCTATTTCTATGTGGTTTTCTAGTTTTTCTATGTCTGTTAGTTTTGTCAATGACCTCCAATCAGAGGCAGCTGTTTGTTGTTATCGCTGATTGGAGGCCATATTTAAGTCTGTTTGTTTTCACTTGTGTTTGTGGGTGGTTGTTTCAGGTTTAGGCTGTGCACCTTACTGGACTGTTATCATCGTTATTTTGTTTAAGTGTGTTACCTTCAATAAATACAAAGATGAGCAATATACCCGCTACATATTGGTCTGATGATTTCTCCTCTTCAGACGACGAAGATTATGACACCAATATACATTTCAAACCAGTTCATGGAAATGGTTTCTGCTAATGTGTTTACACTCCAAAATGAGAGTCCACTTCCACCCCAGATGATTCCTCATTTCACAATCTACTAATGTAAACATTATGTGGTCCAGGGTAACTAAAGAATCTGACCGGTGTTGCGTGTCGCAAAACAACACTTTGGGTTATTATAATAACAAACAGGGACCCCAGCCATTGCTTTTCCCCCCCCACCAAACTCACTTTGTTCAGTGGCCTTCAACTTTCCTTACCTTCACTTCCTATGCTCAGCCTGTAAAATACAGTGCCTTCAGAAAGTATTCACACCCCTTGACTTCTTCCACATTTTGTGCTACAAAGGGGGATTAAAATGGATTTAATTGTAACTTTTGGCCAAAGTTCTACAGTACACAAAATATTTGAATGTCAAAGTGGAAGAAAAAGGCTAACATTTATAAAAAGTAAAACACTTATATATGATTAGATAAGTATTCACCCCCTGAGACAATACATGTTAGAAACACCTTTTGGGTAAGTCACTAAGAGCTTTGCACACCTGGATTGTACAATATTTGCCCATTTATTCATTTTACAATTCTTCAAGATCTGTGAAGTTTGTTGTTGATCATTGCTAGAAAGCCATTTTCAAGCCTTGCCATAGATTTTCAAGACGATTTCAAGTCAAAACTGAAACATTCAATGTCGTCTTGGTAAGCAACTCCAGTGTAGATTTGGCCTTGAGATTTTTAGATTATTGTCCTGCTGAAAGGTGAATTTGTTTCCCAGTGTCTGTTGGAAAGCAGACTGAACCAGGTTTTCCTATAGGATTTAGTCTGTGCTTAGCTGTATTCCGTTTATTTTGATCCTAAAAATCTCCCTTGCCGAGGACAAGCATACCCATAACATGATGCGGCCCCCACCATGCTTGAAAATATGAAAAGTGGTACTCAGTGATTTGCCCCAAACATAACGCTTTGAATTCAGGACAAAAAGTTAATTTCTTTGCCACATTACTTAAGTGCCTTGTTGCAAAACAGATGCATGTTATGGAATATTTTATATTCTGTACAGGCTTCCTTCTTTCCACTTTGTCATTTAGGTTAGTATTGTTGAGTAATTACAATGTTGTTATCACATATTAGAATCATTAAACTCTTTAACTGTTTTAAAATCACCATTGGCCTCATGGTGAAATCCCTGAGCAGTTTCCTTCCTCTCCGGCAACTGAGTTAGGAAGGATGCCTGTATCTTTGTAGTGACTGGGTGTATTGATACACAATCCAAAACCTACTTAATATCTTCACAATGCTCAAAGGGATATTCAATGTCTACTTTTTAAAATATATATTTTTACACATCTACCAATCGGTGCCCTTCTTTGGAAGGCATTGAAACCTCCCTGGTCGATTAAGAGACCTTACTTTTTGAATGACTACCCCATCTCTGTACCTCACACATACAATTATCTGTATGTTAACCACTATTATTGAACACAGAATGAGTCCATGCAACTTATTATGTGAATTGTTAAGAACATTTTTACTCCTGAACAAAGGGGTTGAATACTTAATTTTTGAAATACTTCCACATTGACATTATGGGGTTGTGTGTGTAAAATGTAGATCAGTCACACAAAATCTCAATTGAATCCATTTTTTACTTCAGGCTGTAACACAACAAAATGTGCAAAAAGTGTGTGAATACTTTCTGAAGGCATATGTGTTGTTTTTTGGCCACTCTGCCGCTGTTGCGTCATCATAACTCAAGGCTGATCTCTTAGAAGATGTATCTGTAACGCACCTGGAAAACCAGTAGTCCCCTATGTGCTCTAGCAGTTTCTGTATTCTGTAACTGAGGGCGTCTGACTTTGGCTCCACAGAGCTGACAGAGATCATGGCCAACTCACGGAGCTACAAGACACTGCTGTATGCTTGGGAGGGTTGGCACAATGCATCGGGTGTGCCACTCAGGGCAGAGTATCCAAAGTTTGTGGAGCTTAGCAACAAGGCCTATAAAACTGATGGTAAGAATGTCCCGTTCACCTTACATATGTGTGTCACTATTTCTAACATACAGTATTTCACAGGTATTGTAAGTTATGGCCATAGCTGTAGTGAAAGAGAGGAGATAACCATAATGTTTATGTCCTCTATAGGTTTCGATGACACTGGAGCATACTGGCGTTCGTGGTACGAGTCAAAGACTTTTGAGAATGACCTGGAGGCTATTTACAAACAGGTGCAGCCGCTCTACCAGAATCTTCACGCCTTTGTGCGCCGCAAGCTCTACGACCATTACGGACCGAAATACATCAATCTTAAAGGACCTATCCCTGCTCACCTGCTAGGTGAGTTTACCTTTAAATGTCTGTGTTAACTTATAGCCAATGCACGATGTCCAGTCACTGATTTATCAGCCATTTTTCAAACTTTAACTCAGTCCATCGTAGCTTAGCATTCGCTTTAGCTAGGGCCCTGAGTTTTTCATTATTACTTGACCCTGACCTGGGCCCTATAATATACGTTACTGTCAGCCACTCAGTAGTTTAGAACGGGCCCCGAGGTTTCCTGATCAAGGGACGGTGTTAGGAAAGCAGGTTGGCATTTATTGTCATGAATCTTGCCCTGGAGGCAGCTCTGCAGAGTGGTCACTAGCTGGCACAGCCACAAAGTCATAAAATCAGATTTTTAAACCTAACCTTAACCACACTGCTAACCCTAATGCCTAACCCTAACCTTAACCACACTGCTAGTGCTAACCCTAACCTAAAGTGAAGACCAAAAAGCAATTTTTTACAGACAATTTTTACTTTGCAGCTGGCCCATCTAGCGGAAATCTCAGTTCTGCCTCCAGGGCAAAATTCATGACAAACATAAACATGCACCAGGAAACCCCGCTGCTATCTATAATGCATTAGCTGTATTTGCTCAGTGTCTGAATAGGAAGGCTCAACCAGTAGATTTATCAAGCCTCTGGCTAATGCTAAGTGCCTGGGCTTCATTTCCTCAGGAAACATGTGGTCGCAAACCTGGAATAACATCTATGGCATGATGATCCCCTTCCCCGGCAAACCCAATGTGGACGTGACCGATGAAATGGTGGCCAAAGTAAGCTGGTGAAATTTGAGATTTTGTTATTACTGTAGATCCGTTTACATGTAGAACAGTGAGAAATTGTGAGTTGAAAGTTAAGGAATTACATTACTGTATAGCAAAAAACTACATCCAAAAACTCAGTGTTTGTTAAAAATAAAAGCCCAAACTTATCTAGCCTAGTTGAAATCACTTTTACCAAATTATTCCTAATCACTTTAACTCAGGTAAGTCAAAGTTCGTCCATTGGAAGTCTGTTAACATTAGCTTGGCCGTATATACCTGAAATACAACGATTTCCCTCATAGAACTGGAATGCTACTCACATGTTCCGGGTGGCTGAGGAGTTTTTCACCTCCCTCGGCCTCATCAAAATGCCCCAAGATTTCTGGGACAAGTCTATGTTGGAGAAGCCAGAAGGTCGGGAGGTGGTGTGTCATGCATCTGCCTGGGACTTCTACAATAGAAAGGACTTCAGGTGAGCAAGTGGAAATGTAGTTATGGAAATGAACTCAAGGAGTGGAGAAAAGAGAGGGAGGGGATGCGAAAGAAGGTTCCGGTGTCTTCATATGTGATGTTTCCTTACATTCAGGATCAAACAGTGCACCACAGTCAACATGCAGCAGCTTTTCACAGTGCACCACGAGATGGGCCATGTTGAATATTACCTGCAGTACAAGGAACAACCTATAAGCTTCCGCCGCGGTGCTAACCCAGGCTTCCACGAGGCCATTGGTGATGTCATGTCCCTCTCTGTGTCCACACCTAAGCATCTGTCCAGCATCGGCCTATTGTCTAACGCGACCAATGACAACGGTATGCTCCAATTTATTTGCTGCCGGGTTTTGAAGTATATACAATCCATAAAACAATTTCCTTTTGTGGTTAGTAAGTACAGTGTTTCCAAGTAAGTACATTTTACACAGAAATTCTTATTAATAATGAGGAGAGACAAGGGCAATCCCCTATCAGGATATGACTTTATTCAAAACGTATTAAAAAGAAGCCGGTCACACCACACACACACACACACACACACACACGTGAATGGAATGAGTGCTCTGCAATAATGAGGCTGGTCGACCCAACACTCTCGAGCCTGACCTTACAGAGGAATCCTGGTTCTTATACGCCCAGACTAGCTGCAGGGAGCTAGAGTGGAGACCATCAAAACACAGCATTAGTAGCACAGAAATGTCTTACTATCTGTTAACTATTAATATCAAACATCAGGTAAGTGCATCATTTCTCTCTCACATTAGGAAAGTAAGAAAATTCATGAGTAAGTAGTAAGAAAGTAAGTAGCCTAAGTAAGTTATTACGTAACTGAGTTAGTTACTTACATGCTGACCACACCGCTCGTGTTGCAAAATAAATGGACACATACATGTTATTCAATCATTGCACCCACACTGCTCGCGACCTTCGGCATGGTCAGGCCGTAAAATAGAAATTGGTTCTATTTGTGACGCTCAATGCGCTGCAAGTCCGACCTCTCCCATCTCCTCATTGGTTTTTAGGAACATATACCCACGTGGGTGATTGAAAGAGGAATTCCGTTCGGTTGTAGTAATGCTGTAAAGTTGGTTGCCAGCCGCCATATGAAGTCCAAAGAAGAAAAAAAGCCTGAAGGAAGGAGAGATGATGAGGAACTAATTCGGTTTACCGTTTTATCTGTGGATTAATTATCGGAGTAAAAACACTGTCAACCTTGTGCATTTCAGGTAAAATAACAACCCAACGTTTATATACCGGGACAAATTAGCTAGCAACAGCAAGCTAGCTAGCTAAATTGCCATAAATGTTTAGTGGTTTTTGACCTGTCCCCAAATGAATATAATTGGTTCAGAGCTTGTTTTGATATTTCAACCTGAGTGTCCTGAACGCTTCTGGTGTGGGTGAACAAAATGGTGCACGCACGCGCGGATCCGGTTTGGTCAGCATGTTAGTGACTAAGGTACTTAGTTACTTATTGTTGTGGTTATTCTTTTGTGTGTGATTTAATTGGCTTGTTTATTGTAGAGAGTGACATCAACTACCTGCTGAAGATGGCTTTGGAGAAGATGGCCTTCCTTCCCTTTGGCTATCTCATTGACCAGTGGAGATGGAGTGTGTTTAGTGGGCGCACCCCCCCAGAGCGATACAACGCAGACTGGTGGCACCTCAGGTGAGTGGCACGAAAATATTTAACATGAGTTTGTGGAGGGAAATTGTTTATATCCAAAATAATAGTTTCATTATATAAAATGCACTGTTTCAGAAAACACTGTCAATTTGCCTTCCCTTGTTCACTTTTCAAGGACAAAATACCAGGGTATATGTCCTCCCACCAAACGCACAGAGGAGCACATGGACGCTGGAGCGAAATATCACATTCCAGGAAACACCCCATACATCAGGTAGAATTCTTTCAAACCATCTCACTTTTTTCCTCAGATCCATATACAGCAGTATTATTATGGACGATGGATAGTCATTTCTCAACATACACAATAAAAACCACTGAGGGACTATTAATATTACAAATACACATTAATACAAAAATCGATCCTCAAACGCCATCAAATTGACAACATGTTTGATTAACTGTGTCGTTTTCTCTCCTGCAGGTACTTTGTGAGCTTCATTCTGCAGTTCCAGTTCCACAATAAGCTGTGTCAGGCAGCCAATCAGACAGGACCCCTGCACACATGTGACATCTACCAGTCCAAGGAGGCGGGAAAAATGTTAGAGTATGTATACTGTTACACTATGGTGTTACCTGATCAAGTGAGGCGATGAGACACAAAAGATGACCATTGAATATCTTAATGACCCTGTTGAAATACGTTTATCGTTTTTCACATTTTAGACCGTAATTTGAACTGTGTGATATTTTCCCCCTACCTGAATCAATCATAGAGCATTGTCCCTAGACTTGCTAAAGCTAAACCATACAAAGTTAGGGAAATGTGTCATGCCCAATTTACTATAAGTGCGTCTGACTTACAGGACAGTCCTTAAATCCGGAGAATCCAAGCCCTGGGAACAGGTGCTCCAGGAAGCCGTCGGGACAAACAAGATTGACGCCAGCTCCCTGATGGAATACTTTGGTCCCATCATCACATGGTTGGAGGAACAGAATGCAGCAATGCATGAGACCTTGGGCTGGCCTGACTTTAACTGGGTTCCACCCATACCAGAGGGCTACCCCGAGGATATTGGTGAGCCAGTAAATAGGTTTAACCGAAGGAGGATGATATTTCAATAAAATAATGGATATTTCAATCATTTTCAACATGGTTCTTTTGCATTGAAAGTCTGTCCCCCTACTTGGCAAATGGATAAAAAAATGTATCCACTTTAAACAAGAAAATATCAAATTCCGCTTAGAAGATTGCAGGACAAATTTAGGAAAACCTGTCTTAAATCTCTGAATTTTTGTTCCTTTTGTACGTTAATCTTTCGTTTATTTATACTTATGAATTCATTTTATTTTTCATTATGTTCCTTTTCTGACTAATTATGGTGTTACAAAAATCTATATAATTATAATATGAACACTTTGGTTGTTGGTCAAGAATGTCTTTGTTGATTGATTCCACTTACATTTGATGAAATTGTAGACTGCAATTATTATTGTGATTGTTGTAATCGTTATTATTAATGATTGTATTTTTATTTTTTTGGACCTTTTATTTAACTAGGCAAGTCAGTTAAGAACAAATTCTTATTTTCAATGACGGCCTAGGAACAGTGCCTTGTTCAGGGGCAGAACGACAGATTTGTACCTTGTCAGCTCGGGGATTCAATCTTGCAACCTTTCAGTTACTAGTCCAACGCTCTAACCACTAGGCTATCCTGCCGCCCCGAACATGATGATTATTGTAGTTATTAGTGATGGGTATTTTTTCCCTTGTTTGGACATTGCATTTAGAACTCTCATTGTTACAATGTGCATTGAATCATGGGAAAATCAATACAAATATATTTACTTCTCTCTTAAATTGTGTATGGTGACATTGAAAGATGAACTTGCATACAAATTCAAGCTATACTCGCTTAAGTTTGAATCGGGCCACGGTCACATAGCCATGTAGCTTGAGCTACGGAAGCGATTCTACTTTACTTGTACCTTTCTCTCTATACCCAGACATGATTGCAGATGAGGTGCAGGCGAAGAATTTCCTGGAGGAGTACAACAGCACTGCGGAAGTGGTCTGGAATGCCTACATTGAGGCATCGTGGGCCTACAACACTGATATCAATGAGAAGAACAGGCAGAACATGGTAACAGTTGTCTGGTGTCTGAATGGAGCAGCTTTCATTTATACTGTACACATAGGCAACTAACCCACAAATTGCTCTCAGTATTTCTGAAACATGGTTCGGAGGAGCTACAGGATGAGCAGGCTTTTGTTCTAGCCCACCACTAACACACTTGATTCTACGGCTCAACCTGCACCTTTTCTGGCACATTTCTTGCGCTTGGACAAACCAATTTTGACGAGTGTGTTGTTTACTCTGTCTCCAGCTGCAGAAGAATTTGGACATGTCTAACCACACACTGACCTACGGAAAGGAGGCCCGCAAGTATGACACCACAGACTTCCAGGATGAGGCCGTGAAGCGTATCTTGAATAAACTCGGTGACATTGAAAGGGCCGGACTTCCCGACGAGGAACTGAAAGAGGTAAGAATTAGCTGAATGCTTTTATTGACCCAAGACCTTCAAATGATCCCCTATTCACACACTAAATCAAGAGCAACATTTTTTTTTTTAAATCACACATTATATTGACCTCAATGTTTAATGAAATTATTCTAAAGCAATTTAATAAGTAGGCCTATTAACAAAACTTGAATCCGCATTGGGCAGTTGCAAGTTCTTATGCCGTTGGTCATTGTTTTTCGCTTAGTACAACAATTTGCTGGCCAACATGGAGACCAAGTACAGTGTGGCTGAGGTGTGCAGAGCCAATGGGACCTGCCATCCACTGGACCCAGGTAAGATCACACAATATATTTGCCCAATCCCATGCCTGGTTCAGTGTTTTAAAAAAAAAAAAAATTACATCATATATATATATATATATATAAAATACTATCATCTGGAGAAAAAGTTGACAAAAGAGGTGACATGACTAACTCGTAAGGAATTCCACTTTCCCAGGGGATTTCAATCAGAGATGGAGTCTTGATCTTGCGGTCCTGGTCTGGGTCCTAATACACTGGGTCTTGGTCTCAGACAAAACCATAGTTTATATTGTTCTTTTACATAAAAAAATATATATATATATTTTGTTCTTTTACATTTATTGGTCTCGTCATGGTCTTGATACACTGGTTCTGGGTCTCAAGAGGTTGGGTTTTGGTCTGGGTCTGGTCTTGGTTTGGGTCTCGAGAGTTCTGGGCCTGGTTTCCCTTTAGCGATGGAACGCAGGCTTATGAGTGTTTTAACGATGCATTGTTCTTACAATGGCCGAAGATGAAACATGCGTTTCGCAAAACACCACGCAGATAGAACGTTCTTTAAGTGCGTCGTTAGGGCATGTGTTGATATTGATAGGATCCAAAGAAAGGCATAGCTGCTCTCAGATCAGCTTTCTCCATTCACATCTTGCCGTAACATTATAATAATTCCACAATACTGATTACGAATAAGCTCCAAGAGATACAGTTGAAGTCAGATGCAGGGCTCTCCAGAGGGTGGTGCGGTCAGCCCAACGCATCACCGGGGGCACACTGCCAGCACCCGGTGTCACAGGAAGGCCAAGAAGATCGTCAATGTCCTCAGCCACCCGAGCCACAGCCTGTTCACCCCATTACCATCTAGAAGGCGGAGATCAAAGCTGGGACGGAGAGACTGAAAACAGCTTCTATCTCCAGGCCATCAGACTGTTAAATCAGACTGTTAGTTCCCTGTAGCTCAGTTGGTAGAGCATGTTTGCAACACCTGGTGTTTTCAACACCAGGGTTTTGGGTTTGATTCTCATGGGGGGCCAGCACAGGAGAAAAAAAATGAATGAAATGTATGCATTCACTACTGTAAGTCGCTCTGGATAAGAGCGTCTGCTAAATGACTAAAATGTACATACACATTTTTCAACGACTACACAAATTTGTTAACAAACTATAGTTTAGGCAAGTCAGTTAGGACATCTACTTTGTGCATGACAAGTAATTGTTCCAACAATTGTTTACAGACAGATTATTTCACTGTATCACAATTCCAGTGGGTCAGAAGTTTACACACACTAAGTTGACTGTGCCTTTAAACAGCTTGGGAAATTCCAGAAAATGATGTCATGGCTTTAGAAGCTTCTGATAGGCTAATTGACATCATTTGAGTTAACTGGAGGTGTACCTGTGGATGTATTTCAAGGCCTACCTTCAAACTCAGTGCCTCTTTGCTTGACATCATGGGAAAAACAAAAGAAATCAGCCAAGACCCCAGAAAGAAAATTGTTGACCTCCACAAGTCTGGTTCATGCTTGGGAGCAATTTCCAAATGCCTGAAGATACCACGTTCATCTGTACAAACAATAGTAGGCAAGTATAAACACCATGGGACCACGCAGCCGTCATACCGCTCAGGAAGGAGATGCGTTCTGTCTCCTAGAGATTAACTTACTTTGGTGCGAAAAGTGCAAATCAATCCCAGAACAACAGCAAAAGGACCTTGTGAAGATGATGGAGGAAACGGGTACAAAAGTATCTATATCCACAATAAAACGAGTCCTATATCGACATAACCTGAAAGGCCGCTCAGCAAGGAAGAAGCCACTGCTCCAAAACCGTCATAAAAAAAGCCAGACTATGGTTTGCAACTGCACATGTGGACAAAGATCGTACTTTTTGGAGAAATGTCCTCTTGTCTGATGAAACAAAAATAGAACTGCTTGGCCATAATGACCATCATTATGTTTGGAGGAAAAAGGGGGAGGCTTGCAAGCCAAAGAACACCATCCCAACCGTGAAGCACGGGGCTGGCAGCATCATGTTGTGGGGGTGCTTTGCTGCAGGAGGGACTGGTGCACTTCACAAAATAGATGGCAACATGAGGTAGGAAAATTATGTGGGTATATTGAAGCAACATCAAGACATCAGTCAGGAAGTTAAAGCTTGGTCGCAAATGGGTCTTCCAAATGGACATTGACCACAAGCATACTTCCAAAGTTGTGGTAAAATGGCTTAAGGACAACAAAGTCAAGGTATTGGAGTGGCCATCAAAGCCCTGACCTCAATCCTACAGAAAATTTGTGGGCAGAACTGAAAAAGCGAGTGCGAGCAATGAGGCCTGCAAACCCGACTCAGTTACACCAGCTCTGTCAGGAGGAATGGGTCAAAATTCACTCAACTTATTGTGGAAAGCTTGTGGAAGGCGACCTGAAACGTTTGACCCAAGTTAAACAATTTAAAGGCAATGCTACCAAATACTAATTGAGTGTATGTAAACTTCTGAGCCACTGGGAATGTGATGAAAGAAATAAAAGCTGAAATAAATCACTATTATTCTGACATTTCTCATTCTTAAAATAAAAGGGGTGATCTTAACTGACCTAAAACAGGGAATTTTTACTAGGATTAAATGTCAGGAATTGTGAAACTGAGTTTTAAAATGTATTTGGCTAAGGTGTATGTAAACTTCCGACTTCAACTGTATATTATCACCTACATGGCTGCAAATAGCTTATTCTAGCCTAATGCATATCCTACCCTATAATAACACACTAAAATCGTAGATATGGCACATCATTGAGCACGTTACACCATGAAATGTATTGAGGCAAAACATTTGAGCCTACCATTAGCAAAATAGAACTCAATTGAATGAACATGAAATTGATTTCAATATGATTGAAATACTGAGCATACCAAACATTAGGAACGCCTTCCTAATATTGAGTTGCAGTCCCCCCCCCCCCCTCCCCCCCCCCCTTTTGCCCGTCAGAACAGCCTCAATTCGTCATGGACTCTACAAGGTGTCAAGCATTCCACAGGGATGCTGGCCCATATTGACTCCAATGCTTCACAGTTGTGTCAAATTGGCTGGATGTCCTTTGGGTGGTGGACAAATCTTGATGCACACAGGAAACTATTGAGCGTGGAAAACCAAGCAGCGTTTCAGTACTTGACACAAACCGGTGCGCCTGGCACCTACTACCATACCCCGTTCAAAGTCACTTTTTTTGCCTTGCCCATTCACCCTCTGAATGGCACACATTCTCAATTGTCTCAAGGCTTAAAAATCTCCCCTTCATCTACACTGATTTGAAGTGGATTTAACAATTGACATCAATAAGGGATAATGGCTTTCACCTGGTCAGTCATGTTCTTAATGTTTTCTATACACACAGTGTATAATGCAGTCATCTGTTTTTATTTGAAGCATAATTGTATTCTTCACTTGTTTGTAACAATTGCAAAGACATTGGCAACTTTGTATTTGTAGTCAACTTCTGAAGTTATCAGCGGTCACAGAGAGACAGAAACAACTTGATTTTATTTTTTATGGAGATCTTCTCTGTATAAAATGACATAGAAGGGCAAAAATGTATCTAATGACACTGTTCTACAAGTGTTTAAGTGCAAGTGTAATAACGAGGGTTTTGGGAAACAGCTCTGAGATTTAATGATGCTCCTATGAAGGTTCTTACGATAAACTTAGTCTTAAGATGCTTTTGGGAAACCGGTCCCTGGTCTTGACTCCATCTCTGGTTTCAGACCTCCAGAAGATCATGGCTGAGTCCAGAGACTACAATGAGCTGTTGTTCGCCTGGCAGGGCTGGAGAAATGCCTCTGGCAGAGAACTGCGACAGGACTACAAGAGATATGTGCAACTGGCCAACAAAGCTGCCGCTCTTAACGGTAAGGTCTTCAAAAATAACAGACCCATTCCTAAAGACATTTCAACTTCCCAACTGCCAGCATCTGTCTTCTAATTGGTGAGGGCAGGTTTCAAGTGCAAACACAAATAAAATAGGTGATGGGGGAAGCCTTGTCAGTTTCTGCTAATTACTTGTGTGCTATTCTGGCACTGAATTCCCCCTCACCCTAATGCTGTCTGTTCATACTGTAGGACACTCTGACAATGGGGCGTTCTGGCGCTCCCTGTACGAGACCCCCTCCTTTGAAGAGGATCTGGAGCGTCTGTGGAAGGAGCTGGAGCCCCTCTATCTCAATGTGCACGCCTATGTGCGCAGGTCTCTCTACAGGAAGTATGGAGGCAAACACATCAACCTGAAGGGACCCATCCCTGCCCATCTTCTAGGTGAGACTGTCAGAATTCAGCATGGATTTCAGCACCAAAGGCCAAAACTCCTTTTACATTATGTATGACCATTGATGTTCTGCTGTTTTGTGGATGTTTTTTGGGGAATCATCTGGATTTCGTTTGCTTTTAGAAGCATTGCACGTGACAGTGTGTGTGACAGGCTAGTGATTGACCTGGCTTTGAATCTAAATCCACTGGTTTGAGCTCTGTCGGTGGTGCAAGGCTGGAATATACAGTAGCTTATCTGTTTAACATTTTGTTCAGTTATGGATAAAACAGCACAGCCATGTTTCTCTTGTCCTATCAGGCAACATGTGGGCGCAGACCTGGTCTGGCATCATGGACTTGGCCATTCCGTACCCCGATGCCACACAAGTAGACGCCACACCAGCCATGATAGCCAAGGTAAGAAGACTGTCACCACTGCAGGTTTTTCTGTTTAAGGGCTGTATATTATGGAGTTTCCATGTGACCGGACCAGGGAAACCTTTTTGGGGTTTTCTCCACAGGGCTGGAATGCCACCAGGATGTTCCAAGAGTCAGACAACTTCTTCACTTCTCTGGGGCTATTGCCCATGCCTCCAGAGTTCTGGGCCAAGTCCATGCTAGAGAAACCCAATGATGGACGCAACGTGGTATGCCATGCCTCCGCCTGGGACTTCTACAACCGCAACGACGTCAGGTACTTTGGAGGGACGTAGAGTCTGTGGCTTCCTTAGAACATTACAATGCCAGAAACCTTGTTAAGAGCTTTGGAACTTTTGGTCTAATAACTTGGCTATTGGAACTGACATGTACTTGGTTGCAGGTTTGAGTACCACCCAAGCTACCCCCCACCCATAGTCTTTGTTTTTCACCTTTCAAGATGTGTTAGCATTCCCCATGAAAAACAAAGATCACAGCCCCTTTTGACCATTAAAATGATGAATTCTTATCCTTCATTTCCAGGATCAAACAGTGCACCGTGATAACCATGGATGACCTCATCACCGTGCACCATGAGATGGGTCATGTGCAGTACTTCCTGCAGTACAAGGACCAACCTATTTCCTTCCGCGACGGCGCCAACCCAGGCTTCCACGAGGCCATTGGTGATGTGCTGGCCCTGTCCGTCGCCACTCCCAAGCATCTAAAGGAGATTGGTTTACTGGATGTGGTGGAGGACAACCCAGGTGAGCGCATACTAATGAAATGTTTTGACTCTAGCCAGGTTTTTCGCTCTCATAAATGAGGAAAATAACTAACCCTTTGACAATTTCAATTCACTACTAAGACCTTCTGCCAACCAGAAAAAAAGGGTTATGTGGTGACAGTGCAGCTTCAGCCATAGCATTAACAAAACATTTTATTTTAAAGCAATCTGTGTGATGAACATAAATTAACTAGCTATATTGTGATTGCACTATCCACTCTAAACATGAATGTATCTGTTCATTTCCAGAGAGTATGATCAATTACCTCATGAGCATCGCCCTGGACAAAATTGCCTTCCTGCCCTTCGGTTACTTGATGGACCAGTGGAGGTGGAAAGTGTTTGATGGACGCATCTCTCAAGAGGAGTACAACAAGGAATGGTGGAACATGAGGTAGACTGCTACAAAATAAAAATGGAAAAATAAAAATACTTTTAAGGGAGGATGGAGAAGGGGGTTATTCACTATCTCATCTATGTAAAAGTAACAAAAATACTATTTCTTTGTACGGTCTGTCCCTTCCAGAATGAAGTACCAGGGCTTGTGTCCACCTGTGGCCCGCACTGAGCAGGACTTTGACCCAGGTGCAAAGTTCCACATCCCTGCTAATGTGCCCTATGTCAGGTGCGTTGTCTGAGGTTTATTACTCTAACTAGGATACATCTCTTAGGGAGGAAGCTAAAGGAACGTTTGATGAAATCAGTGGCGCAACGCACATACAGAAAACAGTGAATCAAGCATTCAACTGTAAACCACCAACTTTCATTTGATCACTTTTCTGTCTTGTTCATAAAAACACAAGTGGGCCTACGTTGGGTTTACCGATATTCTCATCGTGTCGATCAATAGATTTAGATGGCATTCATAAAAACAGAGCGTTTTGTATGTGGGATGCAGTGGGAACGTCATGTGACGGAGTGTCTTCCTATCAGGTACTTCGTGAGCTTCATCATCCAGTTCCAGTTTCATCAGGCTCTGTGTGACGCCACCGGACATGTAGGCCCTCTCCACCAATGTGATATCTATCGCTCCAAAGAGGCAGGGAAACTTCTAGGGTCAGTAATGAACACCCTCAAACGAGTAGCATTCTATCGCCATGACAAGCACTGTCAATCTTTTTAATGTGATAGATGTCGTTTATGTAAATGTGTTAGAAGTTGTCGTTCAGATATGCGGAAGTGTTGTATAGTGTATATAAACTTTTGCATCTGAAACATTTGTTTGACTGTAGAAAAATAGTCGGTCTTTCTGATACTCTTGGAATGACTGTTTCATCCATTTCCTGTGTTTTGCAGTGACGTGATGAAGCTGGGTTTTAGTAAGCCCTGGCCTGAAGCGATGGCTATGATCACTGGAGAGCCTACCATGTCCGCCAAGCCACTGGTACAGTACTTCAAACCTCTCACTGATTGGCTGGAGGCAGAGAACAACAAGAATGGCGAGGTCAGAGGCTGGCCTGAATATGACTGGAAACCACCAAGTAAGTCTGATAGCCAGGCCTGCCCTACCGTACCTCCTTTATCCAAATAAAATGGTTAAATAAAATTTGGCGACTGAATTTGTTGTTGCTATGACACTTAAACTATGTATTTTTAGCCCATTTAAAAGTTTAAATTACCCCCCAAAATTATTGAATTAAATGAAATACAGCTCGTAATTATGACGAATGGTTTTAGACCTATCATGAAGTGCACGTCTCGTTTTACCCACCCTCAGTGGGGCTGGACCCAAATGGATGCATCCAGTTTTCTGGGGAAATGGAAAGAGCGCTTGTAATGTGACTTCTGCTTTTGGACGTTAACAAGGCGACACTCCATCTTAACTCCTCCTCCACATTTACTGGATTGGTTGAACAGTGCAGAAGAGAATCTCTCTAAAAAAATTCCCCCAACAGTTTCAGGTGTTTCTTTTATACCTGCTACGTTAGGTTACTTTTTACTGATTCAAATGAATAGTGGGTGGAGCGTTAGGTAAAGTGCGCGATTGTTCGGAATGTCAAGTTCGTTGTAAATTTGTCTCACACAATCAATTGTGTTAAGGGCCATCCACAGCAAGGACGATAAACTATACACGTTGGCGAGCATCCACACTAGAGAAAAGTTTATCGTTCTACAGTACACCTGTCAATCAGCTGATCAACGCATCAGTTGGTATTTCTTTTTTGGGGGGGGGGGGGGGGGGGGGGGGGGGTCTACTAAGCTAACATATGGATTTGCTTTAAGATGGTCATGCCATGAATCATTTGATTTACAATTTTAGGTATTCTCCCCCAAAAATGTAACATGGCCAGATAAGAAAGTTCAGGAAATCATTTTGATTTGACACATTTCACCCCTTATTTTTGTTGGCACAACTACCTCCATACTTCCATTCATTTGTATGGGTTACCCTCAGACGAGTCCCGTGACGTGTTGGAGTCATCGTTCCATGGAGGGGTCATATTAGTGTGTAGGCCAAACCATTTGGACGCTACAGACGTTTGTGAGAAGACTGATTTTCGGGATGTCTAATGGTCTGACAACCACCGCTATAGATCTATCATCTACCACCACAGATGCAGAATGCTGACAGAGATTACTTTTTTCATGGTGCATCCGCCTTATCTTAAACTGACAGATTTTGATGGGGATTGTTTTCTGTTACTTAGATTGGCAGACGGGTGAATCAGACTCTTAAGGATTAAATGTAGTGTTGATAGGCACGTTAAGGAGTACACACAACGTGGGTGTTGATGTTCAGTCACCTGCCGACATGGCAGTCACGTTTGCAATCTAGAAAATCACCTAGACTTACCATGCTGCTTCCTCGTTATTGGATTGTACTTTCATGTCACGTACAGAATACTGGCGACAAAGTGGATACAGACTAGAATGGTAGAAGATTCATGAGTAAAATGCCAAAGTGGAGTTTCCTCTATCGTCGCGATCATGGCGGAGTTTGCTGATGAAAAGAATAGCTCCTGGGAGGAGTACGTTGAAAGGCTGGAATGTTTTGAGGCTAATGAAATTGATAATGGTGAAAATAAATGGAGCTGTGCTGCTGAGTGCGGACCTCCCTACTGCAAAGAGTTATGATGATGCCCACCTATGTGACAGAGCTGGCCATACCCCGTGCACATCAAGATGTTCAAATAACTGGACTGATGAAGATTGTCAGAATTTAATAAATATTTTAGGCTTATAGAACAGATGGGTTTAAAGAGGTTAAAACACAGGCCATGCTAAAAGCTTAATTAAAATAACAAAAACCTTTCCTGCAGAGTATATAGCATGTCTACCTCTTCCAAGCATTTATTTTCCCACTGTTCAAAACAGACCACCTTTCAAGACACAAACCAATTAAGATCAGCTATGGCCAATTACTAGCAATGGCCAACACACCTGAACACACTGAAATTGACAAGACAAACTACTGACTGTTGAGGATGAAGTTGATGGTAAATGTATACATCACAGGAGGCTGCTGAGGAAAGTTCACAATAATGGCTGGAATGGAGTGAATGGTATCAAACATGGAAACCATGTTTGAGTTCAAAACCATTCAATTTACGCCGTTCCAGGTGTTACTATGAGCCCATCCTCCCCAATTAATCTGCCACCAACCTCCTGTGGTATACATATGGAATGGTTTGAATAATGAAACTGTTTTGGACCCAAATAAAATACAAGTAACAATCACATTTGAAAAAGGTATAAGATGCATTAAATGCAATAAAATGCCATCTTCACAGCCTACTTCATTCACCCTGAAGGCCCGGTCCTTCTCCAACAGTGTCTGGAGCATGTAATGGAGGACTGACCCAGGCTCTAGATGTTCACTGATTAGTGAAGAAACTTACCATGCATTGTGGCCTGATGAGCCACCAGACCTTTTGCAAGACAATGAAGTGTTAAGGCAATGATCACAGGTCCAGTTAGAGGTGCGGGGTAGGATTTTTGTGGACGTGAGCTATCGAGGCAACCACAGAAGGCTACCCCTGTTCGTCATCCAGGGCTCAGGTGCCAGTTTACTGGGCCCTGACTGGTTTGAGCCTTGGCCATCGAGGTCACAGGGGTTTATCACATGCAAAACGTTTTGGATTTGAGTAGAAAGGAGGAATAAGAAGCTTTCCAGGGGCAGGGGGTCCCTGTGTCCATAGGCATCGACCCTAAGGTGTCACCTAAGTTTTCTTTTTTTTAAACATACCCAGTACCCTTCACTCTCCAGCTGAAGATCGATGAGGCTCTGGATAAACTGGTGGCTCAGGGGGTTTATAAGCCAGTGGAGTACTCTAAGCCTGCATTTAGATTGGCAGCCCAATTCTGATCTTTTTTCACTAATTGGTCTTTTAACCAATCAGATCTGATGTTTAAAGAGCTGATGTGATTGGTCAAAAGACCAATTAGTGGTAAAAAATCTAGATTGGGCTGCCTGTGTGAACACAGCCTTTTGTGGGCTATACCAATTGTGCCTGTGGCCAAGAAGGATGGTAGCTTCAAGATATGTGCGGACTTTCGCGGCACAGTGAATACCGCAGTATTCTGAACTCTTGGCTGATGCGCAGCTGGGTAAAGAGGCCCATGCAACAACAAAAAATCTGTCAAGAAGTTCCATTAGTGTTTGGCAGGTCGCCATTCTGTGGTCTGTACTGACCATAACCCTTGAATGAGTAGTGTTTTCCTTAATTTTGACTATTTTCTACATTGTAGAATAATAGTGAAAACATCAAAACTATGAAAATAACACATATGGAATCATGTAGTAAACAAAAAAGTTTTAAACAAATCTAAATATATTTTAGATTCTTCAAAGTAGCCACCCTTTGCCTTGACTACAGCTTTGCAAACTCTTGGCATTCTCTCAATCAGCTTCATGAGGAATGCTTTTCCAACAGTCTTGAAGGAGTTCCCACATATGCTGAGCACTTGTTGGCTGCTTTTCCTTCACTCTGCGGTCCAACTCATCCCAAACCATCTCAATTGGGTTGAGGTCAGGTGATTGTGGAGGCCAGGTATTCTGATGTAGCACTCCATCACTCTCCTTGGTCAAATAGCACAAACCTTACACAGCCTGAAGGTGTATTTTGGGTCATTGTCCTGTTGAAAAACAAATGATAGTCACACTAAGCACAAACCAGATGGGATTTTGTATCCCTGAAGAATGCTGTGGTAGCCATGCTGGTTAAGTATGCCTTGAATTCTAAATACATCACTGACAGTGTCACCAGCAAAGCACCATCACACCTCCTCCTCCATGCTTCACGGTGGGAACCACACATGTGGAAATCATCCGTTCATCTACGTTGCGTCTCACAAAGACACGGCGATTGGAACCAAAAATGTCACATTTGGACTCAACAGACCAAAGGATAGATTTCCTCCGGTCTAACGTCCATTGCTCGTGTTTCTTGGCCCAAGCAAGTCTCTTCTTATTATTGGTGTCCTTTAGTAGTGGTTTATTTGCAGCAATTCAACCATGTAGGCCTGATACACACAGTCTCCTCTGAACAGTTGATGTTGAGATATGTCTGTTACTTGAACTCTGAAGCGTTTATTTGGGCTGCAATCTGAGGTGCAGTTAACTCTAATGAACTTATCCTCTGCAGCAGAAGTAACTCTGGGTCTTCCTTTCCTGTGGGGGTCCTCATGAGAGCCAGTTTCATCATAATGCTTGATGGCGACTGCACTTGAAGAAACTTTCAAAGTTCAAGAAATGTTCCGTATTGACTGACCTTCATTTCTTAAAATAATGGACTGTCATTTAACAAGGCACGCTGGTTAATTGAAATGAATTCCAGGTGACTACCTCATGAAGCTGGTTGAGAAAATGCCAAGCGGGTGCAAAGCTGTCAAGGCAAAGGGTGGCTACTTTGAAGAAACCAGGCCTTCAGGGTGAAGTTTAACACTTTTTTGTTTGTTACTACATTATTTCATATGTGTTATTTCATAGTTTTGATGTCTTCACTATTCTACAATGTAGAAAATAGTAAAAATAAAGAAAAACCCTGGAACGAGTAAGGTTCTGTATTTATTTTCCTAGTCAACCTTGTGTTCTCTTTTGTTGTGTTCTTGAACATAGCCCTGTTTCTTTGTGTTCTTGAACGTAGCCCTGTCTTTCATTTTTGTTCATTGATTTCACCTGTGTTAGTTACTAACCTGGTCTCATCAGCTCCTTATTTAGTCCAGATCATTCTGTTTGTGTCTTTGTGAAGTATTGTTAGTTTTGACTCTACTAAGCCTTTTCCAAGCTCGTTTGTGAAAACCAGTTATAGCCTTCAGTCCTAGTTTTGATTCACCTGCCTGTCTGCCTACCTGTGTATGACCATTGCCTGCCTGTGACCGTGATTCCTAAACACCTGCCGCGCTCTGTGCGTGAATCTACACCTTTTTCTCCCTGAGTATTCATTACAAAGAACAAAAATGAAAGACAGGGCTACGTTCAAGAACACAATGAAACAGGACACAAGGTTGACTAAGAAAATAAATACTGAACCTTACAATGAGTAGGTGTGTCCAAACTTTTGACTGGTACTGTATACACACATATGCATACTGTACATACATGCATATATGAATATACATACTTGTTGTGTATTAGGTATAGTGGTGACGGGCACGTTAAGCGCACTCCCCTATATAGCATGCGTGCACTGTGGGTGTTGCAGTTCAAAGTCACCTGCTGACATGTTTTCTACCTGCACAATCTAGTAAATAGCCTAAACTTACCCTGCTGCCTCCTCGCGTCCTTGTTATTGGAAAATACTTTCATCATGTCATAATACTGCCCACCGGAAATAAACTGTAAACAGAGCTTTCAGGGTGAGTGCATTTTCATAGTGATAAGTGAAAATAATAGGCTACTTCCATGTGGCCTACGTGTACTGAAAAATAATATACGTAGAAACGTATATTTAAATGCAACATTTCAACGACAAACGCCTGCTGTTTAGCCTGCGCATATTTTACAGCATGCCATTGCTTGCCTTATTGCTCAAGTGGTTTGCAAGTGATTACCATTTTTTCTTATAGTTGTGAATTCATTTGGATCTTCTTTTTCACTGTGCTCATCATCTCTATGGCTGTCCAGGGCAACCATTTGTAATGCATCAGTACCACAATGTCATCATCACCGCCAAACGCCAGTGATCACACAAACGCACTCTCTATCCTCAACTTTCCCCAACAGTTCATTTGGCCTATGCTTACGTGGCCTATAGCCTATTGAACAGCCGGAAGAGAGAAGATAGAGATGTGTGGCCAAAATATCAAGCTAAATATTTGCTAGTTATTAGGCCATTCATTAGCTAAATATTAGGGCTATAAATATTTCACCTGTCAAAGAGCAAGAAACAAAAGTTAACAGATTATGAAATCTGCATTCCTCCATGCAGATCTCTGCTGTCCCCAGGCACGCAAAGCTCTTCTATTGAATAGTCCTACATTTTTAGACAATACCATTTATTGTACCTAGGCTACAACATTGTTATCAAGTGAGTACATTTGTTGTCTAGACTGTAAACTGCAGTGATGTACTAGGCTAATTTGAATAACCGCTCGAACGTCCTCTTTTTGAATGCATGTTTCATGCGGAAACGGCATACAGCCTAGGTCTGATTACGCAACTATTTGGATCAGTTGCGTGTCTGTTCTCGACAGTTCACCAGATCATCAGTCTCCCAAGTCGTCCTATAATAAATGCTGCCACCAATATGCTCACATGTGGCATGTCCAGTTATTCAGGAAAGCTCACCGTGCGTTCTGCCTACTCATCACTCCCACACTACTGGAATCTCTCCTGGATAGGCTAGTAGTAGTAAATCAAATGCTTGAAGTGTACAACAAGCTATTGTAGTCTAGCTTTTCCTGAGGTTCCAATAGCTAACAGGAATATCTGTAGCTGAGAGGTAAACTTTTGTACTTATAGTGGCTGCCACGCCCCCCCCCCCCCCCAGGGGCCATAACTGGGGTTGGTCCATATCTTTTCAGGGTACATACATCTACAGTTGAAGTTAGAAGTTTACATACACCTTAGCCAAATACATTTAAACTCAGTTTTTCACAATTCCTGACATTTAATCCTAGTAAAAATTCCCTGCCTTAGGTCAGTTAGGATCACCACTTTATTTTAAGAATGTGAAATGTCAGAATAATAGAAGATAGAATGATTTATTTCAGCTTTTATTTCTTTCATCACATTCCCAGTGGGTCAGAAGTTTACATTCACTCAATTAGTATTTGGTAGCATTGCCTTTAAATGGTTTAACTTGGGTCAAACGTTTCGGGTAGCCTTCCACAAGTATCCACAATAAGTTGGGTTAATTTTGGCCCATTCCTCCTGACAGAGCTGGTGTAACTGAGTCGGGTTTGTAGGCCTCCTTGTGCGCACGTGCTTTTTCAGTTCTGCCCACAGATTTTCTATAGGATTGAGGTCAGGGCTTTGTGATGGCCACCCTAATACCTTGACTTTGTTGTCCTTAAGCCATTTTGCCACAACTTTGGAAGTATGCTTGGGGGTCATTGTCGATTTGGAAGACCCATTTGCGACCAAGCTTTAACTTCCTGACTGATGTCTTGATGTTGCTTCAATATATCCACATAATTTTCCTCCTCATGATGCCATCTATTTTGTGAAGTGCACCAGGTCCTCCTGAAGCAAAGCACCCCCACAAAGTGATGCTGCCACCCCCGTGATTCACGGTTAGGATGGTGTTGTTCGGCTGCAAGCTTCCCCCTTTTTCCTCCAAACTTAACGATGGTCATTATGGCCAAGCAGTTCTATTTTTGTTTCATCAGACCAGAGGACATTTCTCCAAAAAGTACGATCTTTGTACCTTCAGGAGTTTGGAAATTGCTCCCAAGGATGAACCAGACTTGTGGAGGTCTAGATTTGTTTTTCTGAGGTCTTGGTTGATTTCTTTTGATTTTCCCATGATGTCAAGCAAAGAGTCACTGAGTTTGAAGGTAGGCCTTGAAATACATCCACAGGTACACCTCCAATTGACTCAAATGATTTCAATTAGCCTATCAGAAGCCACTGGAATTGTGACCCACTGGAATTGTGATACAGTGAAATAATTTGTCTGTAAAGAATTGTTGGAAAAATGACTTGTGTCATGACTTGCCAAAACTATAGTTTGTTAACAAGACATTTGTGGAGTTGTTGAAAAACAAGTTTTAATGACTCCAACCTAAGTGTATGTAAATGTCTGACTTCAACTGTACTTTGTGCCAAATTTTGTACAGTTGACTATTGATTCCACATTTTCAGCACATTTTCATACTAGCGTGCACCAATAGTATACTAAAGAGAGATTATACAGTGCATCAATCTACACACAATAACCCATTATGACAAAGCAAAAACAGGTTTTTAGAAATGTTTGTAAATGTATTAAAAATACAAAACTGAAATATATTTATGTAAGTATTCAGACCCTTTCCTCAGTACTTTGTTGAAGCACCTTTGGCAGCAATTACAAACTTGAGTCTTCTTGGGAATGACGCTACAAGCTTGGCACACCTGTATTTGGGGAGTTTCTCCCATTCTACTCTGCAGCTCTGAAGCTCTGTCTGGTTTGATGGGGAGCGCTGCTGCACAGCTATTTTCAGGTCTCTTCAAAAATATTCAAGTCTGGGCTCTGGCAGGTCCACTGAAGGACATTCAGAAAGTTGTCCCGAAGCCACTCCTACGTTGTCTTGGCTGTGTGCTTAGGGTCGTTGTCCTGTTGGAAGGTGAGCTTTCGCCCCAGGCTGAGGTCCTGAGCGCTCTGGAGCAGGTTTTCATCAACGATCTCTCTGTACTTTGCTCCATTTATCTTTCCCTCGACCCTGACTAGTCTCCCAGTCCCTGCTGCTGAAAAACATCCCCACAACATGATGCTGCCACCACCATGCTTCACCGTAGGGATGGTGCCAGGTTTCCTCCAGACGTGACGCTTGTTATTCAGGCCAAAGAGTTTAATCTTGGTTTCATCAGACCAGAGAATTTTGTTTCTCATGGTCTGAGTCCATTAGGTGCCTTTTGGTAAACTCCAAGCCGGCTGTCATGTGCCTCTGACATGCACTGTCAACTGTGGGACCTTATATAGACAGGTGTGTGCCTTTCCAAATCCTGTCCAATCAATTAAATTTACCACAGCTGGACTCCAATCAAGTTGTAGAAACATTTCAAGGATGATCAACAGGATGCACCTGAGCTCAATTTCGAGTCTCATAACAAAGGGTCTGAATACTTATGTAAATAAGGTATTTCAGTTTTTTATTTTTAATACATTTGCAAACATTTCTAAAAACCTGTTTTCACTTTGTCATTATGGGGTGTTGTGTGTAGAGTGATTAAGAACAATATTATTTAATCAATTTTAGAGTAAGACTGTAACGTAACGAAATTTGGAAAAAGAGAAGGGGAATGAATCTTTTCCGACTGCACTGTATATTTAATTTCTCCATCTTACCACAGTATTCAGGTAGCCTAGTGGTTAGGTAGCCTAGCGGTTAGAGCATTGGACTACTAAACGCAAGGTTGCAAGATTGAATCCCCGAGCTGACAAGGTAAAAATCTGTAATTCTGCCCCTGAACAAGGCAGTTCTGCTGTCATTGAAAATAAAAATTTGTTCTTAACTGACTTGCCTAGTTAAATAAAGGTAAAATAGATAAATAAACATTGTTTTATTGTTGGTAAATAGTTGCTTGACAAACTCCTAACATTTCCAAAGGATCAAAGTTTTTCGAAATTAGGACATTGTTTAACCTCTAGGGGTCAAAATGGACCCCTGATGACACTTTTTAGGGTTCATTAATTTAACTGAAGTACTAAATTACAAGTCATAGCTTAGTAGTTAAGCTTGACGATTTGATGACTTGGAGATGTGTGTTGGGTGACAAAATACTAAGGCCTTGTAGCGTCTTATTTTTAATGACACTTCATCAGAGTAGCAGTTCAGCCGACTTTGGACAGTTTTGGGACCAAAGCCAGAAGAACATAAAGCTCAATATTTGCATTATGATAACAAGATGGAAGTACACATTTCCTTAAATATTTTTTCCAATAGCACCCTTTCCAATGTACCCAGAGGCCAGTATTTCAGTACTGCAGTTTAGCTGAAGTCGATCCAAAAAAAAAGACAATTCCCATAGACAGCCCAGCCCCATAGAGAAGTCCAATTAGAACATTCCTAAAAATACCCTTTCGTTATCACCATTGTGCTGGGGCCGTTTATTTTATTTTTTTAATGATATTTTACTCATAGCCGAAGATATTAACATTTTATATTCAACTGATGAGTCACGACTTCTGCTGAAGTCGGTCCCTCTCCTTGTTCGGGCGGCGGTCGACGTCACCGGTCTTCTAGCCATCGATGATCCACCTTTCATTTTCCATTGGTTTTGTCTTTGTTTTCTACACACCTGGTTTTCATTCCCCAATTACATGTTCATGTATTTAACCCTCTGTTTCCCCCACGTTTTGAGTGTGATTGTTTCAATGTTCATTTCGGTTCATGATGGCTGGTTTTCCAACGGGTGCTGAGTTCACCCGTGCGTAATATTTACCGTTTGTATTTGGTCAAGTGTATTTGTTACCTTGTGCCTTTTTTATTTTTTGAGTAAAGTACATTGCTCACTCATTTTTGCTCTCCTGCGTCTGACTTCATGCACCAGCTACACTCACCTTCTGACATGATGTCTGCCGTGTTTTTGGAAAATGTGATGACATCATCGCTGCTCATGCTAACCTCCAGTGCACACTAAGTGCAAGTGCGCAAGCGTTATGGGCTCTGTAAAGCAGATGGCAGCCACCACGAAACGGCGTATGCGAATTTGAGTAGATTACGTTGAAAACAACAGTCAGCCATCTTTGACGCTGTCTCCAGTTCTTTTATAGGTCAATGATTAGAGCCACTAAAATTCCAATGTACTTAAACTGAAACCAATCCCTCTGCAGAGAAACAACTGTTGTCAGGGCTGAAGCATTGTTTTTAGTGGGTTTAGAGGCTCCTAGCAATGAAATCAATACCTCCAATCCTTCATGATGAGTTCCTGCTGAAAGGAGGAGTTTGAGATTAGATAGAGCGAGGAGACAGGACTCGAAGGAGAGAAATCCTGTAGTTGGAGAAAACAATGGAGAGAGATGGACTGGGATGTCGAAAAGACGGGAAAAGAACACGATAGAGGGGAAAATGGAATTTCAGAAAAGAGGGGGAGCGCAGAAGAGACCTCTGTTCTCTGACCACACTGACTGAACAAAGATGAAATGACGGAAAGGATAAGAAACTTTCCTTTCTAATTATACATTAACCACGTTTTTCTGAGATTAAGACTTGGTCTCAATGTTCTCAGTTTTGTCACAAGCAATCTTGAAAAGTAATGTACACTGAACAAAAATATAAAGTGTTAGTCCCATGTTTTATGAGCTGAAATAAAACATCCCAGAAATTTTCCATACGTACAAAAAGCTTATTTCTCTCAAATTTTGTGCACAAATTTGTTTACATCCCTGTTAGTGAGTTTTTGTCCTTTGCCAAGATAATCCATACACCTGACAGGTGTGAAATATCAAGAACCTTAAACGGCATGATCATTACACAGGTTCACCTTGTGCTGGTGCCAATAAAAGGCCACTCTAAAATGTGCAGTTTTGTTACACAACACAATGCCACAGATGTCTCAAGTTTTGAGGGAGCGTGCAATTTGCATGCTGACTGCAGGAATATCCACCAGAGCTGTTGCCAGAGAATTGAATGTTCATTTCTCTACCATAAGCCGCCTCCAATGTCCAACCGGCCTCACAACTGCAGACCACGTGTATGGCGTCATGTGGGTGAGCGGTTTGCTGATGTTAATGTTGTGAATAGAGTGCCCCATGGTGGAGGTGGGGTTATAGTATAGGCAGGCATAAGCTACGAACAAAGACCATAATTGCATTTTATTGGTGGCAGTTTGAATGCACAGAGATACCGTGACGAGATCCTGAGGCCCATTGTTGTGCCATTCATCTGCCACTATCACCTCGTTTCAGCATGATAATGCCCAGCTCCATGTCGCAAAGATCTGTACACAATTCCTGGAAGCTGAAAATGTCCCAGTTCTTCCATAGCCTGCATACTCACCAGACATGTCACCCATTGAGCATGTTTGGGATGCTCTGTATCGAAGTGTACGACAGGAAATGGTGGTCACACCAGATACTGACTGGTTTTCTGATCGACACCCCTACCTTTTATTTAAGGTATCTGTGACCAACAGATGCATATCTGTATTCCCAGACATGTAAAATCCACAGATTAGGATCCAATTTATTTATTTGAGTTGACTGATTTCCTTATGAACTGCAACTCAGTAAAATCTTTGAAATGATTGCATGTTGCGTTGTATATTTTTGTTAAGTGTAGTTTCCGAATTTTCAATCAGTAAGGCTGAATGCTGAATGCTCTTTAACTTTATCCAGTAAGTACAACGTCATTCACATTGTTTCCTATTCTACGGGCATAGTGGGAATGTATACAAAGGTATCATCAGCATAGGTCTTGTTTCATGTTCTCGTTTCTCCTTTGCCATGTGTGGAATGTCATTCCCCCATTTAACTTTTAGACTATGAGCACGGCACAATAATGCATATTCCTTATGCTTGTTGTTTAACCTATGGGTACACACATGCAATCATCACCTTCCTCTCTCTCAACCAATGGGCATAAATCTTGGGATGCATTTATATGTCAAACGTACACAAGTTGCGTGTTACAACAAAAGTTAACAACAACCCTCCACCAGCTATAATAACCTTAAAGGTAGACTCAGCGAAATGACGTCGCCGAGAGCAGCACCGCAGATATTGAGATGAGCGAGATACAAGACTTACACACAGGAGCTGTGCATGTGCACGGGTTCGCTTCATGCTGATCACAGCGTGGTAGCCAGGACACCAAACAGCAGAGAAATTGAGCCTCACGCTTCAACGGTCTTAGTTGCGGGAAAATGTACCCACTACGCTATTTTGTTCCGCATCTATGTCATATCGTTGAGTCTTCCTTTTTTAAATGAAAGATTAACCCATTTTTTATGTTATATAATATTTATTCATCTCAGAGCGATGTTCTATCATTCCTGGGGTAATTTTCATGTGACGCAAAACTCGTCATAACTGCTGTATCGCTGCCTGCTTGAATAGCGAATAGCTCAGATACACAGATAAACATGAAATGACCCTGGAAATCAATTGAACATCACTCAGAGATGCTCAAATACGATATAACATTCAAAATGGGTTAATCTTTCCTTTTAAGGCTCGTCATTGGAACACCTTCTCCCAGACTGTCATCAGTAAACTATTTCATAAAATGTCATATTGCATTCCGTCTCTTGTTCCTTCATTTAAGCCTAGTACTAGATTGAAACAGGATAAGAGTACGTCTTCTGATTCGCATCACTCACCTCTGTGTGTGTTTCCAGGTGACGGCTCAGAAACATCCCCCTCAGCCCCAACCCCAATCCCAGTTCTAGATAATGGTAAAGTGAACTTTCTGGGCATGAGTCTGGATGGTGCAGCGGCTGCAGCAGGCCAGTGGGTCCTACTGGTCCTGGGCCTGGTGCTCCTAGTGGCCACCATCCTCCTGGGCTACAAGAACAAGAAATCAAAACGAAGAGATCTGACCTCATCTGAGCTGGAGCTGAAGTAAGGCTGCAAGTATTACTCTAATGGGAAGATCACCTTCCCCGTAACAGCAGTGTCATCATCAGTGTTTGTTTGTACCATGCATCTTGATTGGTTTTGTTTATTATTTTGGTCTGCTTCTCCCCTATGTTGGATGTCTTGTATATTTATTGTATAAATTTGGAATCAAAATAATTTTTACTATGCAAAGAACAAAGAATCTAACAGTTTTGTAATTTATTTGTAATAGTTGAAACACTGAGCCTGGGGAACAAATGTTTCAACTGATTGTTTGTAAAGTCATTCATTGTGTATGCATTGTTTTTGGAAATATTCAATTTTATCATTCAATACTTTGTCTTTCGAGAATAAAGAGAAATGTCCATTTGCTCTGTATTCATTGGTCAATGAGGGTCTGTGTGGCAAGATAAGATGGATAAAACAATAACAATGTGTTTAATCGTGCAGGTAATAACAAGTGATATATTCAATCAAATAATGGGTGTTAACAGGTTAACTGTTTAATTACAGTACATTGACACAGCATGGTATAAAATAACACCACTATACAGTGGCGACCCGTCTTTCAGGCAGAGCCCCACCTGTTTGAGCCCCACATTTTAAGCAAAAAAAATAAAAATAAATGGAACGTCTGTAGCAACGACTACAGATGACCGGTTAAAGAATCTCTTTGCAGAATCAAATCAAATTCAAATCAAATCAAATTGATTTATATAGCCCTTCTTACATCAGCTGATATCTCAAAGTGCTGTACAAAAACCCAGCCTAAAACCCCAAACAGCAAGCAATGCAGGTGTAGAAGCACGGTTTCTAGGAAAAACTCCCTAGAAAGGCCAAAACCTAGGAAGAAACCTAGAGAGGAACCAGGCTATGAGGGGTGGCCAGACAGCCAGAAGAGGAATATCTCTGGTGCCTCAGGTGATGGCTACTGGAGTAGTTACACAACTGTCTCCTGCAGACCAAATGACACCCTATCCCCTATTTATTGCATTACTTTTGACCAGGGCCCATAAGCAGTGATGGAAAAAGTACCTAATTGTCATACTTGATTAAAGGTAAAGATACCTTAATAAAAAATGACTCAAGTAAAAGTGAAAGTTATCCAGTAAAATAGTACTTGAGTAAAAGTCTAAAAGTGTTTGGTTTTCAATATAATTTAGTATCAAAAGTAACTGTAATCACAAAAATGTACTTATAAGTATCAAAAGTAAAAGTATAAATCATTTCAAATTCCAGATATTAAGCAAACCAGACGGCACAGTTTTCTTGTTTTTTATTTATTTACTGATAGCCAGGGGGACACTCAAACACTCAGACATCATTTACAAATGAAGCATTTTTGTTTACTGAGTCCACCAGATCAGAGGCAGTAGGGATCACCAGGGATGTTCTCTTGATAAGTGAGTGAATTGGACTATATTCCTGTCCTGCTAAGCATTCAAAATGTAACGAGTACTTTTGGATGTCAGGGAAAATGTATGGAATAAAAATATTTTTTTTTTCATTAGGAATGTAGTGAAGTAAAAGTTGTAAAAAAAAATATAAACAGTAAAGTACAGATACCCCCAAAAAACGACTTAAGTAGTACTTTAAAGTATTTTTAATTATGTACTTTCCACCACTGTCAAAAGTAGTGCACTACGTAGGGAATAGGGTGCCATTTGGTGTGCTGACAGACAGTTGTGTAACACTCCAGTAGCTGTCTACTCTCTGTTGACTGAGAAATGCTCTGTGGGCATTAGTTATGCAGGTTGACCACGACAAGAAATGCTCTGCCTCCTACCAAACATTCCACATAACTTCACAATATGAAGCACAGTAATGAACGATGGAAGAAACTACACAAGTAAAATGTTACAATGTAAATGATTCAGGAGAAATGCAGTCATTCAAACAGTCAGTCATTCCATTTGAGCAGTCATAGGGTAACTTACTACGAGAATATGAATACATCAAATCCCGTTGTTCACGCTCCCAATCTACAGTACACTGTGTTGTACAGCGTTTACCGTGAATGCAGTCTGCGCTAACGCGGGAGCATTGCCTTTAAATTCAAATCACGCTGTAACGTTGAATTTCCACAATACGGATTGAATATGGCCCTAAGTGTAGTGTCTGTAGCCCGCTAACATTACATTGCTGTCATGTACAGTAATCAGGCCAAAGACCTATACATTAAGTTCAGTGTTACGACTCCCTCTATATGATTACAACAAGAACAACGGCACCGGCGCTCTACTGTCGTAAACCACACAGTTCAGTGAAATAAATCCTAATTTAGAGAAGTGTTCATCTCTCGTCAGTCATTCACAATTCAAGTGCACTACAACCATCCCATCCCACCACCGAATATTGGCTTGTTTCAAAGATGGAGCATAAAAACAAGCAACCACTAGGCTATTCTATGTCCTGCTGGAGTGCTTAGGGGCCATTGCGAGAAGCAGATATGCAGAGGATGGATAGGGCTAGTAGGGTCACATACAGTATGTACTGCCATTTCATACCGCAGGTAAACGTTTACTGTCCTGAGTCTTGTCCTGGAGGCAGCTGCAAAGTCGAAATTGGCTATATTGTAAAAAATAATGAAAACAAAAATTAGTCTTAAATTGGTCTTAATTTAAGGTTAGGGTTAGGCATTATGGTTAACAGTGTGGTTAAGGTTAGGGTTAAGGTTAAGTTTAAATTCCGATTTTATGACTTTGTGCCTGTGCCAGCTAGTGACCACTCTGCAGAGCTGCCTCCAGAACAAGATTCATGACAAAAAACGCTAATCTGCTTTCATACAACTTATTTTTCTTGTTTCCCTTCTTTAATGTGTTTTCTGTCCATCCAAGATCTACTGGAAACAACAGGGACTTTAAACTCTAACTTTAAACCCTGAAAATATCCTCTGTCTAAAGCTGTGCAGATACAATTTTCCTGTGTGCAATGCACCAATATTATACTGCTTGATCTTGCACTGGAGAGTACTGCATGCAATCCACAGACATACAGTGCCTTCAGAAAGTATTCACACCCCATTACTTTTTCCACATTTTGTTGTGTTACAGCTTGAATTTAAAATTGAATCAATTTCGATTTTGTGTCACTGTCCTACACACTATACCACATCATGTAAAAGTGGAATTATGTTTTAAGACATGAAAAGCTGACATTTCTTGAGTCAACAAGTATTCCACCCCTTTGTTATGGCACTCTAAATAAGTTGAGGAGTAAACATTTGCTTAACAAGTCACATAAGTTGCATGGACTCACTCCGTGTGCAATAATAGTGTTTAACGTGAAGATTTTTGAATGACTACCTCATCTCTGTACCCCACACATACAATTATCTGTAAGGAATTTCAAACCCAGATTCAACCACAAAGACCAGGGAGGTTTTCCAAAGCCTAGCAAAGGGCACCTATTAGTAGATGGGTTAACATTTAAAGAAGCAGACATTGAATATCCCTTTGAGCATGGTGAAGTTATTAATTACACATTGGATGGTGTACCAATACATCCAGTCACTACAAAGATACAGGCATCCTCCCTAACTCAGTTACTGGAGAGGAAGAAAACTGCTCAGAGATTTCACCATGAGGCCAATGGTGATTTTTAAACAGTTACAGAGTTAAATGGCTGTGATAGGAGAAAACTGAGGATGGATCAACAACATTGTGGTTTCTCCGCAATACTAACCTAAATGACAGAGTGAAAAGAAGGAAGCCTGTACAGAATAAAAAAAGATTCCAAAACATGCATTGTGCTTGCAATAAGGCACTAAAGTAAAACTGCTGAAAAATTGGCAAAGAAATGAAATGTATGTCCCGAATACGAAACGTTATGTTTCGGGCAAACGAACACAACACATCACTGAGTACCACATATTTTTCAAGCATGGTGGTTGCTGCATCATGTTATGGGTATGCTTGTCATCGGCAAGGACTATGGAGTTTTTTTAGGATAAAAAGAAACGGAATAGAGCTAAGCACATGACCTAAGACACAATACACTGGAGTGGCCTAGTTACAGTTTTGACTTAAATCGGCTTGAAAATCTATGGCAAGACTAGAAAATGGCTGTCCAGCAGTGATCAACAACCAACTTGACAGAGCTTGAAGAATAAAAAAAAATAATTACGTGCAAATATTGTAAAATCCAGGTGTGCAAAGCTCTTTGAGACTTACCCAGAAAGACTCACAGCCGTAATCGCTGCCAAAGGTGATTCTAACATGTATTGACTCAGGGGTGTGAATACTTATGTAAATGAGATATTTCTGTATTTAATTTTCAATATATTAGCAAACATTTCTAAAAACATGTTTCCCCGTTGTCATAATGGGGTTTTGTGAGTAGATGGGTGAGACTTTATTTATTTAATCCATTTTGATTTCAAGTATGTAACACAACAAAATGTGGAATAAGTCAAGGGGTATGAATACTTCCTGAAGGCACTGTAAAGTGTCATCACTGAATCCATCTCTTTTAAGGCACTGTTATTGTTCTGTCATAACATCAGATGACCCTGATGATTAATAAAGCTCTGCACAGTTCAAAATAATCTCCCAAACTACTGTCGTAGTGACGTCATCGCTAAACCACTGACAATCAGTGACATTCTAAAACAAAGAGATATGAAAGGAACAGTACATTCACTAAGAATTTTTACAGACTCTCTACAGACTCATTCACCTGATTAAAAAAAGAAAACAGTGACGACAAAAAAAATGACTGCTCAGGAACTTGCACATAGATCATATGGAAGAAAAATATACATGCAAAGGTTTTTTTTTTTCAGTACTTAAATATGCAGTGGTAGGAAAATAAATCAAATTTACAACCAAACTGGGATTTTTAAACACTCTTTCAATGTACAACACTGCTTTCATCAAAATACTTGAAACATTGCAATTTCTGAAACAGTATATTTGGCATATTGCACCAAAAAAACAACAAAAAATATTTTGATGAAATCTACAGAGACTTATACACAGTGGAGAAAGGTTCCAGAATCAATGTGGTCAGTATTCACAATTGGTCTGTGTGCTGTGCCCTCCAAGTTGTGTGACATCCCAAAAACCCTTGTGTCCTTCCGTCACAATGCTCCTGAACTTTGGCAGAGGTCAAGAGTTCAGAGTTCAGGGTCATAGGTCAGGGTTTCAGTAGTAGTAACGTTGCATCTCTGTCCAGTTGGTGATCCAGTACTTCTTGTCTGGATCCTCTGGCTGGAAGCCCATGTTAAACTGGTAGCGTTCCTCCTTACGGATTTTCACTCCATAGTACTTTGGCATAATCCGGTAGTAGATGGCCCGCTTGAAGAAGCCAAGCTGTTGAGAAGACAGACAGGTAGACAACACAGCATTAGGGAAAGCCATATTCAAATAGTGGTGAACTGTTGATTTTATGTAAGAATTGGAATATCTGGAGGCTAAACTCAGGAATTAGACAAAGTTAGACAATTTCTGTTAGAAATGTATTTTCCCATAGAGTAAAAAAGCGATTGAAGAGGAAAGAGAGTAAAGTCAATCATCAGGAGAGTGAGAGATGCTGCAGAATAGATACTTAGTAAATATGGTAGAAAAGACAAGTAGAAAATGTTAGGTACAGCACACTATCAGCCTGAAAAAGAAGGGAGACACAAACGCTAGTTAGAATTGACAATGAAGAAGAGTTAGTATGGAAGAAATCCAAATTCCCCTTCGACACATTACTAGCCAACAACCAACTTCATCCCACAATCTACAAGGCATTACATCTAGTGTGCTAGACGCTGCCCGCGGTGGAGGCCGGAGGACTGCATTACCCAGGCGCCCTAGTGGAGTGTAGCATGGCCCCTCATTGGGGGCCTCTCCTGTCTCAGTAGTCCTCAGTCAGCCTCTCCGTCTCTGAGGGCTGGCTCTTCATCTCAGCCTTCTGGCCTTTGGCCTCGTACATCTCCCTCCTGCTGGCCCTCCTGAAGAAGCCGCACTGGGGGACCACGCGGTACAGTTAGACTGGAGCTACATGGAGAAGCTAACGGCTACAGTAGCGAGCTAGTGCTATTGGGTTTAATGGGGCAGCACTTATACATACTGTAGGCTAGTTGCTAGCATGCTAAAACTAGCGCAGTTGAGTTTAATGGAGTATTAATGATAGGTACAGTATAACATACTTGATACAATCACAGTCAATATAAAAAGGCAGTCACAAATGTAGGCTGCATAGAATAATTTATTTTACTGGTGCATTGGAGTAAATGGGATACTATTTCAAGCAAGCAGTGTACAACAGACATGTCATAACAGGTTTACATTCAAACATGATAGCCACAAAAAGTATAGTTATAGTATAGTTATTAATCAGAAAGTCCTTAGGGTTCTCACCTTCCATAGTATAATGCTGATGACTCCTAACAGCAGGATTCCTGCTACCACGGCAACGATGATGATCCACAGGGGAACCTCGTAAGGTGTTTCCACCCCAAGGACTGGGTCAATGTCCACTATGAACTGGAGGATGGAAAAGAAAGAAAGAAAGAAAGAAAGAAGAGAGAGAGAGAGAGAGAGAGAGAGAGAGAGAGAGAGAGAGAGAGAGAGAGAGAGAGAGGAGAGAGAGAGAGAGAGAGAGGAGAGGGTATCAATATCCATATCATCCATACCATACTAAGAATACCATTTGTCTACATCATCATCATCATTATGACACTAACCTCTCTGGTCTCATTTTCCATCTTGATGGCGGGGTTGTCCGTCACAAGTTTCAGTGTGGCCTGACCTCTAACCTTAATCCTCAAAGCATTTTTATAGTCCTGCCAAACACACACAACCCAAAAAGGTATGGTCATGACCCTATTCGGATTTGGCAATATGACCCTTTTGGTCCAAGAGTCTTGCTGTATCGTCTGACCTCTCACCTCTAGCATAGTGCTGTTCCACACCCGTGACCTCACAATGATCTTGGCAGAGGTAGACATGTTGATCAAGGGACAGGTGAAGGTCACACAGCGGGCCGTCCATTTTGAACAATCCTTCACAACAAAAACAAGCCCAGAATTAGGACCGGACACTAGACACTAGGTTCATCAATGGTGCTTCTAGAGCCATTAAATTACAGTAAGTTTCTGGATGAGGTTTCATGATCACAGCATTAGAATTGGTAGATCATGGACATAATTAAATTGTCTAATGGCCTGTCCTCACCAGTAGGTAGGTCTCTTTACGAGGAGTCAGCACGGTAAGGACCGCCTGCGGCTCGATGATGCGAGAGTGTTCGCCCTCCACCGCTCGCTTTGGACGTTTGCTCCTGTTCTTGGACAACTGGGGAGAGAGAGACGGACAGGAGAGGAGGAGAGGAGGAGACAGAGAGAAAAGGTAGAAGAGGAAGAGACAAAGAAGGAGAGGCGACAGACAAAGAGGCACATTACATCACGTTACAACAGTAATTACTGGAATGGAAATAAAGACAACTCCTGCTTCTCAAAATATCATTGACACAAGACAACTTCTCAAAATATCATTGACCTTTTCAGTCTATCTTTGTGCAGACACAGGGCTCTATTCAATCTGTATTGCTGAAGCGGTACAAATTCCAAGACAGAATTGTAAAGATAATTTCCGATTGAGCCGACATATGCAGCGTTTATCGTGAATGCAGTCTCCGCTAGTGGAAAGTGGGAACATTGCCTTTAAATTTCAATCATGGTGTAAAGCTGAACTTCCGCGGTGCGGATGGGCTCGATTCAATCAGATCTGCTCTACCCGACATCTGCATAGCGATTGTTTTGGTGGTGTCGGAGGTCAAATCCAAAAGCGTCTCCTGGCATTATACCGAAAGCAGACATTGGCTGCTTCGGAGTCGAATTAAGAGAAACCCAATGCAGCCTCGTTTAGAAGTAGGAACACTGGAATGTGAGATGCAATCTACACCTCCATTAGGATGATAGAAACCCTCATCATTTTGTTTATGACAACTTTAACCTCATTATTTCTATATAGCCTACACTTTCTTGTTCTGAACTTTTAACGCAAGTGGGACGGGTGTGGCTTCGTGACAATGATCAAGACCCAGCTAACAATTTTAGGGAGTGAGAAAATGTTTGTTATGTTACCCGTAATGTTCTCTTGATGTTTGAGTGTCCAGAATATACAACACTAATGTTCTAGACACGTTTCATGAGAATGTTGCAAGAACATTACGAGAATATTCCATCAATGTCCCACTAAACATACATTCTGAGAATGTGCTGTGTAAGATATTGAAGTTCTAAACACGTGTCATGGGAACGTTGCAAGAACATTTATTTGCTTCAGTTGTCAGGACGTGGTCCAAAATAAATATTCTCCCCCTCAAAAAACATAATTACACATCACACCTTGTTACTGTTGAAACATAGATCCATTCACAGTTCTTTTTGTCTGTTGGCAAGGTCAGGGATACCTACACACACACAGTGCTATTAACATACATATTTGGAACACATGATTACATTGTGCATGTTCATTTACACAGTAATTATTATGCAACATGTCCTCACCTGGGATTTGTACTCACAACCTCTTGGTTCACAGCTTTCAGCTCTTCCTGTTACACCACCATGTCTGTTTCAGTTATCAATTCATTTGACTGTTCTCTTATCATTGATTTGATTGACTTATTTCAACATTTTCTGCATTTCTGCTTAGTTGTCTAATGTTGGTGAGGCATATTAACCTGTTTTAATGCCTGTGATCAATAAACTTTTTTCTTCAGTGTACTTTTAACAGAGCTGAGATTTACTTCAAAGTGCATTCGCCCTTTTGCTTACACCTATCAAGTTGTTTCAGATCCACACAATTGCCTAAGGAGGAGGGCTTAGGGTTTCTTCTGGACAGGCCCTAACTATCCCAGCCCAATAAGCACATGCTGTAGAGATATCCCTTATTGGCACAGTGACTTGGTTGTTCGTCATTGATGGTGGCCTGGATTTTAGACCCGCTAGTGGAGTCACCCTACTCTAACTTCCTGAGCAATAGATGTTCACGTATTCATTTGGCAACAGTTACAACACACACACCTATCTGATCTAATTAAAATTAGTTTCTCTTTGAAAGATGGGAACTGGTACAATTCTAGAGAACTCTAGACCGTATTTGTTAAATCCACACAACATATATACTGTGTAGAACAACATGCGTCTCTGATAAGGAATCCCATCAGCCCCTCGTCACTGGATTTCGATCTGCAACACCCCTAATTGGTTGCTGAACCACGGCTCAGGCGGTAGTGTTGCTTCTGATAGAAACATGCCTAGAACATGGTTGCCATATTCTCAGAATATCAGAAATGTGTATATTTACAGTAGCATGTCTGTACTTTCTCACATTTGCGATTCAAGCAATGATGATGCCAATTATACCAAAAACAATACACAACACAGAGTTCCATCTCAAAGTTTTAATGTGAAAAAAATAGACAAATTGCAACAGAATCACTTGAGACCAATGTTGGGGGTAATATATTACTTAGTTGTATTACTTTTATGAGTAGGAGTGCTATAATGAGTTCATGTCTTCAAATACTGTATTGTTATTACAGTTACTTTTTCAAGTAAGCCATATATTACTTTCAGAAACATATCTCTACCGATGTGGTATATATATTTTTAAAGCCTTGTCTCATACTAACAGAATTCATGCTGTAGGCGAACACGTTTCCAATAGGCTATCGTAAAGCTGAAAGTCAAAGAAAGATGGCAGCTGTGTTCTTATCCCGCTTAACCTTTTCCTTGTTGAAATGCTCCCATTATTTTGAGTTAATCGAAGTGAAAGAGAACAACATTTAAGTCAAATGCAAACTCTGTGGCCTCCTGAGTGGTGCAGTGGTCTAAGGCATTGCAGTGTTAGCTGTGCCACTAGAGATCCTGGGTTCAAGTCCAGGCTCTGTTGTGACCGGGAGACCCATGAGGCTGCGCAGAATTGGCCGAGTATTGTCCAGGTTAGGGGAGGGTTTAGCCGGCAGGGACGTCCTTGTCCCATTGCGCACTAGTGACTCCTGTGGCAGGCCGGGCTCAGTGCACGCTGACACGGTCGCCAGGTGTACGGTTTTTCCTCCGACACATTGTGCGGCTGGCTTCCGTGTTTAGTGGGCTTTGTGTCAAGAAGCAGTGCGACCTTCGCCTCTCCCGAGTCCGTACGTGAGTTGTAGCGATGAGACAAGACTGTAACTGCCAATTGGATACCAAGAAATTATGGTGAAAAAGAGGATGCTAACTCTGTGAAGGCAGCATTGATCTCTTTGTCCAGAAACATCAAACCTGAAAAAGCTTCAGGAGGTCGTGCACAGAGACACAAAACTGGTAGGCAAAGTTCCAGAAATGTGTGAAAGAGGAGATATCTATGCACATTATAGTAATAAACAAAGATGCATGAATAATATTTCCAAGTGTTCTAACAACATTTCCATATAAACAATCCACATGTCTGATAAATGCAATTCAAAATGCCAATAATGACATTAACTGCTAGAATGTGAGAGTAGGGTGACTCCTCTAGTAGGTCTCAAGCCCAGGCAACCAGCACCAATGACGAACGCCCAATAAGGGATATCTGTCACGGGTCCCCCCCCCCCCGGTACTGCTGCTCATTCCGTTCACCAGCTTCCGGAGGTCTACCTCACCGGCCTTCTAGGCGTCACTGAACTGCATTCATTACCACCAACCCTGGACTGTCTTGTCTCATTACGCACACCTGGTTCCCATTCCCCCTGATTAGTATGTTATATGTGCCCTCTGTTCCCCATTGTCCTTGTCGATTATTGTCCCATGTCTGTTGGTCTTGTGAGTACCTGTGCTCTGTTGATTCGGCTTTCGTGCTACGTGTTATTGTGGACTTGTGTTGACGGAGCTCGTCCCCTGTATTATTTAGAGGTTTACACCTCGCTCTTTTGTTTTGGTTACATCCCTGTGTTATATAAATACGTGTTTGTTTTGGTTACATCCCTGTGTTATATAAATACGTGTTTGTTTTGGTTACATCCCTGTGTTATATAAATACGTGTTTGTTTTGGTTACATCCCTGTGTTATATAAATACGTGTTTGTTTTGCTTACATCCCTGTGTTATATAAATACGTGTTTGTTTTGGTTACATCCCTGTGTTATATAAATACGTGTTTGTTGTTAGGCTTCGTCCCCGTCATTTTCATGACGTACTTTATTTTGGGGTGGAGAAGAAAAAAAAACGATTACGTATTCCTGCACCTGTCTCCTACCATTATACAGCGTGACAATATCTCTAGGGGATGTGCTTATTGGGCCAGTATAGTTAGGCCCTGACCAGAAGAAACCATAATCCCTCCTCCTTAGGCAATTGTGATCTGATTGGCTTAAAAACAGTAACAAGATGTGATATTTTTGGGGGAAACATGAATGTTCTTGCAACGCTCCCATGAAATGTGTCTAGAACATTAATATCTTATATTCTGAGAGCATGGCAACCATGTTCTGTGTATGTTTGGTGGGACGTTGATTGAATATTCTCCTAACCCACCGAAAACTGGACGAATGAATGTTCTTGCAACGCTCCAATGAAGCATGTCTATAACATGAATAACTTATGTTCTGTGAACATGGTAACCACGTTCTGGGTAACTTCTATTTGACATTAAGGCAATGGTCTCTTGGAAACATTCCTTGCACATCATGGAAACGTTCTCATGAAAACGTTAGTTCATGACCTAATGAGACTATTATGGGAACGTTCTCTAAAGTTGTAGAAACCTTTGTTGTTAGCTGGGGAGCAGCTGCTCACCGATTTGACAGCTCCAACATAGTTACACCTCCGACACCGCCAAAACATCAGCTATGAGGGTGTCGGCTATCACTGGTTAATGGTTGAACTGATTGAATCTAGGCCATAATTCATATTTAGCCTCTTTTAGACTTGTGAGTCAGGTTCAAGTCTGGTTTAATTGGGTGTTTTGTTCCAAACAGTACTCCCTATTGCAAATATTACTGATTAACTGTGGCTGTAAACAGAGATTGAGGAGTCCTACTTGAATCATATTTTTGTAACACATTGGTCCCAGTTGGCCATAGAGATACAATATAATTTGGTGGCCTGTATAGAGCCTCAGAAAGACTCTGGTAACTCACTGTGAGGTTGAGAAGATTGATGATGTCCCCTGGAGGGACACAGTGTGTCTCAGTTGTCCCCTTGGTGACGATCTCAGTCAGGTAGAGAAGCCACTTCCCACTGGTCACCTCGAAGGGCCACTCAAACTCTACGGCCAGGGTCCCCAGCGCACCCAGAGGCTCTCCCTCCACTGACACCTGGTGGTAGCAGGGTGGTATCAAAGTCACCACAGGACAGACACATGGCAACAGGACAGATATCGATATAGAAATACAATGTATACAGAGCTGACAGGATTCCTCATTCTGTGACAGCAAAGCATGTCTGTTCTACATAAAGAATTGATAAAGTCTTTCCATCCACATATTACCTCACAAAACTGTTACGCCTAGAAGTACAGGTCAGAATGTAAGGGAAACATTACTCGCTAGCCCACAACATGGCTGACGTTAGCCCACAACATGGCTGACGCTAGCCCACAACATGGCTGACGTTAGCCCACAACATGGCTGACGTTAGCTAAGTGTTGGTGTCTCACCTTGAAGGTGTATTCCACAAGACTGCCCACGTCACTGGTGGTGTTCATAGCTGATTCTCCCATCACCTCCCCGCTGAAGTAGGTCTGGACTAGGGGATTCTCTCTGTTAAGAGAGGGGGAGGAGAGGAAGAAGAAGAAGAGAGAAGAAGAAGGATAAGGGAGGGGGTCAACAGAAGTTAGTTGGCTACAGTGTTATACCTCCCTATCCATTTTGAATGAATCCAGGCACACGGCATCAGGACAACACGGAACATGTGTCTAAAGTTCCACTTACATGGAGAAGGAGGTCTGGATGGAGGTCTCTATCAACAGGACCACAGACACAGGGTACAGGTCATTCTGCTCACTCAACCTGGGGAAACAACACCGACACAAGTGTTTATTCAGCTAGCTTATCCACTTAACCCTATTCATATTTCAACCTTGGACATAAAGACTGACTGTTGCCAATCTGATAACGAGTTCACGATATAGAGCGACGACAAATGTCTCCTGTTACTTACGTGGACAACAGCAACTGAGACTCAATCTCCCTGGTTTGGAGGTTGATCCCTGTTGTTTCAAAGATGAGCTGCAGAGAGACCTGCGAAACCCCGGGATGGTCATAAGATTTGAACTACCGCCAATCAATATTCCAATAGGTTCAAATCAAAGATGTAATGCACTGTATAAATTATATGTGGAATAACACTGTGGCCTTACCTTCTCATTGCTCCTCAGTGGATTCCCCAGCTCACACATAACAGTATCTCCAGCACGGCATTCTACACCAGTATCCTGCACATAATATAGGTATGGTACAACTATCTACATGTACAGGACAAATTGCAGTTAACGGAGCAATTCAAGTCAACAGCCAGAATTCCTCTAACCCTCTGTCACCCTCCGGTGGACTTACATGGGAGCGCACGCCAGAGTAACGGAGCGTGGAGGGGGTGGAGATGTTGAGCATGGCCTGGTGGGCGTCCTCAGCTACCTTTCCAGGGCCTGGCACGTTAGTTATCTCCACAAGTAGCACCACCTTTTTCACATTACTGCTGTACTGCAGCAATTGGTGGTTCCCCTGACTGCGTACAAACAGAGAGCAAGCATCACAGTTGATGTATTATTTATTTATCCTTCATTTATCCTTTAATTGTGTGCTGCCCTATGGGGCTCCCGATCACGACCGTTGTGATACAGCTCAGGTTCGAACCCGGGTATGTAGTGACGCCTGCGCTACTCGGTCCCTTAAATTATTAGTGGCCATGTACAAAATATTGCACCAGAGAGAGATCGTGTTGAATCTGAAGCACTGTGGTCCACACCGTTTTTTGGAGGGGGAGATCTAACGGGGTCAGCACTATATTTGGATTGTCCATCTGTAGATGCTCTACAGATGGTCACACTATCAACAAACTATCTGTTGATGAGCAACTGACTATCTGTTGATAAGCAACTGCTTCCTGAAGTTAGGTTTGGGTTATAGGGTAAGTTTTAGAATACGGGTAGGGTTTAGGTTAGAGTTAGGGTTAGGATAATGGTTAAGGTTAGGGTTAGTAGATAGTCTGTAGAGTGTCTACACATGGACTATGCAAAGATACTGTCACCATCTATTCTACATGATTGGGGCTTGATCAAGTCTCGATTAATTCAATTCCAATTTACAGTTATTAGAGTAAACTTAATTTTCAACGTATTCAGACTGATACCCCATGTTTTACATATCTTCCTCTGTGTTTTCCACATACCTGGGGTAAGGCTTCAGTAACTCGTTAGCAAACGTAGCTGTTAGCTGCAGGTTACTGGTGCACCTGTTGTCTGAGCCACACTCCTTCTGGAAGTTGATCTGCAAAGGAGGAGAAAGAGTTCCAAAACGTACTCATCACTACATACTCGATGGAATTATTCCTAAGTCAGTAACATACCTCTTTCCTCTCAGTCACTTTCTGTTTGTGGCTCAGTACAGGGTAGGAGTCCAGGTTCTGCAGGGCCTTCCTAACTTTGGGTTTCTGCTCATCCAGGGAAACGTTGAGGGAGAAAACCACCGGCTCCAGTTTGTCCCTCACAGGATCCTGGAGAGGATGATACAGATGAGTGTGTGTGTGTGGTCATATATATGTGTGTGTGCCTGTGTGAGCAGTCATATACAGTGCACTTGGAAAGTATTCCGTTTTGGTACCCTTTCCCAGATCTGTGCCTCGACACAATCCTGTCTCGTAGCTCTACAGACAATTCCTTCGACCTCATGGCTTGGTTTTCGCTCTGACATGCACTGTCAACTGTGGGACCTTACATAGACAGGCGTGTGCCTTTCCAAATCATGTCCAATCAATTGAATTTACCACAGGTGGACTCTCATCAAGTTGTAGAAACATCTCAAGGATGATCAATGGAAACAGGATGCACCAGAGCTCAATTTCGAGTCTCATAGCAAAGGGTCTGAATACTTATGTAAATAAGTAAATCTGCTAAAATTCAAAAAAACTGTTTTTCGCTTTGTCATTATGGGGTATTGTGTGTAGATTGATGAGGGGGAAAAAAGATGTAATACATTTTAGAACAAGGCTGTAACGTAACAAAATGTGTAAAAAGTCAAGGGGTCTGAATACTTTGCGAATGCACAGTATGCATGTGTGTGTGTGTGCAGTGTTTACCTCTAGTCTGAGCTCCAGCACCTGACACTCGGTCTTGGGAGATGGCATGGTAAGGAGGCCTGTGTAGGTGGCAAGCTTATTGACAAGGAAGAGAACTCGAGGGCTCCGGCGATGCATGTCGGCTTCCACTGTGTACTTCACCACTGCACAGGGAGGAAGAACAAAATGAGTTAGATGTACAGCCGTACATTCCCCTCCATACCGTATGTATTTAGACAGTGAAGCTTTTTTTCTTTTTTTTGGCTCTATACTCCAGTTTCATATTAGGGGACATTATAGCAGGTCAGCGTTTAGTTGAGGGTATTTTCATACATAAAGTGTATCTGTTTAACAGTTTAGAAATGAAAGTCCTCCCCATTTAAAGAAGTCATAAGTACATTTTTACAGACGCTCTTATCCAGAGCAACTAGGGTTAAGTGCCTTGCTCAAGGGCACATCGGCAGATTTTTCACCTACCCTGCTCGGGGATTCAAACCAGCAACCTTTCTGTTACTGAACCAACGCTCTTAACCGCTAGGTTAAATTCACTTATAATGTATTCAAAAGCATATTATTGGGTCCCATATTGCTTGCATGCAATGAATACATCAAGCTTGTGACTCTACAAACTTGTTAGATACATTTGCAGTTTGTTTTGCCCAGTAGGAACACAATGGTGAATACTGTCTTGTGCCATTTTCAAGTCACCTTTGTATTAAGTAAGAACAGAAGATTTTTGTTATGCTTTATTGACAGAGTAGAAACAGTGGGAGATGAAGTTGGAAGGGAGCACACTGGGATTGAACTCTGGTCTCCAGCTGGGAGTCACATATCTGCATGGATCTGGGAGTGTTGCCACTGGACCACAGCTCCACAATAGTGGAAAGTGCTGAACATTTCTACATTCATGTGAATGCTACCATGATTATGGATAAATCATGAATAATGATATGTGAGAAAGTTAGATCGTACCCCAAAATGCTAACCTCCCCTTTGTTGGTAATGGTGAGGGGTTAGCATGTTCTATTGAAGCCTCTGACTAATCATTATTTATTAATGACTTTTTTTAATCATGGCGTTACCAGTTTCAATTTTTTACCATGTTTTTTTTTTTGTTACAGTCTTCTCTCATCACTGCAACTCCCGTACGGACTCCAGAGAGGCAAAGGTTGAGAGCCATGCATCCTCCGAAACACAATCCAACCCGCTTCTTGACACAATGCCCACTTAACCCAGCCACAACATCATCAACATCATCAACAACAACAACAACAACAACAACAAACACCTGGCAACCAAGTCAGCGTGCATGTGCCCGGCCTGCCACAGGAGTCGCTAGAGCACAATTGGACAAGGACATCCCTGCCGGCCAAACCCTCCCCTAACCCGGACGAATTGTGCTTTGTCTCCAAGTCGCGGCCGGCTGCGTCAGAGCCTGGACTCGAACCAGGATCTCTAGTGGCACAGCTAGCACTGCAATGCCTTAGAACACTGCACCACTCGGGAGGCCCCAGTTTCAATTGTAAGAGTTCAGAAACATCTTATCTAAACACTTAGAAAGAAAATTACTCCAGTCATCATTCACCATTCAGTTACTATTGGGCAAATTATAACCCAAAACCCAACCAAAACAAACAATAAATGCATCCAAAGAGTTTGTAGAGTCACAAGCGTGATGTAGTCATGGGACCAAATGCTACTTTATTACACTGTTGTCACGTCCTGACCAGCAGAGGGAGTAATTGTATTAGTTTTGGTCAGGACGTGGCAGAGGTTTTGTGTTATGTGTAGGTTGGGTTGCTGGACTCTCAATTGGAGGCAGGTGTTTCTAGTTGCCTCTGATTGGGAGTCCTATAAACAGGTGTGTGTTTTTCTTTGGGGTTGTGGGTAGTTGTTTTTGCATTGCTTTTCGTATAGCCTGCAAGACTGTTGTACTGTCGTGTTTCTTTGTTTCTTGTTTTTGTATATTGTTCACGTTCTTGATTAATTAAATTCTAAGATGAACACGAGCTCCGCTGCGTATTGGTCTACTTTCTCAGACAAGGACTTCTCTGTTTCGTCTGAGGACGAGGACAGTTGTGACAGAACTACCCACCATACCAGGACCAAGCAGCGGAGGAATTCTGGCGAGGACTGGGGAACATGGCTGGTAAGGGAGCCCGAGAGGCAGCCCCAATAATTTTTTTGGGGGGGGCACAAGAGCTGTTTGGCGGGGGGAGATTGGAGACCCAGGCCAGCTCCCCGTACCCTTTTTGGACATAAACTGACTGGACAGGTCCCGTGCTTTGGGGTAGGTGCTGTGGTGAGGCCTGGTATTTTCAGGCCGGCATGCGCAGTACCAGCGCCCCGCATGTGCCAGGGAAGAGTGAGCATCGAGCCTGAAGGGGTGATGCCAACCCTGCACTCGAGACCGCCAGTGCGCCTCTACGGTCCAGTATTCCCCGCTACACGCACTAGCCTTGAGGTGCGTGTCTCCAGGCTGGCACGTCCTGTACCAGCTCCACGCATCAGGCATCTACTGCGTCAGCCCAGCCTCGCCAGTCTGGGGCCGCCAGAGCTGCCCGCCAGTCAGGAGTCGCCAGAGCTGCCCGCCAGTCAGGAGTCGCCAGAGCTGCCCGCCAGTCAGGAGTCGCCAGAGCTGCCCGCCAGTCAGGAGCTGCCAGAGTGGCCCGTCTGCCCGGATCAGCCAGAGTGGTCCGTCTGCCCGGATCAGCCGGAGTGACCCGTCTGCCCGGATCAGCCGGAGTGGCCCGTCTGCCCGGATCAGCCGGAGTGGCCCGTCTGCTCGGATCAGCCGGAGTGGCCCGTCTGCCCGGATCAGCAGGAGTGGCCCGTCTGTCCTCCGGCCCAGCCCGAGTGGCCCGCCTGTCCTCCGGCCCAGCCGGAGTGGCCCGTCTGCTCGGGTCAGCCGGAGTGGCCCGTCTGCCCGGCGCAGCCATCGCCGCCCGCCAGCCGGGCGCAGCCAGGGGCGCCACCCAAGTGGGCGATGCCGAAGGTGGAGCGAGGTCCACGTCCCGCACCTGAGCCGCCTCCTATATAGGTGGGTTGGGGAGGGGGGGTGTAGCACAGTGCCGTCGTTGACGGCAGCCACCCTCCCTTCCCTCCCTTTAGTTTAGGGGGATATTTTTTGGTGTTTGGGGGTTTTTGTCTTTTCTTTTAGGTGCATTCAGGGTCTGCAACTTTGGGGGGGGGGGGGTACTGTCACGTCCTGACCAGCAGAGGGAGTAATTGTATTAGTTTTGGTCAGGACATGGCAGAGGTTTTGTGTTATGTGTAGGTTGGGTTGCTGGACTCTCAATTGGAGGCAGGTGTTTCTAGTTGCCTCTGATTGGGAGTCCTATAAACAGGTGTGTGTTTTTCTTTGGGGTTGTGGGTAGTTGTTTTTGCATTGCTTTTCGTATAGCCTGCAAGACTGTTGTACTGTCGTGTTTCTTTGTTTCTTGTTTTTGTATAGTGTTCACGTTCTTGATTAATTCAATTCTAAGATGAACACGAGCTTCGCTGCGTATTGGTCTACTTTCTCAGACGAGGACTTCTCTGTTTCGTCTGAGGACGAGGACAGTTGTGACAACTGTAAGTGAATTTGTCCAAGTACTCATGACTTATTCACATGGGGAGACTAGAAACATAAAGTGATTTAATTTAAAAATAAAAAAAATGTACCCCCTTTTTCTCCCCAATTGGTAGTTACAGTGTTGTCTCATCGCTGCAACTCCCGTACGGACTCGGGAGAGGCAAAGGTCAAGAGCCATGCGTCCTCCGAAACACAACCCAACCAAGCCACACTGCTTCTTGACACAATGCACATTCAACCCGGAAGCCAGCTGCACCAATGTGTCAGAAGAAACACCGTACACCTGGCAACCTGGTCAGCATGCACTGCACCCAGCCCAACACAGGAGTCACTAGTGCACAATGAGACAAGGATATCCCTGCCGACCAAACCCTCCCCAACCCGGACGACGCTGGGCCAAATGTGCACTGCCCCATGGGCCTCCCGGTCGCGGCCGGCTGCAACAGAGCCTGGGCTCAAACCCATAATCTCTGGTGGCACAGCTAGCACTGCGATGCGGTGCCTTAGACCACTGCACCACTCGGGAGGCAGGTCTTTCATTTTTAAACGGTAAAACAGATAAGTATGAAAATATCCTCAAATAAAAAGTAACATTCTGTACTGTCACCTCATATGAAACGTTTGATCTCAAATCCAAAATGCTGGGGTATAGAGCCAAATTTAAAACGTTAGCTTCACTATCCAACACAGGAGGTCGGTGGCAACTTAATTGGGGAGGACGGGCTCGTGGTAACGGCTGGAGCAGAATAGGTGGAATGGTATCAAATACATCAAACACATGATTTCCATGTGTTTGATGCCATTTCATTCGCTCCGTTCTGGCCCTTATTATGAGCCGACCTCCCCTCACCAGCCTCCTGTGCTGTCCAAATACATATAAAGGCGAGTGCATTAGTCCGTATTAGAAAGGGAATGCCACTCACTGATGTTTTTCTTGAAATCTTTGTTTCCATTGCTGAGTGTGTAGGAGAAACACACAGTCACAGTCACACTGTAGAAGACATAGAAGAGACATTAGTAAAATAACAGTTGACATGAATTTACTTCAATACAGTGTGATCTGAGAGGAACCTTTCTCACCAGGATTTGTTTCCACGGGGACAAAGGTTAGGGTCTACAATCTTTGGCAGCACGGTGAAGTTCTTAGAGAGATGGATAACTGGACGAGCCCTGGAAATGAACAATGTCAAAAGATTACTCAAAAAATAAGAATACATAGACAAAAAGAAACATATTACTATCAAGAGAAGACGTGCTGGAGAGACAGATGAAATAAAGTGAGACACAAACAAGATCCTGGATGAATATATCCAAGTTTGTTATGGCAGTTTTAGCTGATTCAATTCAATTCAATTCAATACATACTGTTTTTATTGTCCACAACTTACCTGAGCAGAGCGATGCGGTCATCCAGAGAACCAACCAGGAGGTCAGGGTAACTGTTCTCGTCCATGTCCATACCTCCACTGATGGAATAGCCAAAGGTCTGGAACCCACCACTACCCACTGACTTCCCCTCAATAACCTATAAGGGGCAACACGGACACGTTACAAAACTACATAGGTTACGATACAGTATCTTTCTCCCATTTCCCTGCATTCAACTCTGTTCTCCCCATCCTTTTGGCTTCATAGCAGATAATGTATTGTGCATTACTGGGGGAATATTAATGAACTATGAACTATTCATCTATAAAATGAATCAAACCAGTCTAATGTACCTGTTTTTATCTGATTGTCAAACAAATCACTTCAAAAAGTAGGTTACCTTCGCACGTTCATTCAAAATAATTCCAGCATCCGAACTGTGCACCCGCCAACTTTCCTTCAATTCGCAAATGGCTGAAACTATCTCATTGGAGAAAGCATCGGAGCGAGCGAAACAGCGCCCCTCTGTTTTACTATATGTAGCCCATGTATCTGATGCTGTCTGGACAAAAAGAGTATGACATGCCATACTCTTTTTGGCTCGAGCGCATCAGATACATGGGCTACACATATATGCCCTCTGCCTCAACGATGAGGGCAGTATTATCAGCAGCACCTGTGTTTTTACTACAGAAATGCATATCGTATCTTCCTAGAGAGTCTAAGGGCCCGAGGCTAGGTTTCTACTAAGCTATATGGAATTGCTTTAAGATGGTCATACCAAGGATCATTTAGCTATTTGATTTTGAATTTTAGGACCCCTGCAGGTATCCCAAAAAAGATCTAAAAACATTATTTGACCTTGCTGCTATTAGCCCATAGAAACGCAGTGAATAACAGATTCATCTATGGAAAAAAAGATAGCCAGAAATGTAATCAAAAGGAAGTATGTTTTGAAATGTCTGTATCTGAGATATATAGGATGGCCAAAATAAATCAGGAAAATAAATGAATCAGGAAAATAAATAAAGCATTTTTACCCGTATACTTTTTAAGTGAAAATGCCCTATTCACTTCCATAGATTTTTTGGCACTTCACTTCCATTCAAGTTCCGTGACACTTGTGGGGGTCATAGAGCAAAACGGACAACACCACCGTGTTCGTGAGAATCTCATATTTCCATAGAGGGGTAGCCCAAACCGCATGTAGCCCAAACCATTCAGACTTTACCGATGTTTTTGTGAGAAGAATTTTAAGGATGTCGCCTAGTCTAACAAACACCGCTGTAGCTCTGCCACCTTCCACCATAGATGCGGAAGGCCGACATTGAGACGCGGACCATGCAAAAAACCAGATATCTCTAGTTTAAAAGGGCAGATTATTTATTATATATACAATTATATACTTTTTTTTAATGCTCAGCTCACGAGGCCCCATGATGATGTGAGGCCCGAGGCAATTGCCTCTTCTGCCTGATGCTAAGTATGCCAGTGTGTACCTGACTAGGCTCCTCAGAGATTCCCTTCTTGCTTCCCATCCAGATGTAGACATTCCCAGTCTCATGGAATGGGGCTCCTACTGCAAAGTCTATAGAGGAAATATAGGCATTGGAAATACATGATCATACATTTTGAAAATGACCAATTAAGTTTGCTCAAACAATTAATAATCTGTATATTTGATGCATATAATACATGAAGTAAGTAGTGTGTAGAATACCATCTCTGATAGGCAGAGAACAGAGCGAGAGCAGAGAGGAAGAGGCAAAGCGAGAGCTTTTACTCTCCCAAAATGTGTTTCTATGAGCTTCTTTTGGACCTAAGCTTGTCGCCTGCCTTCCCGCCTTTTGGAAAACGACTCCCATTGTTAGGGCGGAGACATGAGCATCTCATCATTATTTACAGATCTCTGCCTATAGTTCCAGTGTAAGCCCTTGTGCTCGCTGTATTTCGCCACTAGGTGACAGCATCATGACAGTAGAAATGATTTTAATGGCCTGCAAAGCCATTTGTGACGTTCCTTGCTATCTGAAATCCTTGGGATGTCCAACTCTGACGTCACCCCATTTAAGTCATTTGAAATGGTTTAGGTAAGGGTTAAGGTTAGGGTTAGGTAAGGGTTACGGTTAAGGTTAGGTTTAGGGTAGGGACTTCCCAAGGATCCCGGATAACCCATTTGTGACCTGTCTGATTACACCATTGGTATTTCCCTCTATGATATCGGTGAGACTGTAACATTTAACAAGGCACATCCAACAATAAGAGTCTGAGCTTGGATCAGGAAGTTAACCATGATCCTCTTCCTCTTGTTCGTCCTCATTGCGGTACAGTTCCGCACTGTTCAAATTCTTTAAAAGTGCATCTTTCCTCCTCCCCTCTTTGTAGAAATCACTGATTAGAATTGACCAGACAGGTGAAAGCCACGTGGTGGAGCACTTGCGTTCACCTGTCCAATCATGTGAAATCAGTGATTACTTCAAGTAAAGGAGGAAGGAATTATGCCCTTTTAAGGAATTTGAACAAGGCCCAAAAGGTTACCCGTTATGGTAGGCCTACCTTGGAATCCATCTTGGTTGACGTCGCCAATGGCTGCCACGGCGAATCCAAAACCAGATGCCGTAGGACCCTTCAGTACCATGCTAGGTGTCTTCTGGAAAGAGCCGTTCTCATTCATGAAGACGTACACCGCTCCTCCCTCCTCCTTCTGACGGTCAAAGTAGAATGGGGCACCTACGATCAGGTCATTCCAGCTAGGATGGTGAAAATAAAAAATACCCCACACAAATATTAACACACAACCGTACACATTCTGTATCATTGTAGCATATAGGACATGGATCATAATCATTATACGGTTTACCAACCATTTTACCCACATTATTCTTCATTCTTATTGGCTTTTAGAGAGGGCAACATAGCCTATGACATGCTTTATATCTTTTGGCTTGTCTTTTGTATAGCCAAAATATTTGCTTGACAATGTGTTATTCAGTATAATCTTAATCTCGGACATGCTGACAGACCATGAACACAAATGCTCAAGGTTTTATTCATGTATTATGAGAAAGAGAGAGCACACATGCCTCAGCCATAATGTCATGTCAGATACCGTATCTGAGGTGATGAAACGACGAGGACAGCCTCTCCAATTCAACCACTACAGTACAGTATTCTCTGCATCACCAGTCAGGTAGAGCGTGTGTTCCAAATAGTAGAGGTAAAAGCTACAGATGGGCTATTGGTAAATTTGCATTTTATCAAGTGATATATACTGCTCAAAAAAATAAAGGGAACACTAAAATACATCCTAGATCTGAATGAATGAAATAATCTTATGAAATACTTTTTTCTTTACATAGTTGAATGTGCTGACAACAAAATCACACAAAAATAATCAATGGAAATCCAATTTATCAACCCATGGAGGTCTGGATTTGGAGTCACACTCAAAATTAAAGTGGAAAACCACACTACAGGCTCATCCAACTTTGATGTAATGTCCTTAAAACAAGTCAAAATGAGGCTCAGTAGTGTGTGTGGCCTCCACGTGCCTGTATGACCTCCCTACAACGCCTGGGCATGCTCCTGATGAGGTGGCGGATGGTCTCCTGAGGGATCTCCTCCCAGACCTGGACTAAAGCATCCGCCAACTCCTGGACAGTCTGTGGTGCAACGTGGCGTTGGTGGATGGAGCGAGACATGATGTCCCAGATGTGCTCAATTGGATTCAGGTCTGGGGAACGAGCGGGCCAGTCCATAGCATCAATGCCTTCCTCTTGCAGGAACTGCTGACACACTCCAGCCACATGAGGTCTAGCATTGTCTTGCATTAGGAGGAACCCAGGGCCAACCGCACCAGCATATGGTCTCACAAGGGGTCTGAGGATCTCATCTTGGTACCTAATGGCAGTCAGGCTACCTCTGGCGAGCACATGGAGGGCTGTGCGGCCCCCCAAAGAAATGCCACCCCACACCATGACTGACCCACCGCCAAACCGGTCATGCTGGAGGATGTTGCAGGCAGCAGAACGTTCTCCACGGCGTCTTCAGACTCTGTCACATCTGTCACATGTGCTCAGTGTGAACCTGCTTTCATCTGTGAAGAGCACAGGGCGCCAGTGGCGAATTTGCCAATCTTGGTGTTCTCTGGCAAATGCCAAACGTCCTGCACGGTGTTGGGCTGTAAGCACAACCTCCATCTGTGGACGTCGGGCCCTCATACCACCCTCATGGAGTCTGTTTCTGACCGTTTGAGCAGACACATGCACATTTGTGGCCTGCTGGAGGTCATTTTGCAGGGCTCTGGCAGTACTCCTCCTGCTCCTCCTTGCACAAAGGCGGAGGTAGCGGTCCTGCTGCTGGGTTGTTGCCCTCCTACGGCCTCCTCCACGTCTCCTGATGTACTGGCCTGTCTCCTGGTAGCACCTCCATGCTCTGGACACTACACTGACAGACACAGCAAACCTTCTTGCCACAGCTCGCATTGATGTGCCATCCTGGATGAGCTGCACTACCTGAGCCACTTGTGTGGGTTGTAGACTCCGTCTCATGCTACCACTAGAGTGAAAGCACCGCCAGCATTCAAAAGTGACCAAAACATCAGCCAGGAAGCATAGGAACTGAGAAGTGGTCTGTGGTCCACCTGCAGAACCACTCCTTTATTGGGGGTGTCTTGCTAATTGCCAATAATTTCCACCTGTTGTCTATTCCATTTGCACAACAGCATGTGAAATGTATTGTCAATCAGTGTTGCTTCCTAAGTGGACAGTTTGATTTCACAGAAGTGTGATTGACTTGGAGTTTCATTGTGTTGTTTAAGTGTTCCCTTTATTTTTTTGAGCAGTGTAATTCAAACTCAATCAATCCCGTATCAAAAGAATAACAAACGGTTCTCAATACTATTCTCAAAAGATTAGCATATGCTATTCTTTTGCCTCTGAGTTTGCTATTGTTTTGTTCTAGATAATCAAGCTTTTGGCATATGGCACACTGAGAGACGCACTAAAGCTGGGGATTTCCTATGGACAGTGATGACATACTTGTCATTGTTGAGGTCGGTGACAGCTAGGCTGTTCCCAAAGTACGAGCCCACTTGTTCTCCTGGGATGATGAACTCGGTCACCAGCGCTGTGTTGCCCTTCTTAGCCAGCATCACTGAGCCCTTGGATTCATCTCTGGGAGACCCCGTCACTACCGTGAAGTAGTCTTGACTCAGCAGCTTCTTGTCCTCATTGACAGAGTAACCTGTGGTGTTAAAAACAACATTAAAACAATGTTGTAACTATGTTACAGTACCATTTATGGTAGGTAGGGCTAATCATTGCCCTTAAATCATTCTACACAAAGGTCAAAGGTAACTTCCTGTGATACAGTTGCCACTATGCTAAACGGAGCGCCGCCATCTAGATAGCATCGGTAGTTCCTCTTTCTAGTTCTCTTTCAATTCATATGTTCAAAGAGATGTTTGTCTTTCTAAATGGGGGAGCGGTTATGTTTGAGAGCGTTTTGAAATGGAAGAGCACGAGACACTCCCTTACAGTAGGCTTCCTAGTCTACCCTGTTAATCCAGAAATGGCTCTACTAGCCAGGTCACTGATATACCCATGTAGCTGTATCGTCTGTTCAGTTGCCCAAAGTCTTTGTCACTTGAGTCCCACGAGTTTCCTGGATCAGGGTCTCTCCACGTTACATGAACATTGCCTAGGTAACAAAGACAAAAGAGAACAATACAGTTTCACATGAACTTTTAAGCCATGACCTTCCAGAAAAGCTTCCAGAAGAAGCCTTGTTTACTATGCTATGTCTAGTCTACGAGACCAGGCTGTGCAGAAGAAGTCTTGAGGCTTTAACTCCTTTTGGTGCCCACCTTGCCACACGTAGCTGCCCACAGAGCCGATGTAGACGTCCGTGTCGGTCATGCCCCCCGAGATGCCCATGTTGCACAAGCCCTCCAGCTCCATGTCAAAGTTGGGGTTGCACACCTCGTAGCTGTAGGCCTGCCACTCGTCGTTGGGGTCGAAGGTCAGGTCATTGCCCCTGACGTAGCACTTCCCCACCATCCGCCGCTGCTCCTCCGCGCCCCCCCGCACCACCTTCACGTAGCGGTGCCCACAAGCCTGGACACGGATTAGACATCACAACGCAGGAGTTCTATTTTGTTCTAGTAGTGGTATAATTGAGTAAATTTGACATGTTTTACAGTAGCAGGTGTAATAAGATGAGTTTGCTGTAAAACCTTAGTACCTATGTCAAATGTAGGGTAGGGCTGCTCATTTGAATTTTCCTGTCTTTACATGTAAATTAAAACATCGTTTTTGTATTTAATATTATGTCTTTATTGACGAAACAACAACCTTTTCTTCCCATACCTTGTGGCCATATCACTGTAGTGAATCCTGAACTGTCAGTGCAGCTGAACACTGGGACACAGAACATATGCAAACCCTATACATGGTCAAACAGCAGGCCAGAGACTCTGAATATGTGACCTACAGTATGTACTAACTTACCAGTGTTTTTCATACTGCATGTATATAGTGTATTGTGTTTGTGTATTTGTATGTAGATTTCGCAATGGACAATAAAGTATATCGTATCGTATATTGTATCGTATCTAGTGTCTAAGCCTATGCTTTATCTATGGTCTTAAATTGACCTTATCTTGACCTTATGGCTAGCCTTATCAGGAACAAACTTGATGTCCATAACTCAAACTTTGGCATAAATCATGAACTGATGTCACTGTCAAAGACAGATCTGTGTGAAATGTTTTGTTATAAGCATCTAGTATCTCAAGATAGGAGACGGTCCACGTTCAGTGAGGAAAGAGAACCAGAGGGTGTTGTCCCACTCTCACCAGCACTCGACCCCCTGGCAGGTCTCTCTGGCTGGCCACAGTCACTCCCAGCCACATCCCCTCCACCATCTCAGACGAGTCCGCTGTGGGAGACACACATCACACTCATTGCTTTAAAGGGCATGCTTTATCTTAAATAGAAACATAAATCTGTGAACTGTTGTCTTCTGCGACTGTTAATTATCATGACTGTATAGTCACATCAGAAGTGATCAATACAAAGTTACTGGTTACCTCAATGACAAAGAATGAATCATGTATTTTTTACACTTCCATGAAAAGTGGCAACAGAGCAGACATATACATATGACAATGTCTGACTGTTATTTGAAACTTAAGGTTCCAACTGAACAACCCCCAAAATATAACAACAGGATGTTCATCATGAAAGTAAGACACCTAGCAACAAAACAGCAGCAGTCTCATCCAATGTGGATCAAGACTGAACAAGTGGAAACCACAAAAATGTACAGAGACTGACTAACATCAAAAGTGCATTATCATTCTTACTTTCAGCCTCTGAGGCTATAATTACCTCCTAGGTGAGTCAGTCTACCATATCCTTTAATTAAGACTTATTCAATATGTTCCTACTTGGAGCATGTCTTTCAGAGATGACAGAGGTTAATACCTGCTGGTTGGGCTTAGCAAATCAGGGCAGAGTTAAGGGTTTGGGAAGCGGGGGAAATTTGTCTAATTTGATAGTTTGATGAGTCTACCTTTGGAGGTATTCTGCTTGGTCTGGAATAAGTATGAGATAGCTAGACCTTGATATCAAATACAGGCTATCCTACAGTGTCTTTTAAATGTATTATTTTAGATACAGAGCAGTGTCAGAAACTGACAATAAATGCTTTGCAAGTTTGTATGGATTGTTTTTGCAATTTTGCAAATTCCATATAAAATTCCACTCAAGGGTGAATCCCTACTCAGGTGAGTGAACCCAGTCTTCACAGTAACACATGACATACAAAGCATAATTCAGTGGTTCTAACAAACACATCCTTATCTAACCACCTAAAGAACCTCCCAACCAAGCCCCATGTCACCCATTCAACCAGGAGAACCCTTTCATATAGAGAGGACACTGTAGTGATAGTGAGAGTGCCAGTACTTACTAGAGCTGACCAAGTCCATCCTTTCGCAGTCGTTAAGCTCTGTGGTGACAGGGCAGGAGTAGATGGCGCCCGTCTCATTGACGTTCCTCAGAGCCAGGGCTTTCTCCTTGGGTGCTCCTGACAGGAGACTGAGTACAGACAGACAGACAGACAGACAGACAGACAGACAGACAGACAGACAGACAGACAGACAGACAGACAGACAGACAGACAGACAGACAGACAGACAGACAGACAGACAGACAGACAGACAGACAGACAGACAGACAGACAGACAGACAGACAGACAGACAGACAGACAGACAGACAGACAGACAGACACGACAGAGACATATATAACAGAGCCATAAAATCTGTCAGGTTTATAATATAGCCTACTGTATATCAACATAGGGAACATAGGCATTCATGACAGGAGCTATAATTCATGGATATTCACGATTAGGAACTATCACTCTAGGAAGTCGGAACTATTTGATACAGAAACTATTTGATACAGCAAAACAGTTATTGTTCATCTTGTATAACAACTTGGGACCCGTAGCTGGAGATGTTTGACCTCTCTTAATGATTTGGTCAGCCTTCTCTAGCCCACCCTGACCATGTCTTCCCCACAACCACCCACAAAGCCTCTGGGCTGAGCGAGAGCAACCACATGACCTTTAAAATTTCTCAGAGGGAGGAGATCAGAGTGTGGGGGAGCCAAAGCGTGAACCATGGTACAAGTCTGGACGCAACAGACAGCAGCTTAGGGAGCCAACCCTGTCTTTTTCTTCACTCACCCGGACAGCCACAACATTAGCACCAGGGTAAAAAAGCTGTGAAGCAGCCAGCGTTATCTACAAGGGAACTGACCCTGTGGCTAGCCGCAGCATTCACAGTCAGCACACAATTTATCAAACCTAATTTGTATAAATTAAGTAAGTATGTAAGCATGAGATACATTTGTATGAAATATGGTTAGCGATTAGCTAAGATGCTAACAATGAATCAATGTTGTCAATGAAGAAATAAAGCACTGAGGGGGGACTATGGTCTGTTGTGAACAGTCCCAGCTCAATGGTCAAAATGTACTACTCCATTGCTGAATTTTACTTTGAATTAGCACAGGACTGTTCATATTCCAAAATCAACCTTCACAAAGTGTTTACCGTATGACTGTGACATTGGGTCGTGTTATTGGCACAACTCGCTGACTTCAACGGGAAGTGTGTCGAGAGTTTTTGGTGCCTTGAGTTAAAACTCAAGTCTCACACCCGTGTTAATATCAAGTCTCACACCCATGTAAATATCAAGTCTCATACCCATGTAAATATCAAGTCTCATACCCATGTTAATATCAAGTCTCACACCCGTGTTAATATCAAGTCTCATACCCATGTAAATATCAAGTCTCACACCCATGTAAATATCAAGTCTCACACCCGTGTTAATATCAAGTCTCATACCCATGTAAATATCAAGTCTCACACCCATGTAAATATCAGGCTTCATACCTCACTGAGAAGTAAAAGTAAATACATTGCACTTAGTGGAGAGATAGGAGCCATCCAAGAAGGAACACAGCCTACATTCAAGGAGAGTGCTCTATGTTGAGAAATACAAAGAGAGTTTCAAAGTAAATGTCTTAAGCTTTTGAGGGGAGTGGCAGGATTTAATTTGAGGTATAGGCATTTGAAGGGAGGGTGAGATAGTCCAGGTGAATATTTCAAAGACGTCCAGACGTGATAAAAAATGAGTCAGATAACATACAGTTCACCTTGCGAGTCATACTGTGCGTCTTACTGGTGAAAACATTAAGGGGTGGTTTGTGTGTATAAAGTGGAGATTGTGGACCGTGTGCCTGGCACCACCAGTCCTACAAAGGCCTCAGTGTTTATTCACTTAACACGACGGCCAGCCGACCTTCTCACACTCCCACATCAGGCAACCTTACTGTTTATCAATAATAACATATGCCATTTCCCAGAAGCTTTTATCCAAAGTAACTTACAGTTATGTGTGAACACATTTTAGCTGTAGGTGGCCCTGGGAATTGAACCCAGAATCCAGGCATTACAAAGACCACGCTTTACCAACTGAGCCATATAGGACCCCATTAGAAAGGTGAACACTAACAGCAGTCTACACATAACATAACTATACTATGTCATACACCGGTCAAGGTGTTTTTCCTGGTCATGTGACCTGAGTAGGGGAAACCTCCTGTCTCATGTCATACAGTGACAATGAACAGAAGTCTCCCACTACTAAATGGACCAAGGTAATTCAGCCCACATAAGACTATACAATAAACATGGCCCTGAAAGAGATATAAAGACAGATTACTGGTGCAAGGGTATCCTACGCCCAACCATTACAGGAAGTACTGGCATCCCCTCTCCCAAGAACATGGCTCTGACATACTCCAGCTACAACAGCAACCCCTGCCTCATCTGAAACAGCGACGGGAGCCAATTATCCCTCCTTTCTCCCAATGTGCATTATCAGCCATTAATGAATTACCTTGCCTGGGTGATGACAACCAGGGCCAATGTGACCCAGGTCTGCACACTGTGCTCGATACTGTGCCTCTTACTGGGACTTACGACAAGTGTTCTCACACACTGTAGGCTCCTTAGGGAGGCAGAGAGACTTTGGCTCTGGTGGTCACTCAGTAGCCTGGCTGTATCTGAGATTCCACAGACAGTCGCAGGACCGGGACCAGACAGATATGCTGTAGTAGGACCCAGCACTAGGTTTAAAGGAAGGAGAGGAGAGGCCCACTATGCAGCAACAGGGTTGTGTGTGTGTGTGTGTGTGTGTGTGTGTGTGTGTGTGTGTGTGTGTGTGTGTGTGTGTGTGTGTGTGTGTGTGTGTGTGTGTGTGTGTGTGTGTGTGTGTGTCCACACACTGGAATGTGCAGTAGCTTGTTTGAATATATGTCTGGCTGCTAAATCTTGAGACAAGGCCACCCAAGGAGATATTCAACTGAAAAGTCACACCAAGGGTGAACACAAGGACTTATGGATAAAGTCTAAGTCCTTTATAAATGTAAAATAATGGGCGTGCTATTCCTGTGGGAAAACTCAACACCATTTACATGGATTAGCCGACCTCGACAATACCCAGGTGACAATATAAAACAGTAGGCAAAGTAGGAACCAGGCTGACCTTTGCTCATTTTGAGAAAGTAAACAAAACAATACACAAAACACTGGATTCATTATTGTTGTCCAAAGCTGTGAGGAATTGGGGCACTGAGTTCACTAACTGCTAATCTGGGCAATGGGAAGTTAGGGCCAGTGAACTGCTGGAATAGCACACTACTGAACAATACTGGATCAGTTTGACCTCATTCACAGACACGTCCCCACAAAACGGAATGTCCTCACTAGCCCTCATCTCCAGTACTGCAGCACGTGGGTCACCTTTTGTTTATTTTGGCAATTCAACCCTGCTGCTAGACAGACTTCTCACCCATAACAATTCTCACATGTAAACCACAAGAGGTTGGTGGCACCTTACTTGGGGAGGACAGGCTCGTGGTAATGGCTGGAGCAGATAGGTGAAATGGTATCAAACAGGTGGTTTCTATGTGTTTCATGCCGTTCCATTCACTCTGTTCCAGCCATTATTATGAGCCGTCCTCCCCTCAGCAGCCTCCAGTGATGTGGACATGTTTTTGAAAGTCCCCTTAGACAACACAGAGAAAAGTTAAATAGAGTTACTAATCGGTTGCATTTAATGAAAGTTGCTTGTCCTTTTAGCGATATTACAACAACAAAGATGTTACTTCAAACAACAAACACCCCCCCCCCCCCGGACATCATTGCACATGCGATAGAACAGCAGAGTTTGTATTACGATCCTTTTTTACTACGATGATGGATGCTCCTCTCGTCTCCTCTGTTTCATAACCACTGGGCGACCGATGGGCCGGTTTCCCCTTCCATCTTTAAGGAATAGGCTACATTAAAGAAATGTGAGAACCTGAAAACATTGTTTGTAAAAAAAGTAAAAAAATAGTCTCCTCATGAGCATGTTGTGATATTATTGTAGCTATCCTTATCGGTGATAGATTACACACAACCCTCAAAGTCTCGCAATATAAAACCCACTGTATTCTGTAAGCAGCCGAGCTCAAAAACAATGGCATGTTGTCTATTCTTGACCTTCACTCACTGATATTCTCTTGCTTATTCAAAATGAAACAATATGGCCACCCATATTTCCCACTCTGCTCATCACCTTTTAATAAACAGTCTCAACTCTCTCTCTGGATCAGGAACAAGGAGGTTGGAGCTGCATTCCAACTCAAAGGACATGTTGAAATGTGCCCCTCTGGCCTTCCTTAACCAAACATTTAATGTAGACCACAAGGTGCGTCACCTCTGCATTCTTGAAATGTAGGGCTCTATGCAATCTGTATTACGGATTCCGCGATAGAAATGGTAAGGTCATTTCAGATTGAGCCGACATATGCAGCGTTTACTGTGATACAGTCTCTGCTGAAGCAGGAATGCTGCCTTTACATGTCAATCATGCTGCAAAGCCGAACCTCCACGACTCAGATTGAACCCTTTCGAGTAAAAGAAGTTGGAAAGAGGAGGAGTGTCTGAATGAATCATATTCTTATCAAAACGGTTGAAATAACGCGATAACCTTTTCCACAAAGAGTTGCTGAGGCATAAATGACCATTCTATGCCAGACTTGCATGAGACAAGGTGTCATCATAGAACAGAGGAGGGAGGAGGGAGAAAGGAAAGAGGGGTCGAGAAGAGAGGGGAGAGACAGAGAGAAAGAGAGAGGAGAAAGGTGAGAGAGAGAATGGAGAGAGAGAGGGCGGGGGGAGAGGAGAGGAGGGGATGGGGGAAAATGAGAGGGGAGAGGAAGAGGAGAATAGAGGGGAAAGAGAACTGCATAGCCAGACAAAGGAGAAAGTGACACTACAAGCAAGGTGGAGGGTGTCTTGTTTTGGTAAACAGTCCTCTGTCTTCCAGACACCTAAGCCAACACACTTCCAGTCCCCCTACAACATGTTGGAATGGGGCCATATAATCTCATTCACTGCCCATTCTCTCCCAACTCAGCTTCAAATCAAACTTCTTACGGCCTTTGAATACCTGGGAGAAGACATCGTTCTGTGGACGAAGATCCTACTACAACCACAAAAATAGTTTGAATTGCTGGGTCATTTCTCCTGTTCATCTGAATGTTGCAAAATACTTCAAAGACAAGTCCAGGCTCCACACAGTGCCAATGAGACAGGTCTACAAAGGAGCATAGTTCCTGTCAAGGTGCATCCATCTCTCTTTAGTCTAAACAGCGGCGTGATAAGGTATGACACAGGTCTGGTGGAGATAGACGATAGCCATCGGCCCAGCTGGACTGGCACCCTGCCCGAAGAGCCTGGAAGTGTGAGTGGGTGTGTGTGTGTGTACGCATGATTGCATAGGTGTGTGCTAATGCCTGTGCCTGTGCGCGCGTGCGTGTGTGTGTGTGTGTGTGAGCATGTGTGTGTGCGAGCATGCATGTATATGCAGGTGATTGATCACCTGTCTAGATAAGCCCAGGGTACCTGTTCGTCATGGGACCAATAGCAGGTCTGAGATCAGGCTTACAGGGCCCGCATAGCGTTGAGGTTTACATGATAACCCAGTGTTCATTGACAACCAGTGATGTGCAGTCAGGGTAGTAGGCAGGGTAGGAAGTACTTACCCTGAGATAATCTAATAAAGAAAGCAGTTATGAAAAGCCAAATAAGAAATACAATTATATATTTTTTAAGTCATTATTCTTCTCAATGATTCTGGTGGTTTTTATGCAAAAAATCCCCAAATGTGCTAAAACTGCACCAGAAGGTGCCAGGGCATTCATGCCTTCCTTTCCAGCCATTCAAATCCATTCAAATCGTTGATGCCGTGGCTGTTCCTGAGTCCAGTCACTGTTAATGGACAGGGTCAGCATAAGCGTCGCAGCTTCGCCTAGCTTAAAGTAGCTTCATTGAGGCTCTTTCATATTCTGCGCATGCATATTGCCTAAACATGTTGCGTGGGTATTGCCTGGGGTAAGCTGTGCACATTTGGGCGTGTCTACATAATGTGGCCCTCGCTTCCCTTGAACTAAACAAAGCTAGCTAGCTAGCAAAAACAATCTGACAAATGGACACTATTGCACCTCAAACTATTTTCCCAGTTGGAATAATGTAACGCGCCATTTGGAGCGTTCGAAGAGTGGAACGTCAACTATAATGAAAGTTAAGACCAGACAGAGGCAACATACAGGAGCTCTACACACAAGACGTGACATGACAAGCAACCACCATCTCCCTCACTGCTAGCTGTCAGGCAGGCGAACACTGAGTACTGGACTGTCCACTTGTCTGAAACGTCATTACCAATTAATACTTTTTACACAGACTTTTACACATCTTGGACATTTACTTTTGCTTTGTGGACATAATAGGAATGGGAATGACTTTTTGTGTCAGTGTGAAAATGGAACCAAAGGAGGACTTGGGGATGTGTCTCCCTGCTGTGTGCATGCAGAATAAAATAATGGACATGAGGGTTCTGCTGTGACTTCTACAACGCTGACACGAGAGGTTCACCAGACAAATGGACTTGATTTCCAAGCGAAGGTAGGCCTAAATGCATTTTCCTTTGCAATTTCCAGGTTCGGCTACAGCTGAATCATGAGAACAGACAACATCCCTTTGAATGCATTTGAATTATCAAGCAAGAATTTTTTTACATTTTGAACTGCATTTTTCAGTCATTTCGATTGTTGATATGGAAATTTCATTAGAACCTTATGTATTATATACAGTGGCAAGGAAACGTATGTGAACCCTTTGGAATTACCTGGATTTCTGCATATATTGGTCATCAAATTTGATCTGATCTTCATCTAAGTCACAACAATAGACAAACATTGTGTGCTTAAACTAATAACACACAAATGATTGAATTTTGTATATTGTATATTGAATACATCATTTTAACATTCACAGGGTAGGTTAGAAAAGGTATGTGAACCTCTAGGCTAATGACTTCCCCAAAAGCTAATTGGAGTCAGGAGTCAGCTGACCTGGAGTCCAATCAATGAGACGAGATTGGAGATGTTGGTTAGAGCTGCCTTGCCCTATAAAAAACACTCACAAAATTTGAGTTTGCTATTCACAAGAAGCATTGCCTAATGTGAACCATGGCTTGAACAAAAAAGATCTCAAAAGACATAAGATTAAGAATTGTTGACTTGCATAGAGCTGGAAAGGGTTACAAAAGTATCTCTAAAAGCCTTGATGTTCATCAGTCCACGGTAAGACAAATTTTCTATGAAGGGAGAAAGTTCAGCACTGTTGCTTCTCTCCCTAGGAGTGGCCGTAAGGGAAAGATGACTGCAATTGCACAGCGCAGAATGCTCAATGAGGTTAAGAAGAATCCTAGAGTGTCAGCTAAAGACTTACAGAAATCTCTGGAACATGCTAGCATGTCTGTTGATGAGTCTACGATACGTAAAACACTAAACAAGAATGGTGTTCATGGGAGGACACCACAAAAGAAGCCACTGCTGTCCAAAAAAAACATTGCTGCACGTCTGAAGTTCGCAAAAGGGCACCTGGAGGAAAAATGAATTCCCAAGTTTATCAAGACATTTTGCAGGAGAATGTTAGGCTATCTGTCCGCCAATTGAAGCTCAACAGAAGTAGAGTGATGCAACAGGACAACGCCTCAAAACACAGAAGTAAATGAACAACAGAATGGCTTCAACAGAAGAAAATACACCTTCTGGAGTGGCCCAGTCAGAGTCCTGACCTCAACCCAATTGAGATGCTGTGGCATGACCTCAAGTGGCTTCCCTGTGGCTCAGTTGGTAGAGCATGGTGTTTGCAATGCCAGCATGGTGTGTGCAACACCAGGGTTGTGGGTTCGATTCCCACGGGGGGCCAGTACAAAAAAAATAAAAATGTATGAAATGTATGCATTCACTACTGTAAGTCGCTCTGGATAAGAGTGTCTGCAAAATGACTAATATGTAAAATGAGATCAGTTCACAATAGACATCCCATGAATATTGCTGACCTGAAACAGTTTTGTGAAGAGGAATGGTCCAAAATTCCTCCTGACCGTTGTTCAGGTCTGATCCGCAACTACAGAAAACGTTTGGTTTATTGCCAAAGGAGGGTCAACCACTTATTAAATCCAAGGGTTCACATTCCTTTCCACCCTGCACTGTGAATGTTTACACGGTGTGTTCAATAAAGACATTGTTTGTGTGTTATTAGTTTAAACAGACTGTGTTTGTCTATTGTTGTGACCGAGATGAAGATCAGATCAAATTTTATGACCAATTTATGCAGAAATCCTGGTATTTCCAAAGGGTTCACATACTTTTTCTTGCCACTGTATGTGTGTGTAAGGATATTCACATAATAATAGTATTGTGTGTGTGTGTGTGTGTGTGTGTGTGTGTGTGTGTGTGTGTGTGTGTGTGTGTGTGTGTGTGTGTGTGTACACAGCGCATTGGAAGAATTGTAAATCCATTGTGAAAGGCTATGGAGTTTGAGTTGCGAATTATTCAGATGAAATGTGTCCATACATTAGTATTTTAGTGGCAGCTATCAGTTGTAACTGTGGTCGCTACATTAGTCTATAGCTGAGCTTTTAAACAGTGTGTCATTTTTTCGGATGACACAGCAAGACACAGCAAACAACACAACAACTAGATAGATAGTGTATACAAAGAACAAGGTGACAGTACCAGTGTGTGGGCTTTGAAGTATAAACCAATTACACTATAGATGAGCAGTACGACCAGATCAATTCCTGGAAAATGTTGTCATTTGACCTGCTAAACTAATAAATGGGGTAGTAATACTGAACTCAGCTCGACTCAATTATCAGATTCGATTTTGCATTAGAACAAGGTTTAAAATCTATTTGTCTCTTTGTAATGGTGTAATGACTGCTTTGAAAGAGCGGTAATGCTGAAATGCTAGCTACAGGAATACACAGTCCGACTCTACCCTAACTGGAAAGGGACATCTGCATCCTGTCCTCACTTGAGATGAAACGTTGTGTGTGTGTGTGTGTGTGTGTGTGTGTGTGTGTGTGTGTGTGTGTGTGTGTGTGTGTGTGTGTGTGTGTGTGTGGTGGTTGAGAGAGAGAGAGAGAGAGAGAGAGAGAGAGAGAGAGAGAGAGAGAGAAAGGAATACGTATTTTCTGTGTGGGGGGGCTATTTGAACACAATATTCTCTGTAATTGATGTATTTTCAGCAAATACCTGTCTTTTCTTTGAACGCACACAAACCCACGAGGGTACACATTGCTAGCGGAATATTCACGGTGTGCACACCTAGCTGTTAGCACATTCTTTGTGCACACACACATAGCTTTTAGATGAGTCTTGACAAGGCAAACAGTTTAGTTGAAACAGGCCAGTTGAAACACCCGCTGCCTTTGGAACTATGGTTAGTCGGCAGACAAACATGCCTACAACATTATTCACCTCCTATGATCCACTAGGTATCAATGCTGACTTAGTTGACTTGTTCCTTCCAGATCGCAGTGAAGCAAAGGTCCTGAACCTCATTAATACATTGCAAATACACAAAAGCACTCACATTATTTAATTGAATGACCCTATGCAGATAAGGCACACTGAAATCATGATACTTCCTCCAGATATGAATGTGATGACATCATCAATGCACTCAGTAGTGACTTGCATTAACTTTGTGAATGATCCCTCGTTGTTGAATGGTGTTTAGTGGTGAACCACCTAAATAGTCATTGTTGTGGCAGCATGTGGCTGAAATACAGTTTCTCATTCAAAAACTACAAGAGATAGCAGTGTATAGATAGTGTACAACTCTGTAACTATAACAGGATATAGTCAAAATAACATCATCATTTGAAGGTGAATGCTAGTTTTCTGGTTAATCCTAGTTTTCTTGTGAATGCTAGTTTTCTTGCAACCAAAAACCAGCCAAAGATCTTTTTGAACTCGATAAACCCACTGAACAGGGGTCTAGATCAAATTTCAGCTAGATATCTCCAGGCTAGCTGACTGCCACTGATGCTAGGTTGCTGAGGGGAGAGTTGGCCAAGCATTTTGTTGGCTTCCCCCTCTCAATTCTTCTCCAGTCTTCTCTTTCCAGAGGCACTTTTCACATCACTCCGCTTGTCAAACATCTCTCTTCACAATGGTGTCAGACATTTTAGACAACATTCCAGGAGACACTTGGATATGCATACAAGGCAATGGTGTCATCCCAAATGGCACCCTATTCCCTATATAGTGCACTACATAGGCAATAGGGTGCCATTTAGGATGCATACAATGCGTCCAGTGAAAGCCGGGGATACAGGAAATTAATTAATGCATCATTGGGATCAATGTCAACAATGCCTTGAGGGGTCCATCTAATCGGACAGGAAATACACGTTCAGGATACGTGCGTTTTAATACGGTGCTGTACATCACAGGAGGAAATGACACACTATCCCCCTGACACGGAACAAAGACATGTTTGAGGAACAGTTCATGTTAGGCCTCGCATGACTGGAACATTGAATAACCCCCTCTGGTTTCTCTTTCACACAGTCACAGACCTGCATACGCATGCACGTGCATAAGCCTACACAGACACACACACACTCACACACAAACACACACGCACGCACACACACGAACACACACACAGGGGTGTAAGCATGCACACACACACACTGTTTTTTTCTGGTTCACTGAAAGTCAGTGAACTAAATACACCAGACCCAGCTGCTATTGCATTGATGTCTATGGGAGACCCACCCTGTTAAGTAGACCGGAACTGAATATTCTTTCACTTTTTAAAAACTTTTTTCAGGCTGATGGAGTGCTGCATCAGATAACGTGGCCTCCGCAACCACCCGATCTCAACCCAATTGAGATGGTTTGGGATGAGTTGGACCGCAGAGTGAAGGAAAAGCAGCCAACAAGTGCTCTGCATATGTGGGAACTCCTTCAAGACTGCTGGAAAAGCATTCCTCATGAAGCTGGTTGAGAGAATGCCAAGCGTGTGCAAAGCTTTCATCAAGGCAAAGGGTGGCTACTTTGAAGAATCTCAAATATAAAATATATTTTGATTTGTTTAACATTTTTTTGGTTACTACATGATTCCATATGTGTTATTTCATAGTTTTGATATCTTCACTATTATTGTACAATGTAGAAAATAGTAAAAATAAAGAAAAACCCTTGAATGAGTAGGTGTATCCAAACTTTTGACTGGTACTGTATATTAATTTATCCACCATCATTGGTGTCACCTTCTTAAAGTCCAAAAGCGGATGCCGCGTCACAGTCTCTTTCCATTTCCTCTGAAAACCGCATGCATCCGGTTTATACTGGCCCGGTTTATACTGTAACAGTCAAATGTGACAATGGCCTCACAACAAGCACTGAATGTGGTTTAAGCACTGGAACACCTCACTCCACTATGTCTCACACGTAAGTGCTTTACCAGACTGAGTGATGTCACAGGGTGACCCTAATCCCTACCCTACCACTATAGACGCATAACACTGATCTATTGACTTAGAATAACTTTATTTTTCCCAAGGGAACCTCAGAAAAAACATTGTTTGAATCATACCCCAACCATGCACTGTACCTTAGTCCCCTGACTAGAACCCCCACAGCTGCAAGTCTTGAGTCTGGACATGTGTTTCTGGGTTGACCTGGGAGATCATTGGCCTCAAGGTCTCAAATCTTTACAAGGCCGCAAAATCAGTGGCCCACGTTGAGCAAACCAGGAGCAGCCACTTCCACCTCACTCACTGCCCCCACAAAGCCATGAAGTTTCACATAGTGGAATTTCCAGCAAGTTAACCCTGAGTTGGTCAAACCTGTCTTGACCACAGTGTTTAGCCATGATGGAGGGATACAGGTGGGACGGCTCAGGGGGTTATTTAAAGGCTGTTTGCACTTGGCTAACGCCATGTTAGCGTGTTTGGCTATTGAAAATGGTCGTTATGCTATGAGTGTGCGGATAGAATGGATCGTTTCGGTGTGAACTTTGTACGATACTTGAAGACCGCAAAGTTTTTGTCACAGGAAACATGTAATGTAGCCTACTAACCTATCACAATAGTTACATTTGAAAGTTTCTCGATTTCTGTTCTCAACTAGCAAGAATAACTGCAGAAAAGCATTGAAATAAAGACGGCACGTAACCTACTGATATTGTACACTGTTTAACAGGAGACATATTGACACAGCTTGTTTGTGTTCATTAAAAGGGAAACCACCAGACCAGTCGTCTCATACATAGCCAAACTACAGTATCTCCCAACTGTACAATGTAGAGAGAGAGGTGCAGAGAGACATGCCAAGAGTAAACGGATCTCTCCATCCATATCACATTACCCTTCCTGAGATGAAGAATGACATGCAGAGTGAAAGACAGCATGTTGCTCCCTTGGCGACCATATATACCCCATTAGGGGCCTAAGGCACCATTGGCAAGTTGTAACTCTATGCTTTTTGTAAACCTGTTTATACAACCAGAGAGGGGACAAAGGACGTGTTCCTGTGTTTGTAGGGTAGAAGCAGAGTCGTCTCTGCAGGTAGTCCCTAGTGAAAGCCCCTCTAGAGGGATTCTCCATGGTAGAGATACTGGGCTAATGACCAGCTGGGATTCATTCATTATAACATGTTATTAGAAAGTCATTCATTCTAATGCTACACACACTGAGGGATGCCATGCTATCTCTAAGCAATTTGATACGGATCGTAAATGCCATTATGATTATTGTTCATTGCAATGGATAGTCATAATATATTCAAAAATCCAATGAAATAGCAAGGAAATGACAGTAAATAGGACTGCAGCAAAGTTGACCCAGCATAAACAGAGACCATTTTTGTTCCATTATGAGATACTGTCTAAACTAATCAAAGTGTACAGATGTAGGATCTTAATTTGAATCTTGTAGTGTATTTGAGGTTTAAAAAAGTTTTTATTTTAATAAAAATGTAGCAACCCCTACAAAAATATCCATTAATTATAATCCACATAATAATTCATATTTCCTGTTGCTGCAGGATTATTTTCCTACTGTAGCAAACTGGCTCAAATGAAGATACTTCAGCTGTACAAGAAGCACATCCATTGGTAGATAACCTCTGACTCATAATACTTCAGACACATGACACATTCTTTGTCGACAGGTATACACTTAGAAAAAAGGGTTCCAAAAGGGTTCTTCAGCTGTCCCCATAGGAGAACCCTTTATAGTTCCAGGTAGAACCCTTTATAGTTCCAGGTGGAACCCTTTTTAGTTCCAGGTAGAACCCTTTTTAGATCCAGGTAGAACTCTTTTGGGTCCCATGTAGAACCCTCTGTGTAACGTGTTCTACATAGAACTCAAAAGGGTTCTACCTAGAACCAAAAGGTTTGAACCCAATGATGTACTGTATATAAACCCTGGATTGATGATGTTATGTATTGGCCATTGAGAGACTTTGAAGCCACCGGTCGACCATATTGGCACTCCCTAGTAGGAGCAGTCCTCCATAGGAATGAATGGAATTCTACAGTATTTCAATTAAATGTATTTAAGTATTTTTGGGGGGTGTAGTGAGGACACTAACATTAGTAATCTCAAAAAAATATACTTTAAGGAATGTTCTTAAAAAGATACAGTACCAGTCAAAAGTTTGGACACATCTACTCATTGCAGTGATTTCAAATCAAATCAAACGTTATTTGTCACTTGAGCCAAATACAACAAGTGTAGACCTTACCGTGAAATGCTTACTTACAAACCCTTAACCAACAGTGCAGTTCAAGAAGAGTTAAGAAAATATTTACCAAATAGACTCATATAAAAAATTATAATAAAAAGTAACACAATAAGAATAACAATAACAAGGCTATATACAGGGGGTACCGGTACCGAGTCAGTGTGCGGGGGTACAGCTTAGTTGAGGTAATTTGTGAAGTGACTATGCATAGATAATAAACAGCGAGTAGCAGCAGTGTACAAAAGGGAGGGAGGTCAATGTAAATAGTCCTGGGGCGATTTCATTAATTGGCTAGGGGGTAGAAGCTGTTGAGGAGCCTTTTGGTCCTAGACTTGGCACTGCGGTACCGCTTGCCGTACGCTAGCAGAGAAAAGTCTCTGACAATTCTATGGGCTTTCCTCTGACACTGCCTATTATAGAGGTCCTGGATGGCAGGAAGCTTGGCCCCAGTGACGTACTGGGCTGTACACTACCTTCTGTAGCGCCTTACGGTCAGATGCCGAGCAGTTGCCCTACCAGGCGGTGATGCAACTGGTCAGGATGCTCTAGATGGTGTATCTGTAGAACCTTTTGAAGATCTGGGGACACATGCCAAATCTTTTCAGTCTCCTGAGGGGGAAAAGGTTTTGTCGTGCCCTCTTCACGACTGTCTTGGTATGATAGTTCGTTGGTGATGTTGACACCAAGGAACTTGAAACTCTCGACCCGCTCCACTACAGTCCCATCGATGTTAATGTGATCCTGTTCGGACCGACTTTTCCTGTAGTCCATGATCAGCTCCTTTGTCTTGCTCACATTGAGGGAGAGGTTGTTGTCCTGGCACCACACTGCCAATTCTCTGACCTCCTCCCTATAGGCTGTCTCATCGTTGTCGGTGATCAGGCCTACCACTGTTGTGTCGTCAGCAAACTTAATGACAGTGTTGGAGTCGAGTTCGGCCACACGGTCGTGGGTGAACAGGGAGTACAGGTGGGGACTAAGTACACACCCCTGAGGGTCAGCGTGGCAGACTTGTTGTTGCCTACTCTTACCACCTGGGGGTGGCTGTCAGGATATCCAGGATCCAGTTGCAGAGGGAGGTGTTTAGTGCCAAAGTCCTTAGCTTAGTGATGAGCTTTGTGGGCACTATGTTATTGAACGCTGAGCTGTAGTCAATGAATAGCATTCTCACATAGGTGTTCCTTTTGTCCAGGTGAGAAAGGGCAGTGTGGAGTGCGATTGAGATTGCGTCATCTGTGGATCTGTTGGGGCGGTATGCGAATTGGAGTGGGTCTAGGGTGTCCGGGAGAATGCTGTTGATGTGAGCCATGACCAGCCTTTCAAAGCACTTCATGGCTACTGACATGAGTGCTACGGGGCGGTAATCATTTAGGTAGGTTACCTTCGCTTCCTTAGCCACGGGGACTATGGTAGTCTGCTTGACACATGTAGATATTACAGACTCGGTCAGGGAGAGGTTGTTTCTTTATTTTTAATATTTTCTACATTGTAGAATAATAGTGAAGACATCAAAACTATGAAATAACACATATAGAATCATGTAGTAACCAATACAGAGTGAAACAAATCAAAATATATTGAAAGTGGTGACTCCTTTGAAGAATCTAAAATCTGAAATGTATTTTGATTTGTTTAACACTTTTTTTGTTACTACATGATTCCATATGTGTTATTTCATAGTTTTGATGTTATTCTACAATGTAGAAAATAGTCAAACTAAAGAAAAACCCTTGAATGAGTAGGTGTGTCCAAACTTTTGACTGGTACTGTATACATTTGCATTGATTTATTTATGTTTAGCTAACATAGTATAATTTAAAAGTATGAAGGTGTCTGTAACATAATAAATGTGTCAAAATCAAATGTAGATATTAATAAATGCATTTCTATAGGTTCCAAAATATTTTTTACAATGGTAGGGAGTGCCAAGGGAGGCACAGTGGCTTCAACACAGTGTTCCCTATCAGTCATCTGGAGTACATATAAATCATTGGTTCTACCTGGAACCAAAAAGGGTTCTTCAAAGGGTTCTCCTTATGGGGGCAGCCCTTTTAGGTTCTAGAGACTTTTTTTCTAAGAGTGTAGGCTAATAATTACTGCTCATATTCTAAACTCTAAAGGAATGAAAAATTATAAATCCTTCTGTCGATTCAATGCTACAAGATCAAGTAGCTTTACATCCCATACATTTTCAGCATTACTGTGCTTTTTTTAACGATTTATTGGAAATAGCATTGGCACTGACTTACGGATTTTGCCAATGTCCTAATGCACTACAACGTTAGACAACAGAGAGAGCCAAAGTTATAGAAGGCTAATGCACTGACGACTACAACTATTGACATGAATAAATCCCACTTCCCCTAAACTGCATCAAAGAATCATCCTTTACACCTCACAGCTGCTGAGACTTCCAATTAAGGTCTTATTTCAAGAGATTACTTCATGGATAAAGAGTAAGCTTCAGTGACTCATAAATATATTTGATGCAATTCTCATGAAGAATTTTTGTTGCTGTTGAGATGAGTTCCGTCACAAAGATTTGACAGCAAACATTATCTGAATGGAATATCATGTCATACATGTATGTGGGCCTAATGGACACATGCAGCGCGTCACTTATCAGCCAGTCGTGTCACTGTGGCATGACGTTGTTGCTTTGAAAGGCCTACTTCTGAAGACAAAGCCGACAACCAGAACGCTGAGAAGAAATGTTGGAGCCCAGCCAAGTCCAACAAACCCGTCTTCTTCGTTTGGCCACCATGTGGAAGGACATTTTTCTGCCCTAATTCTTTTGTTAGTCCATATTTTACAGTTCTCAGGCAGCAGAGAATTAATTGGATGGGAAAAAATAGGCTAGGCAGTTGTGTGTAATGTACAACCATTCATCCTGATATTGGTTTACATAGAGCCTAAGCACAGCGAGAGAGGGAGGTGACACACAGCGCCTTCAGAAAGTTTTCATACCCTTTGACTTATTCCACATTTTGCATGAATTGAAATTGGATTATATTGAATTTTTTCTCTCGCCCATCTACACACAATAGCCTATCATGAAAAAAAGGAAAACATGTCTTTATAAATCTTTGTGAATTTACTGAAAATGAAATACAAAAATAGCAAATTTCCGTAAGTATTCACACCCCTGAGTCAATACTTTGTAGAAGCACCTTTGGCAGCGTTTACAGCTGTGAGTCTTTCTGGGTACGTCTCTAAGAGCTTTCCACACCTGGATTGTGCAACATTTGCCCATTATTCTTTAAAAATTCTCCAAGCTCTGTCAAATTAGTTGTTGATCATTGCTAGACAACCAATACATTTACAAACATTTCTAAAAACATGTTTTCACTTTAGTCATTATGGGGTATTGGGTGTAGGTGGGTGAGAAAAAACATCTATTTAATCCATGTTGAATTCAGGCTTTAACACAACAAAATGTGGAATAAGTGTCACGTTCTGACCTTAGAATGAGGTCATTTTTCCATAGTAGATTGGTCAGGGCGTGATAGGGGGGGTGTTTTTGTCTATGTATTTTGGGTTTTCTGTTTTCTATGTGGGTTGTCTAGATTGTCGTTCTATGTTGTATTTTCTATGTTGGTGCCGGGTATGGTTTCCAATCAGAGGCAGGTGTTTTTCGTTGTCTCTGATTGGAAGCCATACTTAGGCAGCCTGTTTTTCATGGGGTTTTGTGGGTGGTTGTTTTCCGTTTCGTTGTTTGTACCTGACGGGACTGTTGTTGGTCATTTTGTTATTTTGCTAAGTGTTTTCATTAAAAAGTAATATGAGCACTTCACACGCCACATTTTGGTCTCCTTTAGACGACCCTTATTACAATAAGTCAAGGGGTATGAATATTTTCTGAAGACACGATATGTGTGGGGTACAGAAATGAGGTAGTCATTCAAAAATTATGCTAAACACTATTATTATGTGACTTATTATGTGACTTGTTAGGCAAAATGTTACTCCTGACCTAATGTAGGCGTGCAATAACAAAGGGCTTGAATACTTATTGACTCAAGATATTTCAGCTTTTCATTTTTTTATTAATTTGTAAAAACAATTAAAAACATAATTCTACTTTGACATTATGGGGTATTGTGTGTAGGCCAGGGACCAAAAGATCTCAATTGAATAAATGTTAAATTCACGCTGTAACACAACAATGTGGATAAGGTCAAGGGGAGTGAATACTTGCTGAAGGTATAGTAAGTGAACTGAACTGAACCGAAGCGCAATGCTTTTTCAAACATGGAAATCTGTTAGCGAATCTGCAGTTTGTCTATAAAAGGTCTGACAGCAATCTACAGTACTTTACACCTCAGTGAAGAGAGGAGAGCAATAGGGGAAGGCCCCATCAAACTAAAAGGCAGAGTTTTCATGGCCAGGGGCCACGGCCCTCAGACAGAGATGAGATGGCTAAACTGCACCTCTCCCCTCTGATTAAAAAGCCTTGGAGACTTGAGGAATTATGACCATTGATTGGCCTATTTAGGAGTGCTGTGGTTCATAAACTTAATCTAGGTTGAGAAGTGACAGACAAACTTCTCTGTCTACTGTTGAAGATTGAACAAGACAGAAGATAGAAGACACATCCAAGAGTTGCTGAATTGTGAATTCCCCCCAAACTCATTTCATCCATGTCCCAACCTGCAAACTGGCAAGTCGAGTGTACAGGGAAAGGTGAAACATTCCAAGCATACCATGGGTCAGAGGCCTGAAAGGAGCCAATCAGAGACCAGCTGACAGCATTGCTACCTCCTCCCTTCTTGAAGCGGGTGGTGAATGTGATGGGAAGGGAGGGGTGAGGGTGCAAGGAAGAGTGCCATATTTGGCTTCAGACAGGTACAGGTACTGTGTGAGGAACGTGCAACGCTATCCAGGCACCAGATCTTGTCTTGGGGGGAGGGGGGGGCTGGGTTTTCTCTATAGCCATCAAGCTTCTCCACAATGGCCAGAGAAACTCTCAAATCTCGTTGCTTCACCTGAGTTTAAGTACTGTCCTGGAATCAGTCAAACTGGATGATGGCATTCACTTTAAAACAGTGGTCACCAAATGGTCGAACACGAACTGGCAACTCCAAGGCATTCCTAGTCGATCACGAAAAATGTATATAAAAACAACAGTGATAAAGCCTTGTGTTCCTTCCTTTTTCTGTCTCGCACTGTTAGCAGTAGGTGCGCTTGTTTCAGCTGCCCTGCACGCCGGGTAGGCGAAGTGTGCCCATTTTGAACCATTTCATGTGTCTGAAGATACAAATTCCGCCTACTCGGCGTGCCTGGAGAGCAAATCAAGTGCACCTACAGTATAGGCCTACTGCTAGCCAATCGGATTGCTCAGATCCCCGTGTCTGCACTCCGCAGCTTCCTTCTAGCACACAGCAAAGTAAGTTGATACTGTGATTACAAAACGTCTAAAACCATGACTAAAGAGAAACTGTCAAAGAATACAGCAAAGAGCTGCTGTTTTATGAGTGAGTTTATGTTTAAGTTTTTATTCAGCACTATCAACACTTTTTATTCAACACTGTTATGAAATGCGCTTCTCCACTCGCGCTGCAACCAGCACTGCAGCTTCAATGAATGAGTAGAAAAGTGTATTGATAGGCTTGCGTTGTTATTATTAGTGGAGTAGCAAAGTGTATCGATAGCCTTGGGTTGTTATTATTAGTGGAGTAGCAAAGTGTATCGATAGCCTTGGGTTGTTATTATTAGTGGAGTAGCAAAGTGTATCGATAGCCATGGGTTGTTATTATTAGTGGAGTAGCAAAGTGTATCGATAGCCTTGGGTTGTTATTATTAGTGGAGTAGCAAAGTGTATCGATAGCCTTGGGTTGTTATTATTAGTGGAGTAGCAAAGTGTATCGATAGCCTTGGGTTGTTATTATTAGTGGAGTAGCAAAGTGTATCGATAGCCATGGGTTGTTATTATTAGTGGAGTAGCAAAGTGTATCGATAGCCTTGGGTTGTTATTATTAGTGGAGTAGCAAAGTGTATCGATAGCCTTGGGTTGTTATTATTAGTGGAGTAGCAAAGTGTATCGATAGCCATGGGTTGTTATTATTAGTGGAGTAGCAAAGTGTATCGATAGCCATGGGTTGTTATTATTAGTGGAGTAGCAAAGTGTATCGATAGCCATGGGTTGTTATTATTAGTGGAGTAGCAAAGTGTATCGATAGCCTTGGGTTGTTATTATTAGTGGAGTAGCAAAGTGTATCGATAGCCTTGGGTTGTTATTATTAGCGGCTGTGTGTATTTTTAATAGTGAGGAATATTTAACTTCTCTGGTCATAGGAGTAACAACATGAATTTCTGCATGAGCCAGAAATAATGCGGTGTGACTCGAGTTTCGCCCTCAGCTCGAGGACGGTTTCCCCTTTTGGGTCAGTATTAGCGAAGGGGGATGAGGTGAGGGATGGTCCAACGGTGAGAGGAGGTCCCTCTGATGCTCTCCGCTGAGACTGAGTCGTGAGTAGTTACCACAGCCACAAAGTTATAAACCTCGCCTATTTCTACAATTTATCTTTTTAAAATGAATGTGATTTTAAACCTAACCCTAACCTTAACCATACTGCATCTTGGCCTGCATTTTGACTAAGAAAGTGATCCCAGCTCAGAAACGTTTGGTGACCACTCCTTTAAAACCATCTCAGCTCTTTTTTTCCATTGCATGAGACAAATTGTCTCGAAACCCTTTAACCTGACATACATACACAAATGCCCACTTTAAATGTTATACATGTCGTGATTGGTTGGTTTATTAAGCCCTCACACATTTTTCCCATATTCACACGCTCTCTCTAGTAATGGGGAAATGTGTGTAATGAACAACTTTGTGCTCAGCCCTTAGTGTGGTGACACTAGACAGACCCATACTGTAAAGCCCTGACAACACAGAGATGGAACAGACAGGACATTGAAATCCCCCTAACTTAAACATTCTTGTGTCTCTTCAGAATTGTCCCAAAAACATGCCAAATTAACTTATCCTACAGTAAATACGGTAGACTACGTTACAAAAGCATGCTGGTTCACATTATTTGCACGAATGGCATAGAATAAAGACTGATATTTCATCTAACATACTTACACAACATATTGTAGTTTATTTATGCATTGTTATAGATCTATCATGACTTCAGTGGGATGGGCTCTTTTGAAGGTAAGGAGTTAGGTTAAGAGTGTAAATAATACCGCACTAAGGTGAAACCATTGATGACATTTTGGCTGAAGGGTCTTCCACTCCTTCTGCTCCTCTACACTGATAAATCTGTTACAGCTCCAAACAGGGGCCTTGTCACCAAGTCCCACAGGCCTCCAGCCTCGTTACCATGGCCATGTGGTCCCCTTCTTATATTGCAACTTCTGGACGACGACACCATCCCTCAGGGGCCAGAGCAAAGACGGTGCATCGATCTAGTGTCAGCAGGACACAACCATCCATTGCATTGACTGACCAAGAACAAACTCTCAGTTTAACACATCAATCCACCACTTAGAGCACATGAAACAGATAGGTGGGGGCTTAATCGGACGAAGGCAGGAGTCATCAATTCCCAATTCGGCGCGTCCACTGTTAGCTCACAGGAAGTGCAGGGCTTGGTTTACAATTTTCTTTCCTGCTTAGTGCACGCAAGAAATTACTAGCAATTACGACGAGTACAAAACAAAACTCCGAGATCAAAAGAACTCAAACTTCTCGTGGATGCTGCAGAACGATATGGCCAGTATAATTGGCAAGAGGAAGTCCTAAATACAACTGAGGTAGTCTAGGGTTCTTCAAAGAGCACACATAAGGACAACAGTGTTTGCTGTTTCGAGGGAGATCTATTAGAGACTCAAATAGGTAGCTGTTAGGAGAGAGCAAGTTTAACTTGTCTACAGAAGCAACCACCAATTCAAATAGGCAAACAAATCCTAATGAAATGAATGAAAAAGGAACAGTCTGAAGGCTGATGCTATTTCAATTGCTAATTATTTCTTACTTTTTCTTATGTAAATTACTCCATACAAGCACTTCGGTAATAACAACATCCATGCATTGGTTACTGGCCAAGGCCAATGAACACTGTATTGCAAAACACAAACCAAGGTCTCAGTTGAGTGAAATGGCCTGGGCACATGTGGAAAGTAATGTGTGTCAAACCCCTGTTTGCATTTTATAATGACTGCAAGGTACAGTGCCTTCAGAAAGTATTCATACACTTAATTATTCCACATTTTGTTGTGTTACAGCCTGAATTTAAAATGTATTAAATAAATACAAATTCTCTCACCCATCTACACATTACCCAATAATGACCTAGTTAAAACAGGTTTTTAAAAATGTTAGGAAATGTGTTGAAAATTAAATCAAATTCTAATTTACATAAGTATACTCACACCCCTGAGTCAATACTTTATAGAAGCACCTTCGGCAGCAATTACAGCTGTGAGTCTTTGTGGGTAAGTCTCTAAGAGCTTTCCACACCTGGATTGTGCAACATTTCCCCATTATTCTTTTCAAAATTATTCAAGCTTTGTCAAATTGGTTGTTGATCAGTGCTAGACAACCCTTTTCAGGTCTTGCCAGGGATTTTCAAGTAGAATTAAGTCAAAATTGTAACTTGGCCACTCACGAACATTCACTGTCTTCTTGGTATGCAACTCCAGTGTTTATTTGGACTTGTGTTTTAGGTTTCCTGCTGAAAGGTGAATTCATCTCACCGTGTCTGATGGAAAGCAGACTGAACCAGGCTTTCCTTACCTCCATTACATTTATTTTTTCTCCAGAAAAACTCCCCAGTCCTTAACAATTACAAGCATACCCATAACATGATGTAGCCACCACTATGCTTGAAAATATGGAGAGTGATACTCAGTAATTTGTTGTATTGGATTTTCTCCAAACATAACACATAACACTAATTGCTTTGCCACATTTTTTGCAGTATTACTTTAGTGCCTTGTTGCAAACAGGATGCATGTTTTGGAACATTTTTATTCTGTACAGGCTTCCTTCTTTTCACTCTATCATTTAGGTTAGTATTGTGGAGTAACTACAATATTGTTGATCCATCCTCCGTTTTCTCCTATCTCAGCCATTTAACTGTTAAAGTCATCATTGGCCTCATGGTGAAATCCCTGAGCGGTTTCCTTCCTCAACGGCAACTGAGTTAGGAAGGACACCTGTATCTTTGTAGTGACTGGGTGTATTGATATCCCATCCAAAGTGTTATTAATAACTTCACCATGCTCAAAGGGATATTCAATGTCACCTTATTTTATTTGTACCCATCTACCAATAGGTGCCCTTCTTTGTGAGGCATTGGAAAACCTCCCTGGTCTTTGTGGTTGAATCTGTGTTTGAAATTCACTGCTTGACTGAGGGACCTTACAGATAAGTGTATGTGTGACGTACAGAGATGAGGTAGTCATTCAAAAATCATGTTAAACACTATTATTGCACACAGAGTGAGTCCATGAAACTTATTATGTGACTTGTTAAGCAAATCCGGAACTTATTTAGGCTTCCCTTAGCAAAGAGGTTGAATACTTATTGACTCAAGACATTTCAGCTTTTCATTTTCAATTAATTTGTAAAAATTTGTAGGCAAGACATTTCTAGTACACTTTGACATTATGGGTGTGTAGGCCAGTCACAAAATAAATCTACATTTTTTTAGTCAGGCTGTAATAACAACAAAATGTGGAAAAGGTAAATGGGTGTGAATACTTTCTGAAGGCAATGTACATGTTCAAGACAGAGAAACTCCAAAGCATATAAAGCATACTTAAGAGAACATAAGCAAAGGAACACTTTTTGTGTGTGAGAGAAATGGCATGGTATTCCACTGCAAATCAATAGTTGCTTTTCCTTTTGCCATAATAAGTTAAACCCTTGAGGATACATTTTCTTCGGCATAGATGCCTTTTAGTACCTTTAGTGCACTCACCACACAGACATGCGGCAGGCTGTAACACAGCTCACCTGGCCACACCTGTTTCACCTGCAGCCAGGGGCGTCATGCACCACAAAAAAACTGAAAGGGCACAAAGTAATGGTGTGTAATGAGGAGCAAACAGATGCTGCACTTGACACATTTATGAAATTGCTTATTCCAGTTACTAATAAGCATGCACCCATTCAGAAAAGGACTGTAAAAACGGTGTAATCCCTGTGGACTGATGAGGAATTGAATAATTGTATGGTTGAGAGGGATGAGGCAAAAGGAATGGCATATAAGTATGGCTGCACAACCGATTGGCAAACGTATTGCAAATTGAGAAATTATGTAAATAAACTGGATAAAAAGAAGAAGAAACTACACTATAAAACAAAGATAAATGACATAAAGAATGATAGTAAAAAGCGTTGGAGCACCTTAAATGACATTTTGGGGGAAAAGGCAAACTCAGCTCCATCATTCATTGAATCAGATGGTTCATTCATCACAAAACCAACTGATTTTGCCATCTACTTTAATGATTTTTTAATTGGCAAGATTAGCAAACTTAGGCATGACCTGCCAACAACAAACGCTAACACTACGCATCCAAGTATATCTGACCAAATTATGAAAGACAAGCATTGTAATTTAGTATTCCGTAAAGTGAGTGTGGAAGAGGTGAAATAATCATTGTTATCTATCAACAATGACAAGCCACCGGGGTCTGACAACTTAGATAGAAAATTATTGAGGATAATAGCGGACGATATTGCCACTCCTATTTGCCACATTTTCAATTTAAGCCTACTAGAAAGTATGTGCCCGCAGGCTCAGAGGGAAGCAAAAGTCATTCCGCGACCTAAGAATAGTAAAGCCCCCTTTACTGGCTCAAATAGCTGACAAATCAGCCTGTTATCAACCCTTAGTAAACTTTTGGAAAAAATTGTGTTTGCTGGAAAAACAAATTGGTGTTATGGCGTTACAACCCCTGCTATATTGTGGATAAAGAGTTTCCTGTCTAACAGAACACAGAGTGTGTTCTTTAATGGAAGCCTCTCCAACATAATCCAGGTAAAATCCGGAATTCCCCAGGGCAGCTGTCTAGGCCCCTTACTTTTTCAATCTTTACTAATGACATGAGGAAAGCCAGTGTGTCTATGTACACAGATGACTCAGCACTATACATGTCAGCTACTATAGCGACTGAAATGACTGCAACACTTAACAAAGAGTTGCAGTTAGTTTCAGAGTGGGTGGCAAGGAATAAGTTAGTCCTAAATATTTCTAAAACTAAAAGCATTGTATTGGGACAAATCATTCACTAAACCCTAAACCTCAACTAAACCTTGTAATAAATTGACTACAAATGGAAAACCAGCCATGTCGCAGACACTGACGTCTTGCTTCCGGACAAGCTAAACACCTTCTTCACCCGCTTTGAGGATAACACAGTGCCACCGACCGACGCGGCCCGATACCAAGAACTGTGGGCTCTCCTTCTCCGTGGCCGACGTGAGTAAGACATTTAAGCGTGTTAACCCTCGCAAGGCTGCCGGCCCAGAAGGCATCCCTAGCCGCGTTCTCAGAGCATGCGCAGACCAGCTGGCTGGTGTGTTTACAGACATATTCAATCTCTCCCTATCCCAGCATGCTGTCCCCACATGCTTCAATGTGGCCACCATTGTTCCTGTACCTAAAAAAGCAAAGATAACTGAACTAAATGACTCACTTTTGTCATCATGAAGTGCTTTGAGAGACTAGTCAAGGATCATTTCACCTCTACCTTACCTGTCACGCTAGACCCACTTCAATTTTCTTACCACCCCAATAGATCCACAGACGATGCAATCGCCATCACACTGCACACTGCCTTATCCCATCTGGACAAGAGGAATACCTATGTAAGAATGCTGTTCATTGCCTATAGCTCAGCATTCAACACGATAGTACCCTCCAAGCTCATCATTAAGCTCGAACCCCGCCCTGTGCAACTGGGTCCTGGACTTCCTGACAGGCTGCTCCCTGTTTGGTGAAGGTAGGTAACAACACCTCCACTTCATTGATCCTCAACACTGGTGCCCCACAAGGGTGCATGCTCAGCCCTCTCCTGTACTCCCTGTTCACCCATGACTGCATGACCAAGCATGCATTCAACTCAATCATCAAGTTTGTAGACAACAACCCCCCCATTCACATCGACAGGACTGCAGTGGAAAAGGTGGAAAGCTTTTCCTCGGCGTACACAAACTTAAATGGTCCACCCACACAGACAGTGTGGTGAAGAAGGCACAACAGCGCCTCTTCAACCTCAGGAGGCTGAAGAAATTTGGCTTGGCACCTAAAACCTTCACAAACTTTTACAGATGCACAATTGAGAACATCCTGTCGGGCTGTATCACCGCCTGGTATGGCAACTGTACCGCCCGCAACCGCAGGGCTCTCCAGAGGGTAGTGCGGTCTGCCCAACGCATCACCAGGGGCAAACTACCTGCCCTCCAGGACACCTACAGCACCCGATGTCACAGGAAGGCCAAAAAGATCATCAAGGACAACAACCACCCGAGCCACTGCCTGTTCACCCCGCTATCATCCAGAAGGCGAGGTCAGTACCGGTGCATCAAAGCTGGGAACGAGAGACTGAAAAACAGCTTCTATCTCAAGGCCCTTAGACTGTTAAATAGCCATCACTAGCACATTAGAGGCTGCTGCCTATATACGTAGACTTGAAATCACTGGCCACTTTAATAAATGGAACACTAGTCACTTTAATAAGGTTTACATATCTTGCATTACTGATCTCATATGTATATACTGTATTCTATGCTATTCTACTGTATCTTAGTCTATGCATTACTCATCTCATATGTATATACTGTATTCTATGCTATTTTACTATATCTTTAGTCTATGCCGCTCTGACATTGCTCGTCCATATATGTATATATTCTTCATTCCATTCCTTTACTTAGATTTGTGCGTATTTGGTATATGTTGTGAAATTGTTAGATATTACTTGTTAGATATTACTGCACTGTCGGAGCTAGAAACACAAGCATTTCGCTACATCCACAATAACATTTGCTAAACACGTGTATGTAACCAATAAAATGTGATTTGATATAATGTGCAAATTGAGCATGTTGAGGTGTAACGCCCTGGCCATAGAGAGGGTTTTTTTTGTTCTTTATTTTGGTTAGGCCAGGGTGTTACATTGGGTGGGCGTTCTATGTTCCTTTTTCTATGTTTTGGTATTTCTTTGTTTTGGGCCGTGTGTGTGGCTCCCAATCAGGCACAGCTGAGGCTCGCTGTTGCTGATTGGGAGTCACACATAAGGAGCATGTTTTCCTTTGGGTTTTGTGGGTAATTGTTTCTGTTTTGAGTATTTTCCTAACAGGACTGTTTGCTGTTGTTTTTGTTCATTTTTGTAGTGTTCTCTTGTTTTTTTTATATTAAAATTCTAATGATGAACACATCCTCTCCTGCACCTTGGTCCCCTCTTCCAGACAGCCGTTACATGAGGTGACTAAACTGCTTGGAGTAACCGTGGATTGTAAACTGTCACGGTCAAAACATATTGATACAACAGTAGCTAAGATGGGGAGAAGTCTGTCCATAACAAAGCGCTGCTCTACCTTCTAAACAACACTATCAACAAGGCAGGTCCTACAGGCCCTAGTTTTGTCGCACCTGGACTACTGTTCAGTCGTGTGGTCAGGTGCCACAAAAAGGGACTTAGCAAAATTGCAATTGGCTCAGAACAGGACAGCACGACTGGCCCTTGGATGTACACAGAGACCTAATATTAATAATATGCATGTCAATCTCTCCTGGCTCAAAGTGGAGGAGAGATTGACTTCATCACTATTTTATGAGAGGCATTGACATGTTGAATGCACCGAGCTGTCTGTTTGAACTACTGGCGCACAGCTCGGACACCCATGGATACCCCACAAGACATGTCACAAGAGGTCTCTTCACAGTCCTCAAGTCCAGAACAGACTATAGAAGGCGCACAGTACTACATAGAGCCATAAATACACGGAACTCTATTCCACATCAAATAACTGAGGCAAGCAGTAAAATTTGATTTAAAAAACAGATAAAAATGCTCCGTATAGAACAGCGGGGGCTGTGAAGCAACACAAACATATGCACAAACACATGCGTCCACACACACACGATAACATACTCACTATACACACGTACACATGGATTTTGTACTGTAGATATGTGATAGTGGTGGAGTAGGGGCCTGAGGGCACACAGTGTGTTGTGAAATCTGTGAATGTATTGTAATGTTTTTAAAATTGTATAAACTTAATTTTGCTGGACCCCAGGAAGAGTAGCTGCTACCTTGTCCATAAATTAGAGAATTTAGCATTTTTCAAAAACCTGAAACAGCCATAATCACTGTGCTTAATTCTTGGTTAATTTAAAAAAAAAATATATATATATGTGTATATTTTTCTGCATATCTAAGCATACCTCTTGAGCTGTCTGTATCCTCCTAACTGGTGGTTCTTTTTTTTATGAAAGTGGGTAAAAGATTCACATTCCTTTCAGTCTTTTTCAGTACATTTAGTTATTGCTTGCTTTCAAGTCTGCCAACCTTGGCAGCAGGCCTACAAGCTAAGATAGTTAGACAAGCTAGCTACTGTAACTTGATTGATAGCCTGAAATGGCTTCTTGGTAGCTAGTTATGAGGTTTGGAGATTGGGAACCTATCTGGGCTAGCTAAAGCCAACTTCATAAAATTGCTAGGTGGCTAGTAGAATTACAGAGAAACAACCCATTTTTTTTTTAAAGAACATGACAAATCTGTGCCCCCTGTGAGTGTGAAGTCTCTGCCTGCAGCTATAAAACACAGCCCACTCAATAAGTAACAAGCATTTATGTACTGATCTTATTCAACTGTTCTGCAGTTGTTTATGGTTTATAATCTCTTGTTCAGATCAGGGTGCAATAATCAGTGCCATGAGATCAGGGTACAAGAATCAGTGCCATGTTTATTATTATTAAAATTTTACAGCGTTGTAATAACCATTGTGTAGAATGACGCGTATGGATTGTCATGACAGCCAACGAGGGACAACATCATCCATTTAAGACCATTCATATTATCATAATGAGACAAAGCCTTATTCGTTGAGCAGCACGTTCTGCTTTTAACCACAGGCACCGAACCCATTGTTTCTCTCACACTTACTAACGAGAGAGAACAATTTAACTGAAATTAAAGAAAGTTGAGGAAACGTGGAAAATAATGTGAGTGATCGTAATGTCGGCCAACAATATAAATGTAGGCTTCTTCTCAGGGGTTTGCCTAAATATTTTCTGGATACAGGTATTGGCTACACTTTATCCGTACAAAAAGGTGTAGCGATATTGGCGGACCATATTTCATGAATTGCGTACACGCAAGGACAGCCTACAGTAGGCTATGGTCACTGAAGTCTATGTTATAACCTATGTTTCTTTTACGCCTGATAAATGAGATTATATGCTATGTATGTTTATATAAATTAAGCATTTTGTACGATTGACCAAATAAGAGGCTCTTGAATGAAAGTATAGGATCGCTGGTTCCAGAGTTCGGACAGGTGTCTGACATGTTGAAGTTGCACTGAATTATTAGATTGCAGCCAGCAGAATATAAAACACGGCGCCAGTACCCGTTTATTTTGGACAGGTGTTCTAGTGAACTTCATAAAGTAGGCTAATCTAAACAGGCTTTACATCAAAAACTATTGAAGTTTCAAATAACTTGGAACCTTTCCGATATTAAAGACTTGCACATGAAAGGAAGAAAAGTGTTTTAAAGAGCAAGAACATATGGAACTTTAAGTAGCTCGTTTTCATTTAATTTCGTTTCAAAACAAAGTATACCTATCCAAATCGAATGATCAGTGGAACGCCACAACGTATGGCGCCTGAAGAGGATAGAACAGTTGCATAGGAGGTACACCGCGGATACTCACAGGTATTTCGTGGACCCTTCCGTCTGTTTGTGCAGGGCAACAGCAAATCCAAAGAAACTGCCCTTGGTTTTCCCTTCTTTGATAACTGGAAACCGTGAGTCTATATTAAATCCATTGCAGGTTAGAGTCACACAAAACACAGCCAAGGCCCCGTGGAGATATTGACTTGGGGCCATGTTTATTCCTTGCGCGCAATTATGCCTTCCAGCAGCTCCACGATCAACACCGGATTGAAAAATAGTTCTACCCCGCTGAGGTCTCTGTACAGGCTGTGGTTCAAAATACGCACTCCATTGAGAAACGTCTATCCCCTCTCGTCTTGTGGATGTAACTGCCACTGCCTAGGTGTCGATGTCTGCCTCTCCTCCCTCCCCTCCCTCTTGTCCGCTCCTCCACACCCATTTGAACAAGTAGCCTACACACACAGAATTCAAACCTGTCGCCTAAGCACTTTCACCAGAACGTTCCGGTAGGTTGGAAGCATACAGTGAGTGGTCAGTGGAATTAATTATTGGCTTGATAGAAAATGTTGGCACTGCAGTGCCCAGCACTTCGATAATGGCAATGCACTTTATGCAATTAGTTGTGTAAATTCACAGCAGGGACTCTCTTTCTCTCACGCACGCACGCCCGCGCGCGCGCACACACACACACACACACACACATACACACACACACAATACTTGATTCTACCATTACCATATGCATTTGGCTAACTTTCAAACATACCGAGCTCTGGACATATCAGTAAATATGCTATTGATATTCCTCGAATGTTTGGTAATTAGACGTCACACACACAAACATCGACCTTTTTATTTCTCTACACGGGTTGAATTAGATTTATTCCATGTTATAAACAAAGACGTGCAGCATAATCCCAGAAGATTTTGGCCAGTCTATTTCCCATAACTCATTGCTCATTGTTGTGCTGGAGTAGCCTTATCTGACTGGAGGTCATTCTGAACTGAGCGAGCTCTCAACTGGTCTCTAATGAATGTTTGTGGGAGCCAGCTTCATAAGAGCTGGGCCTCCCTCCTGACTCTCCTTTTCCAGGCCAACTGATTGGCATCGCCTGACCTCACATGAATGCCCTGATAAGAGCCACCCTCCACATTCACTCCCCAGCCTGCTAGCTTGTTTCCCCCAACCCCCCAATTCTTCTTCTTTTGACACCCTTCTTGGACCCAAAGAGTACTGGAGGGAGTCCGGGAGACCACCCTGACCTGAGACCATACTCCATCACCCTCCCTGACGATTGTGAGATTGTGACCGCAAGGCAATATGTGATCCCTCAAGATATCTGCCGTTTTGTCGGATGACTCCTGGTTCAGATCTTGTATCACTGACCCCCTTAACCGCTGAATTCCACTTCTGCTTTCTGGCAGTTTTGTAGCTCTAGGTGAAACCCCTCTTTTCTCCTCAAATAAATAATGACTTTGGAGATAACAGTTCAGTTTACATTCCATTGTGAACTAATAAATTGTTGTCACTTATACTGAACAAAAATATATACTCAACATACAATAATTTCAAAGATTGAACTGAGTTACAATTCATATAAGGAAATCAGTCAATTTAAATACATTCATTAGGCCCTAATCTATGGATTTCACATGACTGGGAATACAGATAGGCATTTGTTGGTCACAGATACCTTAAAAAAATGATAAGTGCGTGGATCAGAAAACCAGTCAGTATCTGGTGTGACCACCATTTGCCTCATGCAGCGTGACACATTTCCTTCGTATAGAGTTGATCAGGCTGTGTCACGTCCTGGCCAGTATAAGGTTAATTGTTTTTGTAGTTTGGTCAGGACGTGGCAGAGGGTATTTGTTTTATGTGGTTCGGGGTGGTGTGTTTGTGTAAATGGTGTTTGATTTAGTATTTCTGGGTTTTTGGTTGATGGTCTATGTGGTTGTATTCTATGGTTAGTCTGGTGTGTGTGTTTCTATGTTTGGTTAATTGGGGTTGGGACTCTCAGTTGAAGGCAGGTGTTGTCTATCTGCCTTTGATTGAGAGTCCCATATATTAGGGTGTGTTTGTGTGTGTGATTTGTGGGTGATTATTCTGTGTATAGCCTTGTGCCTTACCAGACTGTTTATTTGTCGAGTGTTCGTTTTTTCGTTATTTGGTATGTTCATTTTTGAGAGTAATTAAAAATCAAGATGAGCATTCACGTACCTGCTGCGTTTTGGTCCTCATTCACCGACAACAACCTTGACAGAATCACCCACCACTCAAGGACCAAGCAGCAGAAGAAGGAGCAGAGGGAATTCGAGTTGGACTGGCGGGAGAAATGGACCTGGGAGGAAGTTCTGGACGGGGCCGGACCTTGGCACCAGGCTGGGGATTATCGACGCCCGCAGTGGGAAATTGAGGCAGCCAAGGCGGAGAGGCGGTGGTACGAGGCCAAGTACGCGCTGAAGGAGAAGCACGAGAGGCACCCCCAGGAAAATTTTTGGCTAGGCGTAAGAAGAGCCGGAAGCCAGCTACCCGTGGTTATATGGAGGAGCGTATGGGGTGGAGAGCGCTATGTTTCGCTGAGGAGCGCACTATCTCACCCATACGCACGCACAGTCCGGTGCGCGTTATTCCAGCCCCTCGCAGGTGCCGTGCTAGAGCGGGCATCCAGCCTGGTAGGAGGATGCCTGCGCAGCGCATCTGGTCGCCGGTACGCCTCCGAGGACCAGGCTACCCAACTCCCGCTCTACGCACGGCTACCATCAGGCCCCTGCACAGCCCAGTCTGCCCTGTACGGGCACCCCGCTCGTACAGGGCTACTAGTTCCATCCAGCCAAGACGGGTTGTGCAGGAGGTAAGATCGAGACCGACTGTGCGCCTCCATAGCCCTGGGTTTCCAGCTCCTGTCTCTCGTGCGGACCCGGAAGTGCGTCAACCCAGTCCGACTCGTCCTGTTCCCGCTCCCCGCACTAGCCTGGAGGTGCGTGTACATAATCTGGTAAGCCCAGTACCAGCACCACGCACCAGGCTACAAGTGCGTCAACCCAGCCTCGCCAGTCAACAGTCTTCATCAGAGCTGTCCGCCAGTCAACAGTCATCATCAGAGCTGCCCGCCAGTCAACAGTCATCATCAGAGCTGCCCGCCAGTCAACAGTCATCGTCAGAGCTGCCCGCCAGTCAACAGTCATCGTCAGAGCTGCCCGCCAGTCAACAGTCATCGTCAGAGCTGCCCGCCAGTCAACAGTCATCGTCAGAGCTGCCCGCCAGTCAACAGTCATCGTCAGAGCTGCCCGCCAGTCAACAGTCATCGTCAGAGCTGCCCGCCAGTCAACAGTCATCGTCAGAGCTGCCCGCCAGTCAACAGTCGTCAGAGCTGCCCGCCAGTCAACAGTCGCCAGAGAGGTCAGACTGCGCTGAACTGCCGGAGTGGCCAGACTGCGCTGAACTGCCGGAGTGGCCAGACTGCGCTGAACTGCCGGAGTGGCCAGACTGCGCTGAACTGCCGGAGTGGCCAGACTGCGCTGAACTGCCGGAGTGGCCAGACTGCGCTGAACTGCCGGAGTGGCCAGACTGCCCAGACTGTCCCGAATTGCCAGACTGCCCAGACTGTCCCGAATTGCCAGACTGCCCAGACTGTCCCGAATTGCCAGACTGCCCAGACTGTCCCGAATTGCCAGACTGCCCAGACTGTCCCGAATTGCCAGACTGCCCAGACTGTCCCGAATTGCCAGACTGCCCAGACTGTCCCGAATTGCCAGACTGCCCAGACTGTCCCCCGGCGATGCCAGACTGGCCCGACTGCCCCTCGGCGATGCCAGAGTGGCCCGACAGCCTGGAACGGCCGGAACCAGAGCCACCTCCAGAAATAGGTGGGTTGGGGAGGGGGGGTGTAGCACAGTGCCGTCGTTGACGGCAGCCACCCTCCCTTCCCTCCCTTTAGGAAAGGGGGCAAAAAAATTTTTGGTGTTGCTTGGGGTTATTTTTTAAGGTGCTTCTGGGGTAGCACCTTTAAGGGGGGGGGTACTGTCACGTCCTGGCCAGTATAAGGTTAATTGTTTTTGTAGTTTGGTCAGGACGTGGCAGAGGGTATTTGTTTTATGTGGTTCGGGGTGGTGTGTTTGTGTAAAGGGTGTTTGATTTAGTAATTCTGGGTTTTTGGTTGATGGTCTATGTGGTTGTATTCTATGGTTAGTCTGGTGTGTGTGTTTCTATGTTTGGTTAATTGGGGTTGGGACTCTCAGTTGAAGGCAGGTGTTGTCTATCTGCCTTTGATTGAGAGTCCCATATATTAGGGTGTGTTTGTGTGTGTGATTTGTGGGTGATTATTCTGTGTATAGCCTTGTGCCTTACCAGACTGTTTATTTGTCGAGTGTTCGTTTTTTCGTTATTTGGTATGTTCATTTTTGAGAGTAATTAAAAATCAAGATGAGCATTCACGTACCTGCTGCGTTTTGGTCCTCATTCACAGACAACAACCTTGACAGGCTGTTAATTGTGGCCTGTGGAATGTTGTCTCACTCCTCTTCAATGGCTGTGCAAATTTCTGGATATTGGCGGGAAATGGAATACGCTGTCGTACAAGTCGATCCAGAGCATTCCAAACATGCTCAATGGATGACATGTCTGCTGAGTATGCAGGCCATGGAAGAACTGGGACATTTTCAGCTTCCAGGAATTGTGTACAGATCCTTGCGACATGGGGCCATACATTATCATACTGAAACATGAGGTGATGCGGCAGATGAATGACACGACTATGGGCCTCAGGATCGCGTCACGGTATCCCTGTGCATTCAAAGTGCCATCGATAAAATGCAATTGTGTTCATTGTCCGTAGCTTATGCCTGCTCATACCATAACCCCACCGCCACCATGGGGCACTCTGTTCAAAACGTTGACATCAGCAAACCGCTAGCCAACATGACGCCATACACATGATCTGCGGTTGTCAAATCAAATCGAGCAAAAATGATTTGTCACATGCGCCGAATACAACAGGTGTAGACCTTACAGTGAAATGCTTACTTACAAGCCCTTAATCAACAATGCAGTTTTAAGAAAATCCCTAAAAAAGTAAAAGATATGTCACGGTCGTGAGGAGAGATGGACCAAGGCACAGCATGATTGGAGTTCCACATATTTATTTTTGTGAAACTTAAACAAAACAAGAAACGACCGTGAAGTACCGTAGTGCTACATGCACTCACTCAAAACAATATCCCACAAAGCAGGTGGGACAAAGGGCTTCCTAAATATAATCCCCAATTAGAGGCAACGATTACCAGCTGCCTCTAATTGGGAACCATACAACTCACCAACATAGAAATACAATGACTAGAACACCCCCCTAGTCACGCTCTGACCTAAACACCATAGAGAACCAAGGGCTCTCTATGGTCAGGGCGTGACAAGATAAGAATAACAAATGGCCAGTTGGACGGTTGGACATACTGCCAAATTCTCTAAAACAACGTAGGAAGCAGCTTTTGCTAGAGAAATGAATATTCAATTCTCTGTCAACAGCTCTGGTGGACATTCCTGCAGTCAGCATGCCAATTGCATGCTCTCTCAAAACTTGAGACATCTGTAGCATTGTGTTGTGTGAAAAAACTGTACATTTTAAAGTGGCCTTTTATTGTCCCCAGCACAAGGTGCACCTGTGTAATGATCATGCTGTTTAATCAGCTTCTTGATATGCCACACCTGTCAGGTGGATGGATTATCTTGGCAAAGGAGAAATGCTCACTAACAGGGATATAAAGAAATGTGTGCACAAAATTTGAGAGAAATAAGCCTTTTGTGCGTATGGCAAATTTATGGGATCTTTTATTTCAGCTCACGAAACATGGGACCAACAGTTTACATGTTGCGTTTTTATTTCTGTTCAGATGTGCTGATATTATTGATCTCTCATATAACTTGCACTGTAGGTCCATAAATGGACGTGCCATTTGGTTGACAGTGGCACATTTATTTTATTTTATTAGTTTTATTTATTTAACCTTTATTTAACAGGCAAGTCAGTTAAGAACAAATTATTATTTACAATGACGGCCTACACCGGCCAAACCCGGACAATGCTGGGCCAATTGTGCGTCGCCCTATGGGACTCCCAATCACGGCTGGTTGTGATACAGCCTGGATATATATATATATATATTAAAACATGGTTAACATGGTTAAAACATTGTCACATGCATTCTTTTCTTTAACATCTGTCTAAAATGTGTTTTAGTAAAAATAGACATAGATAGCTTTATTCATAGTGATCTCTCTACTTGTTCTCGTTATCTCACAAGGTCCAGTAAATAGTATTTAACCCAAAGGTGAGTGCATAACACGCCTGTGTATAAAGTGTCAACAACCTGATGCTGCATTATCACGAATGCATCTTGTACAGCAGTGATGTTGAATAGATCCATGCAATAATGTAAACAAAGACTACAACTCTTGACCTCTCTGACTCGCTTAAAAGACAGACGTCTGTGTGAGACCTGAGTTGATCTCTTAAAAGGAATTTGAGATAACTAAACAAAAATAGACAAGCTACATGAACACATCACGATGAATGTAGACTCCATTATTTCCAGAGAGAATTTACATCGGTTTGTATCACAGCTCTATACATCCCCCCCCCCCCCCCCCCCCCCCCCCCCCCCCAGGCCAACACCATGCTGCCACTCAAATAATTGCTCAAAACGTTATACAAACTGGAGACCGCATATCCTGATGGTGCATCTGATGTGGCTGGGGACTTTAACAAAGGATATATGAGAAATGTCACGTCCTGACCAGTATAAGGGGTTATTTGTTATTGTAGTTTGGTCAGGACGTGGCAGGGGTGTGTTTGTTTAGAGTGTTTCGGGGTTTGTTGGGCTATGTTCTGTTTTAAGAGGGGTGTTTGTTTAGAGTGTTTCGGGGTTTGTTGGGCTATGTTCTGTTTTGAGAGGGGTGTTTGTTTAGAGTGTTTCGGGGTTTGTTGGGCTGTGTTCTAGTATGTCGATTTCTATGTGGTGTTTGTTGGGTTGACCTTCAATTGGAAGCAGCTGCTGCTTGTTGCTTCTAATTGAAGGTCCTATTTAAGAGTGGTGTGTTTCTATGGGATTTTGTGGGTAGTTGTTTCTTGTTTAGCTGTGTGCCTGACAAGACTGTTATCGTCGTTGTTTTTGTATACGTGTGTTTTGTTTCGGTTTTCCTTCTTTCTGCCAATTAAAAAAGAAGTTGAGTATACACATTCCCGCTGCATTTTGGTCTAATCCTTACGACACCCGTGACAAGAAAAATGCTCCCGAAATTCCACCAACACATCTCCTGCCTCACACGCGGGAAAAATACCCTGGATCATTGTTATTCTCCATTCCGAGACAGATACAAAGCCCCCCCGCCCCCTTCGATAAATTAGACCACGCCTCCATCCTGCTTCTACCAGCTTACATGCAAAAATTTAAGCAGGAAGTACCCGTAGTAAGATCTTTTCAGTAAGATCCCAACCGTGGGTATATAGCAACATCCGCATAAAACTGAGCATGTGGACCAATGCATTTAAATCCAGTGAGATTTCTGGGGATATGGATGAATACAAAAAGATCAGCTACGACCTCCAGAAATCAATCAAAGACACAAAAATACAGTACTGGGTACAAAGTGGAATCACATTTCAACGGCTCCAATTCGAGACACGTGGTAAGGACTACAAACCATAACGGACTACAAAGGGAAAACCAGCTGTGCAGCGAAAACTGATGCCTCTCTCCCAGACGAGCGAAACACTTTCTATGAATCGCTTCGAGGTAATCAACACCGATCCTCCTACGAGGGCCTCCTCTGCTCTAGAGAACTGTGAGCTCTCGATCTCTGTGGCCAACGTGAATACTCGCAAAGCAGCCGGCCCAGACTGTATCCTCAGCCGCGTCCTCAGAGCATGTGCACACCAGCTGGCTGGAGTGTCCAAGGACATATTCAACCTCTCCCTGATTCAAGATCACCAACATTGTCCTTGTACCCAAGCAAACTAAGGTAACTGGCCTAAATGACTATCGCCCTGTACCACTCACTTTTGTTCAAGTGCTTCAAGAGACTGGTCAAGGACCACACCAGCTCCACCTTACCTGACACCCTGGACCCACTCCTCCGCCATTCTGATCTCAACACGGGGGCTCCCCAGAGGTGTGTGCTCAGCCCCCTCCTGTACACTAGAGGCCTCAACTCAATATATCCGAGATCCGACCCAGGCCCTATCGGGTTCAGGACCCGACCACGCCTCTGCATAGCCTATACACACACACACACACACACACACACACACACACACACACACACACACACACACACACACACACACACACACACACACACACACACACACACACACACACACACACACACACACCTCTCAACGCTGCTGTTATTGTATATACTACTAATTCCACTGCATAACCAAGTCACTACCCACTTTATATTTGTAAATACAGTGTAATACAGTCCATTATCACTATGCATACTACCTCTCTTATTACTTTTATTACTTGTTATTTTTTACTTTACTCTTTTTATTGTTATTATTGTTATTGACTAATGTACTGCATTGTTGAGGGAGCTAGCGCGTAAGCATTTGGCTGCACCTATTATACCTGCTGTAAACTGTGATTGTGACAAATACATTTTTATTTGATTTGATTTAAATGTGTGCTCCCCAGACCCAAATGAAAGCCAACACTACTTTCTGTGAACTTCAGGACAAAGGGCCAAAATCAACTGCCACTACCCCTAGATACCCTCTACCCCAGACCACAACCAACACATTTATCTCCCACTTTTCTGTTTTCCCTCCATTCCCATATTCCGGAAAAACAATAACTCGTCTTCCATCTCGTTATTTCTCTGTTTTACCTCTTGGTTGTAATATCTGTCTAATTGAATAGGTTAAATCTATATATTTTCCCACTTTTGTTTTGAATTTGGTTTGTGGTTGTCTCAGTCCCAGTCCCAAATGACTGCACAAAGTCTTCTCTGGGAGACATACAGTACTTTAAAAGGGAGTGGAGGGTGGATGGGTGGGTGGGATGGTATCAGGACTTCCTGATTGTGAACATGCGATAGCAGGAATTAATATACTAAGTGTATCTGGTAAGCGTATCTGTCCAGCCCACTCATTGGGACTGTTGTGCTTTAGCCAACTCTGCTTCCCCGACAGATCTGGAACCAGACGTCACCCTCTCGGAGCCAGATTCACCTTTTTGCCCTGCCCTCAACTTCTGGACTTGTCTCAGTGCTGTTGTGCTGTTTGTTACTACTTGGCTATCTGCCAAACTTTTCGGTTTTTACTTTTAATACATTTACCAATGTCTTAGTTTTTTCCTCACTCAACTTTTTTCATTAAACTTTTTCACCCCAGATGCTTCATGGTTCTACAGGACCTCCACCAGCCGAAGCTAAGTCGTAACATTAACACTATGCCATCTAATTGCAGTCGCTGTGCTCATCATATACAGGAGAACTATCGCCTTATGGTAAGGATAGCCGTGTTGGAAGCACAGCTCCAGATGCAATCGTTTGGCAAGGGCAATTTAAGTGTAGGAAAGGATGAAACAGTGTCTGTGCCACCAGTAAGTACAGATAGTTGTATAAATCCCCTCGCACAGTCCCCGCAGCAGGACAATTTTCTCAAGGCTTCTGGAAAGAAATGCTGTCGGCATACTCAACCGGTGTCGCTCATTCAGCCGACAGAAACTTTCAACCGGTTATCCCCATGAAGCAACGAGTCGGAGTCAGAGGCTGAGCCTTCTCAGGTCTCTCATCTACACGTTACGGGGTCTGAGCCGCCGAGGCTTTCCACCATTAGCTCTGACAAATTGAAAACCCTAGTCATTGGCGACTCAATTACCCGCAATATTAGACTTAAAAAGAATCATCCAGCAATCGTATACTGTTTACCAGGGGGCAGGGCTACCGATGTTAAGGCTAATCTGAAGATGTTGATGGCTAAGGCTAAAACTGGCGATTGTAGAGAGTATAGAGATATAGTTATCCACGTCGGCACCAACAAAGTTAGGATGAAACAGTCAGAGGTCACAAAGCGCAACATAGCTTCAGCGTGTAAATCAGCTGGAAAGATGTGCCTGCATCGAGTAATTGTCTATGGCCCTCTCCCAATTAGGGGGAGTGATGAGCTTTAGAGCAGTCTCACAACTCAATCCATGGTTGAAAACTGTTTTCTGCCCCTCCCAAAAGATAGAATTTGTAGATAATTGGCCCTCTTTTTGGGACTTACCCACAAACAGGACCAAGCCTGGCCTGCTGAGGAGTGACGGACTCCATCCTAGCTGGAGGGGTGCTCTCATCTTATCTATGAACATAGACAGGGCTCTAACTCCTCATGCTCCACAATGAGATTGGGTGCAGGCCAGAAAGCAGGCTGTTAGCCAGCCAGCCAGCTTAGTGGAGTCTGCAACTAGTACAGTCAGTGTAGTCAGCTCAGCTGTTCCCATTGAGACCATGTCTGTGCCTCGATCTAGGTTGAGCAAAACAAAACATGGCGGTGTTCGCCTTAGCAATCTCACTGGAATAATGACCTCCTCCATTCCTGTCATTATTGAAAGAGATTGTGATATCTCACATCTGAAAATAGGGTTACGTAATGTTAGATCCCTCACTTCCAAAGCAGTCATAGTCAATGAACTAATCACTGATCATAATCTTGATGTGTTTGGCCTGACTGAAACATGGATCAAGCCTGATGAATTTGCTGTGTTAAATGAGGCCTCTCCTCCTGGTTATACTAGTGACCATTTTCCCCACGCATCCAGCAAAGGCGGAGGTGTTGCTAACATTTATGACAGCAAATTTAAATAAAAATACATTTAAAATGACTGTGTTTTTGTATTTTGAGCTTCTAGTCATGAAATCTATGCAGCCTACTCAATCACTTTTTATAGCTACTGTTTACAGGCCTCCTGGGCAGTATACAGCGTTCCTCATTGAGTTCCCTGAATTCCTATTGGACCATGTGTCACGTTCTGACCAGTATGAGGGTTATTTTGTTAGTGTAGGCTGGTCAGGACGTGGCAGAGGGTATTTGGTTTATGTGGTTCGGGGTGTGTGTATTATGTAGAGGGTAGTTGATTTATGTATTCCAGGGTTTTTGGGTCACTGCTCTATGTTAGTCTATTTCTATGTTATTTCTAGTTAGTCTGTTTCTATGTTTAGTTAATTGGGGTGTGGACTCTCAATTGAAGGCAGGTGTTGTCTAGTTGCCTTTGATTGAGAGTCCTATATATTAGGGTGTGTTTGTATTTGTGGGAGGTTGTCACTTGAATTGCTGTTGTTTGCCTTCAAGTCTGTCTTCATCGTCCATCGTTTTGTTTTGTTTGTATAAGTGTTTTCATAAAAAAATTAATTATGAGCACTCAACCCGCTGCGCCTTGGTCCATTCCTGACGACCGTCGTTACACCATGTAGTCATAGCAGATAATATTCACATTTTTGGTGACTTTAATATTCACATGGAAAAGTCCACAGTCCCATTCCAATAGGCTTTTGGAGCCATCATCAACTCAGTTGGTTTTGTCTAACATGTCTCCGGACCTACTCATTGCCACAGTCATACCCTGGATCTAGTTTTGTCCTGTGGATTAAATATTGTGGATCTAAATGTTTTTCCTCATAATCTTATCGGACCACCATTTTATTACGTTTGCAATCGCAACAAACAATCTGCTCAGACCCCAACCAAGGATCATCAAAAGCCGTGCTATAAATTCTCGAACGACCCAAAGATTCCTAGATGCCCTTCCAGACTCCCTCCACCTACCCATGGACATCGGAGTACAAAAATTGGTTAACCACCTAACTGAGGATCTTAATTTAACCTTGCGTAATACCCTAGATGCAGTCGCACCCCTAAAAACAAAAAACATTTGTCACAAGAAATTTGCTCCCTGGTATACAGAAAATACCCAAGCCTTGAAGCAAGCTTCCAGAAAATTGGATCGGAAATGGCTAGCCACAAACTGGAAGTCTTCCGACTAGCTTGGAAAGACAGTACTGTGCAATATCGAAGAGCCCTCACTGCTGCTCGATCATCCTATTTTTACAACTTCATTGAGGAGAATAAGAAAATTTATTTTTGATACTGTTGCAAAGCTAACTAAAAAGCAGCCTTCAACAAGAGAGGATAGCTTTCACTTCAGCAGTGATAAATTCATGAACTTTCTTTGACGAAAAGATTGCGATTATTAGAAAGCAAATTATGGACTCCACTTAGAATCTGCGTATTTCTCCAAAGCTCAGTTGTCCTGAGTCTGCTCAGAACTACCAGGACCTAGGATCAATGGAAACACTCAAGTTTTTTAATCCTGTATCTCTTGACACGTTCATGAAAATAGTCATGGCCTCTAAACTGTCGAACTGAATACTGGACCCTATTCCAACTAAACTACTGAAAGAGCTACTCCCTGTGCTTGGCCCTCCTATGTTGAACATAATAAATGACTCCCTATCTACCGGATGTGTACCAAACTCACTAAAAGTGGCAGTAATAAAGCCTCTCTTGAAAAAGCCAAACCTTGACCATGAAATTTAAAACAACTATTGGCCTATATCGATTTTCCCATTCCTGTGACGCCTGTTCCTACTCTTCCTCTCTGGTGCTCAAGGGCACCAGGCTGCCCTTCATTACGCAAACCTGTCACCAGCATTACGAGCAGCAGCGCTCATTGGACTCACCTGAACTCTTTACCCTTGGTTGATTGCCCCATCTATAACTGTCTGCTCCCCCGTTTGTTCCCTTTGTCAACATTAATGTCGTTATGTGTTCAAGTCCAGACGCTGTCCTGTCCTGTTCCATGTCCGTATTTCATTAAATATTCAGTCCCTGTACTTGCTTCTTGTCTCCAGCGTCGATCCTTACAATTCCTCTCAAAAAATGAAAAAGCTGTTGCCCAGCAACTCACTGCCTTCCTGAAGAAAAATAATGTATACAAAATGCTTCAGTCTGGTTTTAGACCCCATCATAGCACTGAGACGGCACTCGTGAAGATGGTAAATTACCTTTTAATGGCATCAGACCAAGGCTCTGCATCAATCACCACATTCTTTTGGAGAGATTAGACACACTCATTGGTCTACAAGTTCTTGCCTGCTTTAGATCTTATCTGTCGGAAAGATATCAGTTCGTCTCTGTGGATGGTTTGTCCTCTGACAAATCAATTGTAAGTTTTGGCATTCCTCAAGGTTCCGTTTTAGGACTATATATTCTATATATTCCACCTCTTGATGATGTCTTTCGGAAACACAATGTCAATGTCAACACAATGTCAACTTTCACTGCTATGCGGATGACAGACAGCTGTACATTTCAATGAAACATGGTGAAGCCCCAAAATTGCCTACCCCGGAAGCCTGTATTTCAGACATAAGGAAGTGGATGGTGGCAAATGTTTTACTTTTAAACTCAAACAAAACAGAGATGCTAGTTCTAGGTCCCAAGAAACAAATAAATCTGCTGTTGGATCTGATAATTAATTATTGATGGTTGTGCAGTCGTCTCAAATAAAACTGTGAAGGACCTCAGCGTCACTCTGGACCCTGATCTCTCTTTTGATGAACATATCAAGAATATTTTAAGGTCCGTTTTTTTCCATCTTCGCAACATTGCAAAAATCTGAAACTTTTGGTCCAAAAATTATGCAGAAAAGATCATTTGTGCTTTTGTCACTTCTAGATTAGACTACTGCAATGCTCTACTCTCTGGCTACTCGGATAAAGCACTAAATAAACTTCAGTTAGTGCTAAACACGGCTGCTAGAATCCTGACTAGATCCAAAAGATTTGATCATATTACTTCAGTGCTAGCCTCTCTACATTGGCTTCCTGTTAAGGCTAGGGCTGATTTCAAGGTTTTACTGCTAACCTACAAAGCATTATATGGGCTTGCGCCTACCTATCTCTCCGATTTGGTCCTGCCGTACATACCTACACGTACACTACGTTCACAAGACGCAAGCCTCCTTATTGTCTCGACCTTTAAGTCTTTACTGAAGACTCATCTCTTCAGGAGGTCCAATGATTGAATGTAGTCTGGCCCAGGGGTGCGAAGGTGAATGGCAATGCAAATAGTCTGGGTGGCCATTTGCTTAAATGTTCAGGAGTCTTATGGCTTGGGGGTAGAAGCTGTTTAGAAGCCTCTTGGACCTAGACTTGGCGCTCCGGTACTGCTTGCAGTGGGGTAGCAGAGAGAACAGTCTATGAACAGTCTAAGAATTTTTAGGGCCTTCCTCTGACACTGCCTGGTATAGAGGTCCTAGATGGCAGGAAGGTTCTACAGATGTACTGGGCCGTACGCACTACCCTCTGTAGTGCCTTGTAGTCATAGGCCGAGCAGTTGCCATACCAGGCAGTGATGCAACCAGTCAGGATGCTCTCGATGATGCAGCTGTAGAACCTTTTGAGGATCTGAGGACCCATGCCAAATCTTTTCAGTCTCATGCCCTCTTCACGACTGTCTTGTTGTGCTTGGACCATGTTAGGTTGTTGGTGATGTGGACAGCGCTCAACCTGCTCCACTACAGCCCCGTCGATGAGAATGGAGACGTGCTCGGCCCTCTTTTTCCTGTAGTCCACAATCATCTCCTTTGTCTTGATCACATTGAGGGAGAGGTTGTTGTCCTGGCACCACACGGCCAGGTCTCTGACCTCCTCCCTAAAGGTTGTCTCGTCGTTGTCGGTGATCAGGCCTACCATTGTTGTGTCTTCGGCAACCTTAATGATGGTGTTGGAGTCATGCCTGGCTGTGCAGTCATGAGTGGACAGGGAGTACAGGAGGGGACTGAGCACGCACCCCTGAGGGGCCCCTGTGTTGAGGATCAGCGTGGCGGATGTGTTGTTACCTACCCTTACCACCTGGATCCAGTTGCAGAGGGAGGTGTTTAGTCCCAGGGTCCTTAGCTTGTTGATGAGCTTTGAGGGCACTATGGTGTTGAATGCTGAGCTGTAGTCAATGAATAGCATTCTCACATAGGTGTTCCTTTTGTCCAGGTGGGAAAGGGCAGTGTGGAGTGCAATACAGATTGCATCATCTGTGGATCTGTTAGGGAAGTATGCAAATTGGAGTGGATCTAGGGTTTCTGGGATAATGGTGTTGATGTGAGCCATGACCAGCCTTTCAAAGCACTTCATGGCTTCAGATAAGAGTGCTACGGATTGGTAGTCATTTAGGCAGGTTACCTTAGTGTTCTTGGGCACTAAGGTAACCTGGCCTAGTAGTGCTCTTTCATGCCGTCCCAAGGAGGGTGCGTCACTTGAGTGGGTTGAGTCACAGAGGTGATCTTCATGTCCGGTTTTGCACCCCCTCAGGCTCATTCAGTGGAAGAGATCTTCGTGGGCTATACTCAGCCTTGTCTCAGCCTAGTAAGTTGGTGGTCTATTGATATCCCTCTAGTGGTGTGGGGGCTGTGCTTTGGAAAAGTGGGTGGGGTTATATCCTGCCATATAGATTGCAAAATAGTTGGGAAGAGATTTTCGATGTACCGATTCCATGGCACATGGTTTATGAGCTGATACACAAAACAACGCCGGATTCAAAACTTAGAATTTCCCAATGATATTATTATACAAAATTATTATAACCAATAGAAGGTTATATATATGGGGGATACAACCATCCCAGCTCTGTAGATTTTGCTGTGAAGAGATCATTTGTTTTGGTACTGTCCATATGTAGCTTGTTTTTGGTCACAGGTTCAGAAATGGCTGAAGAATTGCAATGTTTACCTGGAGCTAACTCTGCAAATGGCACTGCTGGGTGATTTGAAAAGGCATAGTCAGTCGATCAATAATACAATAACACTTTTAGAAATATGTTTTATCTTTAATCTACAATCTGTAGAAACTATGAGAATAGAAAGGTTCAGAACTTTTGTGACATATCACAGCACAGTTGAAAAATATATGGCAAATAGAAACTGGATGGTGTTAAGAGATCGATGGGACGGGTTGAGTGGAGCTGAAAGCTGGGATTAAAAACAACAAGATAACTAATGTAAAATATACTGGGTCCGTAAAATGTATATGGGTTCAGAACTTTTGTGAAACAGCCCAGTTAAAAATATATGGCAAATAGAAATCAAAACTGGATGGTCTTCAGAGATAGTTGGGAGGAGTTGAGGGTAGCTGAAGGATGCAATTAATAACAAAAAAAGAGAACAACATTGTAAAATACATTGTGTCCGTAAATGTACATAAACTCAGAAAAAAAATAAACGTCCTCTCACTGTCAACTGCGTTTATTTTCAGCAAACTTAACATGTGTAAATATTTGTATGAACATAACAAGATTCAACAACTGAGACATAAACTGAACAAGTTCCACAGACATGTGACTAACAGAAATTGAATAATGTGTCCCTGAACAAAGGGGGAGTCAAAATCAAACGTAACAGTCAGTATCTGGTGTGGCCACCAGCTGCATTAAGTACTGCAGTGCATCTCCTCCTCATGGACTGCACCACATTTGCCAGTTCTTGCTGTGAGATGTTAGCCCACTCTTCCACCAAGGCACCTGCAAGGTCCCGGACATTTCTGGGGGGGAATGGCCTTAGCCTCACCCTCCGATCCAACAGGTCCCAGACGTGCACAATGGGATTGAGATCTGGGCTCTTTGCTGGCCATGGCAGAACACTGGCATTCCTGTCTTGCAGGAAATCACGCACAGAACGAGCAGTATGGCTGGTGGCATTGTCATGCTGGAGGGTCATGTCAGGATGAGCCTGCAGGAAGGGTACCACATGAGGGAGGAGGATGTCTTCCCTGTAATGCACAGCGTTGAGATTGCCTGCAATGACGACAAGCTCAGTCCGATGATACTGTGACACACTGGCCCAGACCATGACGGACCCTCCACCTCCAAATCGATCTCGCTCCAGTGTACAGGCCTCAGTGTAACGCTCATTCCTTCGACGATAAACGCGAATCCGACCATCACCCCGGTGAGACAAAACCGCGACTCATCATTGAAGAGCACTTTTTGCCAGTCCTGTCTGGTCCAGCGATGGTGGGTTTGTGCCCATAGGCGACGTTGTTGCCGATGATGTCTGGTGAGGACCTGCCTTATAACAAGCCTACAAGCCCTCAGTCCTGCCTCTCTCAGCCTATTGCGGACAGTCTGAGCACTGATGGAGGAATTGTGTGTTCCTGGTGTAACTTGGGCAGTTGTTGTTGCCATCCTGTACCTGTCCCGCAGGTGTGATGTTCGGATGTACCGATCCTGTACAGGTGTTGTTACACGTGGTCTGCCACTGCGAGGACAATCAGCTGTCCGTCCAGTCTCCCTGTAGCGCTGTCTTAGGCGTCTCACAGTACGGACTTTGCAATTTATTGCCTTGGCCACATCTGCAGCCCTCATGCCTCCTTGCAGCATGCCTAAGGCACGTTCACGCAGATGAGCAGGGACCCTGGGCATCTTTCTTTTGGTGTTTTTCAGAGTCAGTAGAAAGGCCTCTTCAGGGTCTTAAGTTTTCCTAACTGTGACCTTAATTGCCTACCGTCTGTAAGCTGTTAGTGTTTTAACGACCGTTCCACAGGTGCATGTTCATTAATTGTTTATGGTTCATTGAACAAGCATGGGAAACAGTGTTTAAACCCTTTACAATGAAGATCTGTGAAGTTATTTGGAATTTTACGAATTATCTTTGAAAGTCAGGGTCCTGAAAAAGGGACGTTTCTTTTTTTGCTGAGTTTAGTATGTATAAGCTGGAAGTAGAAGCCTAAGTGGTGTTGTCCATTAGTTTACTTCAATTAGGGGAGGAGTGGTAGTGTTAGGGGAACATAAAGGAAATTATATATTAAGTATGTACAGTTGAAGTCAGAAGTTTACATACACCTTAGCCAAATACATTTAAACTCAGTTTTTCACAATTCCTGACATTTAATCCTAGTAGAAATTCCCTGTCTTAGGTCTGTTAGGATCACCACTTTATTTTAAGAAAGTGAAATGTCAGAATAATAGTAGAGAGAATTATGTATTTCACCTTTTATTTCTTTCATCACATTCCCAGTGGGTCAGAAGTTGACATACACTCAATTAGTATTTGGTAGCATTGCCTTTAAATTGTTTAACTTGCAGTCCCTCCTGCAGCAAAGCACCCCGACAACATGATGCTGCCACCCCTGTGCTTCACGGTTGGGATGGTGTTCTTCGGGCATGCAAGCCTCCCCCTTTTTCCTCCAAACATAACGATGGTCATTATGGCCAAACAGTTCTATTCTTGTTTCATCAGACAAGAGGACATTTCTCCAAAAAGTACGATCTTTGTCCCCATGTGCAGTTGCAAACCATAGTCGGGCTTTTTTATGACGGTTTTGGAGCAGTGGCTTCTTCCTTGCTGAGCGGCCTTTCAGGTTATGTCGATATAGGACTCGTTTTACTGTGGATATAGATACTTTTGTACCTGTTTCCTCCATCATCTTCACAAGGACCTTTGCTGTTGTTCTGGGATTGATTTGCACTTTTCACACCAAAGTACGTTCATCTCTAGGAGACAGAACGCATCTCCTTCCTGAGCGGTATGACGGCTGCGTGGTCCCATGGTGTTTAGGCTTGCGTACTACTGCTTGTACAGATGAACGTGTTACCTTCAGGCGTTTGGAAATTGCTCCCAAGGATGAACCAGACTTGTGAAGGTTTACAATTTTTTTTCTGAGGTCTTGGCTGTTTTCTTTAGATTTTCCCATGAAGTCAAGCAAAGAGGCACTGAGTTTGAAGGTAGGCCTTGAAATACATCCACAGGTACACCTGCAATTGACTCAAATGATGTCAATTAGCCTATCAGACATTTCTAAGCCATGACATCATTTTTGAGAATTTTCCAAGCTGTTTAAAGGCACAGTCAATTTAGTGAATGTAAACTTCTGACCCATTGGAATTGTGATACAATTAATTATAAGTGAAATAATCTGTCTGTAAACAATTGTTGAAAAAATGACTTGTGTCATGCACAAAGTAGATGTCCTAACCGACTTGCCTAAACTGTAGTTTATCTGGTAGGAAGAAAAGTGTATCTGGCAGTGGTTGGGCTGCGTCTAATGCAGAGGTGCACTTAGGAAAGAGGGAAGGCCTGTTCCATATATGCTTCTCCTCACTTCCTTGGCTCCTGTCCTTCCCTTCAGTTACGTCATGTCTGGGTCAATTGTAAATAGATTGGAGACCATGTAAATGGAAGCAAACAGATCAACCAAATTGCCTCGGAAATGAGAGGAAACCTCATAAAGAGAAAAACAAACAAAACAACCTCCTGAAAAAAACACAGTTATGATAGACTGTAGCTTACCGTGGCCTACAAGATGGCTACTTCAGACAATAACAGTAATGAGCTTGAGAACAATAATAAAAGCCTTTGGCTACATTGTACGTTATACTGTAAGTATGAATTCAGACTGACTTGAGGCACGAACACAGTGGTTGACGGTCATTAGTGGAATAGGAAACACAGCACGCTCTCTCAGCACCTCTGCGAGAGAGTCAGCCGTTGCCATGGAGCTCTTTGTTGCTATGTGGCCAGTACGTTGTGTGCAGCAGCTGCATGGGGAGGAAGAGACTGCCGTCTATTTAAACTCCAGCCAAGTCTCTCACTGTGCTGATATGAAATACAGTATCTCATATTCTGAGATTTGTCCAGAAACCACCCCTGCAGCAGGCCTCAATATGCACACAAACATGCGTGAATCACCATAGGAATCCATATCATCTAACAGAAAGCATTGATTACTTGCATTATAACAAAGATTTACAGATAGGCCTAGATGTGTTTGCATAGTTTATGAGATTTGGCATCAGGCACTTAAGCACTTGGCTAGAGTTCATAATATTAAATAAGCTTTTTTCAGGTACATGTTTTTCAACAGAAATTTGACATGAATGGCCCAAGCAAAATCTATTTTTAGAAGAGCAAAACAATTACTTGGGAAAAAACTTAGAGGAAGGGAAAGGTGGTAATGTACAGTTCAGTGCATCTGGAGAGCCTATTACTCTTCAAATCAAAACAAATCAACGTTTATTGATCACGTATACAAATTTGCAGATGTTATCACAGGTGCAGAAAAATGACTGTGTTCCTAGCTCCAACACTTCAGTAATAACACCTACCAATACAAAACAATGTGCACATAATCGAAAAATTAAAATAAAGATATTTCAGAACGAGGAATGTCAGAGTCCTGAATATAAATATAAATATACACTGAGTGTACAAAACATTAGTAACACCTGCTCTTTCCATGACATCGACTGACCAGGTGAATTCAGGTGAAAGCTAGGATCCCTTATTGATGTCACATATTAAATCCACTTCAATCAGTGTAGATGAAGGGGAGAAGACAAGTTAAAGAAGGATTTTTAAGCCTTGAGACAATTGAGACATGGATTGTGTGTGTGCCATTCAAAGGGTAAATGGGCAAGACAAAATATTTAAGTGCCTTTGAACAGGGTATGGTAATAGGTGCCAGGCGCACCGGTTTGAGTGTGTCAAGAACTGAAACTCGGCTGGGTTTTTTACTCTCAACTGTTTCCTGTGTGTTTCAAGAATGGTCCACCACCCAAAAGACATCAAGCCAACGGCAGGCCAGTGGCCGAAAATGAGTCATTTATCAAAGAGGACAAAAGAGGCTGACACAAATTGTGCAGAGCAACTTACGGGCTACAGTTAGTCAACTGACAGTCCAGTACAACATTGGTGCCCAAAGACCCATAAAAGAATGCACAACTTTTGAATGCACAACATTTGTGTCAAGTCATACATTGACACAAATGGGGTATGGATGCCGACGACCTTACGGAGTTCCACTTCTTTCAGCAAAAAGCAAGAAACTTGTTGCACTGGGCTAAGGATCAAAAACACTGGACACCGGAGAATTGGAAAAGCCTTGCCTGCTCTGATGAATCCCAGTTCCTTCTGTTTCACCCTGAGGGAGGACTAGGGTATGGAGAAAACCACATGAGTACATGCATCAATCATGCTGTGTGTCAACATTGCAGGCTTGTGGTAGTGTTGTGATAGTGTGGGGTGTGTTTTCATGGCACACATTGGGCCCCTTGATAAAAATGGAGCCACAGGATATCTGAACATCATTGCCAATCAGGTGCATCCCTTCATTGCAGCAGTGTATCCATCTGAGAATTGATCTTTTCAGCAGGATAATGCCCCATGCCACAAGGCTATGATTGTCCAGGAATGGTTCCATGAACATGACAGTGAATTCAGCTTACTGCAGTGGCCTGCCCAGTCACCCGATCTCAATCCAATTGAGCATCTGTGGGATGACATGAAACAAGCTATTCGGATTAGAGAACCGCTACCAGCCAACTTGACAATACTGTGGGAAGCATTGGAATCAACATGGGCCAGCATCCCTCTCGAACGCTTTTGACACCTTGTAGAGTCCATGGCCCGACAAATGAAGGCTATTCTGAGGACAAAAGGGGGTGCAACTTAATACTAGGAAGGTGTTCCTAATGTTTTGTACACTCAGCGTATCTATACAGCACATTTTGTTACAGCCTTATTCTAAAATTGATTTAAAAAAAATATTCCCTCTTCAATCTATACCCCATAATGACAAAGCGGAACACAGGTTTTTAGAAATGTTTGCTAATTTATTTTAAAATCAAAAACAGAAATACCTTATTTAAAGTATTCAGACCCTTTGTTAAGAGACTCGAAATTGAGCTCAGGTGCATCCTTTTTCCATTGATCATCCTTGAGATGTTTCTACAACTTGATTGGAGTCCACCTGTGGTAAATTCTATTGATTGGACATGATTTGGAAAGGCACACACTTGTTTATATATTTTCTCACAGTTGACAGTGCATGTCAGAGCAATAACTTAGCCATGAGGTCGAAGGAATTGTCCGTAGAGCTTTGAGACAGGATTGTGTCGAGGCACAGATCTGGGGAAGGGTACCAAAAAATGGCTGCAGCATTGAAGGTCCCCAAGATAACAGTGGCCTCCATCATTCTTAAATGGAAGATGTTTGGAACCACCAAGACTCTTCCTAGGGCTGGCCGTCCGGCCAAACTGATTAATCAGGGGAGAAAAGCCTTGGTCAGGGAGGTGACCAAGAAACCGACAATCACTCTGACAGAGCTCCAGAGTTCCTCTGTGGAGATGGGAGAATCTTCCAGAAGGACAACCATCTCTGCAGCACTCCACCAATCAGGCCTTTATAGTAGAATGGATGGAAGATGGAAGCCACTACTCAGTAAAAGACACATGACAGCCCGCTTGGAGTTTGCCAAAAGGCACCTAAAGGACTCTCAGACCATGAGAAACAAGATACTCTGGTCTGATGAAACCAAGATTGAACTCTGGATTGAATGCCAAGCATCACGTCTGGAGGAAACCTGGCACCATCCCTACGGTGAAGCATGGTGGTGGCAGAATCATGCTATGGGGGTGTTTTTCAGCAGTAGGGACTGGAAGACTAGTCAGGATCAAGGGAAACATGAACAGAGCAAAGTACATAGAGATCCTTGATGAATACCTGCTCTGGAATGCTCAGGATACCAGACTGGACCAAAGGTTCACTTTCCAACAGGACAACGACCCTAAGCTCAGAGCCAAGACAACGCAGGAGTGGTTCTGGACAAGTCTCTGAATGTCCTTGAGTGGCCCAGCCAGAGCCTGGACCTGAACCCGATCGAACATCTCTGGAGAGACCTGAAAATAGCTGTGCAGCAACGCTCCCCATCCATCCTGACAGAGCTTGAGAGGATCTGCAGAGAAGAATGGGAGAATCTTCCCAAATACAGGTTGTCAAGCTTATAGCATTATTTTTATTTAACCAGGCAAGTCAGTTAAGAACAAATTCATATTTACAATGACAGCCTAGGAACAGTGGGTTAACTGCCTTGTTCAGGGGCAGAACAACAGATTTGTACCTTGTCAGCTCGGGGATTCAAACTTGCAACCTCTCAGTTACTAGTCCAATGCTCTAACCACTAGGCTACGCTGCCGCCCCAAGAAGACCCAAGAAGACTCAATGCTGTAATCGTCTGTCAAAGGTGCTTCAACAAAATACTGAGTAAAGGGTCTCGATACTTATATAAATATCATATTTCCGTTTTTTATTTTACACGTTTGCAAAAATGTCTAGAAATCTGTTTTTGCTTTGTCATTATGGGGTATTATGTGTAGATTGATGAGGGACATTTAAATATATATATTTTAGAATAAGGCTGTAATGTTGCAAAATGTGGAAAAATCAAGGGTTCTGAATACTTTCCAAATGCACTGTATACAGGGGCGGACTGAAACAATAATTCAGGCCAGGAATTTGACTCCATCCCAGGCCACCCAGTTTACGCAATCTACCAGACCGCAAATTTTGTAGGGTCACCCTATTTGTTGATGTAACGGGTACCAAACTAGTTATACATTTGGCCACTATGTTCATCTGGGAAGAAAATTATCCACATTACAAAATACAAACATTTGGGACTGACCAACAAGTAGCCTATCTGAACACTGAGTTGTCAAGGTATGCTATAGCTATGGGTGCACCCTCAAAAACACAGTTATAGCACATAGAGTGCCTTGCAAAAGTATTCATCCCCCTTGGCATTTTTCCTATTTTGTTGCATTACAACCTGTAATTTAAATAGACATGCACAAAATAGTCCAAATAAGTGAAGTGAAAAAAATTACTTGTTTCAAAAAATTCAAAAAAATAAAAAACTGAAAAGTGTTGTGTGCATATGTATTCACCCCCTTTGCTATGAAGCCCCTAAATAAAATCTGGTGCAACCAATTACCTTCAGAAGTCACATCATTAGTTAAATAAAGTCCACCTGTGTGCAATCTAAGTGTCACATGATCTGTCACATGATCTCAGTATATAGACACCTGTTCTGAAAGGCTCCAGAGTCTGCAACACCACAAAGCAAGGGGCACCACCAAGCAAGCGGCACCATGAAGACCAAGGAGCTCTCCAAACAGGTCAGGGACAATGTCCACCATGGTGGTGGCAGCATCATGCTGTGGGGATGTTTTTCATTGGCAGGGACTGGGATACTGGTCAGAATTGAAGGAATGATGGATGGCGCTAAATGCAGGGAAATTCTTGAGGGAAACCTGGTTCAGTCTTCCAGAGAATTGAGACTGAGACAGAGGTTCACCTCCCAGCAGGACAATGACCCTAAGCATACTGCTAAAGAAACACTCAAGTGGTTTAAGGGGAAACATTGAAATGTCTTCGAATGGCCTAGTCAAAGCCCAGACCTCAATCCAATTAAGAATCTGTGGTATGACTTAAAGATTGTTGTACACCAGCGAAGCCCATCCAACTTGAAGGAGCTGGAGCAGTTTTGCCTTGAAGAATGGACAAAAATCCCTGTGTCTAGATGTGCCAAGCTTTAAGAGACATACCCCAAGGGACTTGCAGCTGTAATTGCTGCAAAAGGTGATTCTACAAAGTATTGACTTTGGGGGGGTGAATAGTTATGTACGCTCAAGTTTTCAGTTTTTTTGTCTTATTTCTTGTTTGTTTCCCCCCCCCAAAAAAAGATTTTGCATCTTCAAAGTGGTAGGCATGTTGTGTAAATCAAATTATACAAACACCCCAAAAATGTATTTTAATTCCAGGTTGTAAGGCCAAACAATTTGAAAAATGCCAAGGCAGGTGAATATGTCGCAAGCCACTGTACACACAGACATCACCGCAACAACGTCGACTATGGGCACAAACCCACTGTCGCTGGACCAGACAGGACTGGCAAAAAGTGCGCTTCACTGATGAGTCGTAGTTTTGTCTCACCAGGGGTGATGGTCGGATTCGCGTTTATCGTTGAAGGAATGAGCGTTACACCGAGGCCTGTACACTGGAGCGGGATCGATTTGGAGGTGGAGGGTCCATCATGGTCTGGGGCAGTGTGTCACAGCATCATCGGACTGAGCTTGTTGTCATTGCAGGCAATCTCAACGCTGTGCGTTACAGGGAAGACATCCTCCTCCCTCATGTGGTACCCTTCCTGCAGGCTCATCCTGACATGACCCTCCAGCATGACAATGCCACCAGCCATACTGCTTGTTCTGTGTGTGATTTCCTGCAAGACAGGAATGTCAGTGTTCTGCCATGGCCAGAGAACAGCCCGGATCTCAATCCCATTGAGCATGTCTGGGACCTGTTGCATCGAAGGGTGAGGGCTAGGGCCATTCCTCCCAGAAATGTCCAGGAACTTGCAGGTGCCTAGGTGGAAGAGTGGGGTAACATCTCACAGCAAGAAATGTCAAATCTGGTGCAGTCCATGAGGAGGAGATGCACTGCAGTACTTAATGCAGCTGGTGGCCACACCAGATACTGACTGTTACTTTTGATTTTGACCCCCCCCCCCTTTGTTCAGGGACACTTTATTAAATTTCTGCAAGTCACATGTCTGTGGAACTTGTTCAGTTTATGTCTCAGTTGTTGAATCTTGTTATGTTCATACAAATATTTACATGTTAAGTTTGCTGAAAATAAACGCAGTTGATAGTGAGAGGAAGTTTCTTTTTTTGGTGAGTTTATATAATGGTGTGTATATACTTTATGATCGGAATGTATAGAAAAGGTATGCACAACAGTATTTATATAGGATGAATCTTGACTAGAATACAGTATATACATATACAGTGGGTAAAACGGTATGTAAACATTACTAAAGTGACCAGTGTTCAATGACTCATAGGGCAAATCAGTCTTTAAGGTGCAGGGTAGAGTACTGGGTGGTAGCCGGCTAGTAACAGTGACGGTGGAGGCCGGCTAGTTTTGAGTGTTTAACAGTCTGATGGCCTGGAGAGAGAAGATGTTTATCAGTTTCTCTGTCCCAGCTTTGATGCACCTGTACTGTCTCCTCCTTCTAGATGGTAGTGGGGTGGACAGGCTGTGGCTCAGGTGGCTGAGGTCCTTGGTGATATTCTTGGGCTTCCTGTGACACTGGGTGCTGTAGATTTCCTGGAGAGAAGGCAGTGTGCCCCCGATGATGCGATGGGTTGACCGCTGTTGTGTCTTTGGCATCATTAAACTGAAGACATGTTTATCAAATAACTCTCTGTAATTATTATTACGCGATTAAACTGATTAATCGTGTAACTATAATTAACTAGGTCGGGGCACCAAGGAAAATATTCAGATTACAAAGTTAGAATTTTCATAATATAACTTTCAGATATCATAATATCTGATCTATGAGTCTCCTGATTAATGACGTATTAGTTTCCCTCACGTCAGTCTCATTCCAAAAGTCATAAATTGTTGGTTATCTGCACAAACCCAGTCTTCACTATGAGTCATCCATACATCAATTGTCTTAAAATCATTTATTGACTAACTAAGTAATTCACAGAAATGCATAACAAACAGATATAGTTACAAGGAAATGATAGGAGAATGTGCCCTGGTGGGCTAAACCGGCATGGCGGCTTGTTAGACAAAAGGGGGGTGGGGTTAGCGGAGAAGACACTACAGAGTTGATAAATATTAACAATTGAAATGCTAACCCTTTGCACATGAACGCTCACTCATTCGGGAACAACTGCAATCAATATATACTGCTCAAAAAAATAAAGGGAACACTTAAACAACACATCCTATATCTGAATGAAAGAAATAATCTTATTAAATACTTTTTTCTTTACATAGTTGAATGTGCTGACAACAAAATCCCACAAAAATAATAAATGGAAATCCAATTTATCAACCCATGGATGTCTGGATTTGGAGTCACACTCAAAATTAAAGTGGAAAACCACACTACAGGCTGATCCAACTTTGATGTAATGTCCTTAAAACAAGTCAAAATGAGGCTCAGTAGTGTGTGTGGCCTCCACGTGCCTGTATGACCACCCTACAACGCCTGGGCATGCTCCTGATGAGGTGGCGGATGGTCTCCTGAGGGATCTCCTCCAAGACCTGGACTAAAGCATCCGCCAACTCCTGGACAGTCTGTGGTGAAACGTGGCGTTGGTGGATTGAGCGAGACATGATGTCCCAGATGTGCTCAATTGGATTCAGGTCTGGGGAACGGGCGGGCCAGTCCATGGCATCAATGCCTTCCACTTGCAGGAACTGCTGACACACTCCAGCCACAAGAGGTCTAGCATTGTCTTGCATTAGGAGGAACCCAGGGCCAACCGCACCAGCATATGGTCTCACAAGGGGTCTGAGGATCTCGTCTCGGTACCTAATGGCAGTCAGGCTACCTCTGGCGAGCACATGGAGGGCTGTGCGCCCCCCCAAAGAAATGCCACCCCACACCATGACTGACCCACCGCCAAACCGGTCATGCTGGAGGATGTTGCAGGCAGCAGAACGTTCTCCACGGTGTCTCCAGACTCTGTCACGTCTGTCACATGCTCAGTGTGAACCTGCTTTCATCTGTGAAGAGCACAGGGCGCCAGTGGCAAATTTGCCAATCTTGGTGTTCTCTGGCAAATGCGAAACATCCTGCACGGTGTTGGGCTGTAAGCACAACCCCCACCTGTGGACGTCGGGCCCTCATACCACCCTCATGGAGTCTGTTTCTGACCGTTTGAGCAGACACATGCACATTTGTGGCCTGCTAGAGGTCATTTTGCAGGGCTCTGGCAGTGCTTCTCCTGCTCCTCCTTGCACAAAGGCGGAGGTTGCGGTCCTGCTGCTGGGTTGTCGGCCTCCTCCACGTCTCCTGATGTACTGGCCTGTCTCCTGGTAGCGCCTCCATGCTCTGGACACTACGCTGACAGACACAGCAAACCTTCTTGCCACAGCTCGCATTGATGTGCCATCCTGGATGAGCTGCACTACCTGAGCCACTTGTGTTGGTTGTAGACTCCGTCTCATGCTACCACTAGAGTGAAAGCACCGGCAGCATTCAAAAGTGACCAAAACATCAGCCAGGAAGCATAGGAACTGAGAAGTGGTCTGTGGTCCCCACCTGCTGAACCACTCCTTTATTGGGGGTGTCTTGCTAATTGCCTATAATTTCCACCTGTTGTCTATTCCATTTGCACAACAGCATGTGAAATTTATTGTCAATCAGTGTTGCTTCCTAAGTGGACAGTTTGATTTCACAGAAGTGTGATTGACTTGGAGTTACATTGTGTTGTTTAAGTGTTCCCTTTATTTTTTTGAGCAGTGTATATATTTACGCTCAGTGTGTCGTCGGGATCTTTGTTGGAGAGTTTTGTTCTGTTGGAGAGGTTGTCCTCGCGTTCTCTCTCTCTCTCTCCCTTTCTCCCTCTCGGTTAGAATGGATATTTCAAAGTGACATTCATTAATGTCGTTATAGGACGGATGTTTCGTCGGTCTTCGCGTTCAATGATACCGAATTCCTAGCTGCAGACTAGTAATTAATATCAAAGACTTGTTATTATTCTGTCGGTATCGATAGTCTAAGAGTTTAACCACGTGGTATGGTTAAAGTTCAGAACGAGGAATGCATGGTCAAACCTTGGCCCTCTCGTTATCGAGGTAAGCTGGTCTGGTGATAGAAACCCTGGGTGGGGGTTATATTCGGAATACAGAAAAAGGCTGTCTCATGACGCCTGGTCCTGTCTGTGTCCCTGGGGGCGTGCCAAGGACTTGGTTAAGACTCCAAAGGGAATTGGAGTTTCCTTCATTAAACAGTCCAAAATCACATTACACAATTTCACAAACAGTTCCATCCTTGTTCATTCATTTTATACAACCATTAGATGTAAGTCTCACAACTGAGGCTATTATATAAACAGAGCCGTGGTAATGTGGCCGTATTGTCTCTCATGAGTTTCACAAAATTGTACCAAACGGACCAGTTCGTAGCTGGATTCTTCACCGATCTTTTATACCTTCTCCAGAACATAAATGTCGTTCGGTTCTCCAGTCCTGTGAGGTGGAAGAATTCCTGGGTTCTTTCTATGAAACCCACTCTCTCTTTATACTGTGGCCGTGAGGCGGGACATTTTCTTAGGAATTTACGACCTCTCTCACAGGGCCTGGGTAGGGGGAGATAAGGGGATGGTGCATAGAAAACCCAAAGAGGGCAACGTCATGACACCGCCATACCCCTCTGGAGAGTTCTGCGGTTGCGGACAGTGCAATTGCCGTACCAGGCATTGATACAGCCCAGCAGGATGCTTTCAATCGTGCATCTGTAGAAGTTTGTGAGAATCTTAGGGGCCAAGGCGAAATTCTTCAGCCTCATGACATTGAAGAGGCGCTGTTGCATCAGGTCCTGTTTGATTGTCATCAGGCCTTGGGTCTATGTAACTACAGCTGATAGACCGAGTGGACCCAAATGGACCCGACCACGGCTCAGCATAGGCTATAGCATATTTACATTAAACATTTTAGTAATTTAGCAGATGCTCTTATCCAGAGCAACTTACAGGAGCAATTAGGGTTAAGTGCCTTGCTCAAGGGTACATCGACAGATGTTTCACCTAATTGGCTATGGGATTCAAACCAGCAACCTTTCAGTTACTGGCTCAATGCTCTTAGCCACTAGACTGCCTGCTGCTAATAAGGGGAATTTGTTGCGTTATGGAAGGCCTAGCCAATATATAAAGACATATTTGATAACCAAAAGAGCAACTTGGTGGCTAAACATAATTTTTTTTGTCACTTGGGTCCAATCGGGTCTGGTCTAGATCCAGACCGTTAGTGTACAGGTCGGGTCTAGGTTGAGTTGTCCGTTTGGGTCCGGTCTGATTGTTTTCCTGTCCGTTCGAGTTCCAGCTTTTTGGACCTGTGAAGACCTCTACTATAAACCCATGACTGCGTTTCCATGAACGACTCCAACACCCTCCTTAAGTTTGACGACGACGACGAGACAGCCTACCGGGAGGAGGTTAAAGCCCTGGCAGAGTGGTGCCAGGAAAATAGCCTCTCCCTCAACGTCAGAAAAACCAAGTTGCTGATTGTGGACTACAGGAAACAGGGCAGGAGAACACCCCTATTGTCATTGACGGTGCTGCAGTGGAGAGGGTCAAAAGCTTCAAGTTCCTTGTCGTGCACATAACAGATGACCTGACATGGTCCAAGCAACCTCAGGCGACTGAAGAAATTTGGCACGGGCCCTTGGATCCTCAAGAAGTTCTACAGCTGAATAATCGAGAGCATCTTGACCGGCTGTATTACCGCCTGTTAAGGCAACTGCACCAGCCTCAACTGGAAGGCTCTACAGAGGGTGTTGTGGACAGCCCAATAGATCACTGGGTGCGAGCTTCCTGCCCTCTAGAACATCTACTCCCGGCGGTGTCTGAGGAAGGCCCGAAAGATCCACAAAGAGTTCAGACACCAGAGCCATGGACTGCTCACTCTGTTACCATCAGGCAAGCGATATTGGAGCATCGGGTCTGGGACCAACAAGCTCTGAGACAGCTACTACCAACAGGCCATCAGACTACTGAATAGCTAACCCTAGCTGTCTCCCTGCACAGACCTGCACCTTAGAGACTATTGCACCTCAGAGACTATCTGCACCTTATTTGCACTGACTACACACACATCCAACCCTCACACACAAACTTACACACGAACACACACACTTACTTGCTTATGCTAGTCCATCGTATCCGATGATGACTTCCACTTCAGAGTTAACGGTGAATTCTTTGGTTGCTGTAGAGACCAATCCAAGGTCCACAAACTTTATTGCAGTATGCTGTTTGTGTTGGCGGGGGCTGTGTCTTTGTGCTCCTCCTCTGACCTCTGTACACCGCTCTGGCAGAACTGCCACAAGGTGGAACAGTCAGCAGCTGCGTCCTCCAGGTCTGTGGGTTTGATGCTGCACTTCTTCAGCAATGTTTTCAGCTGGTCCATGAAGTGCTTAATCTGCCCCCCTGCAGACCACCAGCCAAGCTGTAGCTGGCTATACAGGATCTTCCGCGTAAAGTGCTCCTGAGACATTCTAATGACATGCCCGAGCTAGTGCAGTTGGTGTTGGGTGACCATGGCCTGCATAGTCTTAGAGTTAGTCTTAGCAAGTATTTACGTATGGGGTACACAGTCATGCCAGGTGATTCCCAGGATGCGCTGCAGGCATACTATGTGGAATTGCTCAAGCTGCTTGTTGTGGCGACTGCAGTGTCAGGCCTGTAGGTGACCCAGGCTTCACAGCTGTAAAGAAGTGTGCTGATGCAGACGGCTTGATTATAAGGGCACAGGGCTTGACCCAGATGCAGACACGCGAGGCAGATGGTTCGAGTCTCTGATATTTATTATAATCCAAGGGGCAGGCAAGAGAATGGTTGTGGACAGGCAAAAGATCATGAACAAGGTCAGATTCCAGGAGGTACAGAGTGGCAGGCAGGCTTGAGGTCAGAGCAGGCAGTATTGTTAGGCAGGCAGGTTCAGAGTCAAGGCAGGCAAGGGTCAAAACCGGGAGGACTAGCAAAAGAGAGATAAGGAAAAGCAGGAGCATGGAAAAACACGCTGGTTGACAAGACAAGACAAACTGTCAACAGGCAAACAGGGAACACCAGAATAAATACCCAGGGACTAATGGGGAAAACGGGTGACACCTAGAGGTGGGTGGAGACAATCACAAAGACAGGTGAAACAGATCAGGGTGTGACATTGATATATGGTGACTGTGGAGGTGGCAATCCCTGTTTTGGAAGACCTTGCATCTGAGTTTTCCAAAGGCAGCTGACGCTTGCTTGATCCTGTTTTGGATTTTGAAGTCGATTCTACCCAGGTATTTGAATGATGGGACTATTGTCAGTGATTTGTGTCAATGGTGAAAACAGGCATGGTGGTTGGAGGGACGGATCTCCATTGGCAGACCACCTCTGTCTTGGTGGTGTTGATAGACAGTCCCATCCTGCTATAGATGCTCATAGCCATTACAACGATAGACTGAAGATCTTCCTGAGTGTGGGCCACGAGAGCACAGTCATCAGCATACTTCAGCTCAAGAACCCGCTCTGTCGAAATCTTGGGGCTTGCTTGGAGCCTCCTGATGTTGAATAGGTTTCCAAGTCCACCGCAACCCCACTGCTGGCCTCAAGCTCCTTGTGGAGAAGCTGGGTAACACATAGGAGGAAGATGTTAAAGAGTACAGGTGCCAGCACGCACCCCTGCCTCGCACCCCTGCCTCACACCAACACGTATTTCAAAGGGCACTGACTCCTGCCCTGCTATGGCCACCCGAGACATCATCCCATCATGGAACTGGCAAAGGATGTTGACAAATTTGTCTGGACAGCCAAATTTAAGAAGAATGCCCCATAGTAGTTCCCTGCTCAGTGTCGAAGGCCAGGAAAAGGTCCTGATGTTGTTTACGGCGCTTCTCCTGGAGTTGCCGTGCTGTGAATATCACAAACACACACTCACAAACACACACAGTCTTGTATAACTAACCTTGTGGGGACACACAATTCAGTCCCATTCAAAATCCTATTTTCCTTAACCCTTACCCTAACCCTAACTTTAACCCTAACCTGAAAACCTAACCTTAACCCTAAACCTAACCCTAGCTGCTAACCCTAAAACTAACCCTAGCTCCTAACCTTTACCCTAAACTTAATTCTAACGCTAATTCTAACCTTCACCCTAAACCCCCTAGAAATAGCATTTGACCTTGTGGGGACTAACAAAATGTCCCCAGTTGGTCGAAACACGTCCCCATAAACAAACACACACACAAGCACCCACACACACTCAGAACTGACACACACATACGCACACACAGTCAACACTGCTGTTCTTTTATATACTATTTATTCCACTGCATAACTGTAAATACAGTGTGATACAGTCCATTATCACTATGCATACTACTGCTCTTATTACTTTTATTACTTGTTATTTTTGACTTGACTCTTTTTATTGTTATTATTGACTAATGTACTGCATTGTTGAGGGAGCTGTGTGTGACAAATAAAAATGTATTTGATTTGATTTAAATGTGTGCTCTCCAGACCCAAATGAAAGCCAACACCACTTTCTGTGAACTTCAGGACAAAGGGCCTAATGCAACTGCCACTACACCTAGAGACCCCCGATCCCAGATCACAAACAACACATTTATCTCCAAGTTTCCCCTCCATTCTCATATTTCGGAAAAACAATAATTACTCCTCCATCTCATTATTTCTCTATTTTACCTCTTGGTTGTAATATCAGTCTAATTGAAGAGGTTACTTCTATATGTTTTCCCGCTTTCATTTGGAATTTGCTCTGTGGTTGACTCAGTCCCAAATGACTACATAAAGTCATCTCTAGGAGACACTTTCAAAGGGAGTAGAGGGTGGACAGGGGGTGGACGGGGGGTGGACATGGGTGGAGGGGGGTATGGTATCAGGACTTCCTGATTGTAAACATGTGATAGCTGGAATGAATATAGTAAGTGTATCTGTGCAACAAGATCTCACAGTCTCACGCCAGAATTAAAAGTTCATCCATGTTTCTCAAACGTCAAATTTGGACGTTGTTCCAAATGTCAAATTTCGAAGTGTTTGGTTACTTCTCTGTATCGTTCTAAGGTTAAGTTTAGGCATTAACTCTGAATTCTTAAGGTTAGGCATTAACTCAGAATCCTTAAGGTTAGGCATTAACACTGAATGGTTAAGGTAAGGATTAAGGTTTGGGATAGGCTTAAAACAAAAATATCAAAAATAACTTTCTATCACTGGATTCAAACATGCTACTTTGGAACCAGATGCTTATGCCATCCCCATCCACAATGCCCCAGCAAAACCAAAGCCTACTTGAAGCTAACAGCGGTCACTGTTGCCCCTAGTGGCCAGTGTCTACATCATCTCCTGACGTCTTCAGACATGGATGGACGTTGAATAATGACTTGTATCAGGGGTGACCTGCATGATCTGGTAATGGTTGGGCTGGGTCTAGTGCAGAGAAGTGCACTAAGGAAAGAGGGAAGGCCTGTTCCATATACTCCTCCTCCCTCCCTTGTCTCCTGCCCTTCCTTTCAGTTACCTCATGCCTGGGTCAATTGTAAATAGACTGGAGACCATGTAAATGGAGCGAACAGATCAACCAAATGGCCTCGAAAATGAGAGGACACCTCATTAAGAGAAAAAATAAATAAACATCCACCCAGAATAAAAGTTTAAAATAGACAGTAGCCTACAAAATGGCTACCTCAGACAATAACAGTAATGAGCTTGAGAACAATAATAAAGCCTTTGGCTACATTGTACGTTATACTGTAAGTATGAATTCAGACCAACTTGAGGCACAAACGCAGTGGTCGATGGTCATTAGTGGAATAGGAAACACAGCACGCTCGCCAGCCAAGTTCTCTCAGCACCTCAGCGAGAGAGCCAGCCGTTGCCATGGAGCTCTCAGTTGCTATGTGGCCAGTATGTTGCTTGCAGCGGCTGCATGGGGAGGAAGACACTGCCGTCTATTTAAACTCCAGCCAAGTCTCTCACTGTGCTAATATGAACTGCAGTATCTCATATTCTGAGAGTTGTCCAGACACCGGCCCTGCAGCAGGCCTCGATATGCACGCAAATGTGCACGAATCGCCATAGGAATCCATATCATCTAACAGAAAGCATTGATTATTTATTATAACTAAGATTTACGGATAGGCCTAGATGTGTTTGCATGCTATTCAGTCTGTGCAATTAGTTTATGAGATTTGGCATCAGGCACTTAAGCACTTGGCTAGAGTTCATAATATTAAGTATTAAATAATAACTCTTTCTACACCGAGGAGACGCTTTTTTCAGCGACAATCTTTTCAGCAGAAATCTGACACAATTGGCCCAAACTAATTTTATTTTTAGAACAGCAAAACTATTTCCTTAGAAAAAACTTAGAGAAATTCAAAGGTGGTAATGTACAGTACAGTTCATCTGGAGAGCTTATTACTCTTAAAATCCAAAGAAATCAAAGTTTATTAATCGTGTGTACAGATTTGCAGATGTTATCGCAGGTGCAGCAAAATGACTGTGTTCCTAGCTCTAACAGTTCAGTAATAATACCTACCAATAAAAAAACGATGTGCACATAATCCCAAAATAAAAATAAAGAAATTAAGAAATATCAGAACGAGCAATGTCAGAGTCCGGAATATATATATAGTACCAGTCAAAAGTTTGGACACACCTACTAATTCAAGTTTAAGCTATTATTCTACAATGTAGAAAATTGTAAGACATCAAAACTATGAAATAACACATATGGAATCATGTTAACACCCCGGCCATCCTACAATCTATGCTTGATGCCCTCAATCTCTCACAAATTATCAATGAACCCATCAGGTACAACCCCAAATCCGTAAACACGGGCACCCTCATAGATATCATCCTATCCAACTTGCCCTCGAAATATACCTCTGCTGTTTTCAACCAAGATCTCAGCGATCACTACGTCATTGCCTGCATCTGTAACGGGTCTGCGGTCAAACGACCACCCCTCATCACTGTCAAACGCTCCCTAAAACACTTCATTTTTTACATTTTAGTCATTTAGCAGACGCTCTTATCCAGAGCGACTTACAGTAGTGAATGCATACATTTCATACAATTTCATACATTTTTTTCTGTGCTGGCCCCCCGTGGGAATCAAACCCACAATCCTGGTGTTGCAAACACCATGCTCTACCAACTGAGCTACAGGGAAGGCTGTGAGCAGGCCTTTCTAATCGACCTGGCCCGGGTATCCTGGAAGGATATTGACCTCATCCCGTCAGTAGAGGATGCCTGGACATTCTTTAAAAGTGCCTTCATCACCATCTTAAATAAGCATGCCCCTTTCAAAAAATGTAGAACCAGGAACAGATATAGCCCTTGGTTCTCTCCAGACCTGACTGCCCTTGACCAGCACAAAAACATCCTGTGGCGTTCTGCATTAGCATCGAATAGCCCCCGTGATATGCAACTTTTCAGGGAAGTTAGGAACCAATATACACAGGTAGTTAGGAAAGCTAAGGGTAGCTTTTTCAAGCAGAAATTTGCATCCTGTAGCACAAACTCAAAAATGTTCTGGGACACTGTAAAATCCATGGAGAAAAAGAGCACCTCCTCCCAGCTGCCCACTGCACTGAGGCTAGGAAACACTGTCACCACCGATAAATCCACTATAATTGAGAATTTTAATAAGCATTTTTCTACGGCTGGCCATGCTTTCCTCCTGGCTACCCCTACCCCGGTCAACAGCCCTGCACTCCCCACAGCAACTCGCCCAAGCATCCCCCATTTCTCCTTCACCCAAATCCAGATAGCTGATGTGCTTAAAGAGCTGCAAAATATGGACCCCTACAAATCAACCGGGCTAGACAATCTGGACCCTCTCTTTTTAAAATGATCTGCTAAAATTGTTGCAACCCCTATTACTAGCCTGTTTAACCTCTCTTTCGTATCGTTTGAGATTCCCAAAGATTGGAAAGCTGCCGTGGTCATCCCCCTCTTCAAAGGGGGAGACACTCTAGACCCACACTGCTACAGACCTATATCTATCCTACCCTGCCTTTCTAAGGTCTTTGAAAGCCAAGTTAACAAACAGATAACCGACCATTTCGAATCCCACCGTACCTTCTCCGCTATGCAATCTGGTTTCAGAGCTGGTCATGGGTACACCTCAGCCACGCTCAAGGTCCTAAACGATATCATAACCACCATCGATAAGAGACATTACTGTGCAGCCGTATTCATCGATCTGGCCAAGGCTTTCGACTCTGTCAATCACCACATTCTTATTGGCAGACTCAACAGCCTTGGTTTCTCAAATGATTGACTCACCTGGTTGACCAACTACTTCTCTGATAGAGTTCAGTGTGTGAAATCGGAGGGCCTGTTGTCCGGACCTCTGGCAGTCTCTATGGGGGTGCCACAGGGTTCAATTCAATTCAGGGTTCAATGATGTCGCTTTTGCTGCTGGTGATTCTCTGATTGACCTCTACGCAGACAACACCATTCTGTATACTTCTGGCCCTTCTTCGGACATTGTGTTAACTAACCTCCAGACGAGCTTCAATGCCATACAACGCTCCTTCCGTGGCCTCCAAATGCTCTTAAATGCAGGTAAAACTAAATGCATGCTCTTCAACCGATCACTGCCCGCACCTGCCCGCCCATCCAGCATCACTACACTGGACGGTTCTGACTTAGAATATGTGGACAACTACAAATACCTAGGTGTCTGGCTAGACTGTAAACTCTCCTTTCAGACTCACATTAAGCATCTCCAATCCAAAATTAAATCTAGAATTTCGCAACAAAGCATCCTTCACTCATGCTGCCAAACATACCCTCGTAAAACTAACCATCCTACTGATCCTCGACTTCGGCGATGTCATTTATAAAATAGCCTCCAACACTCTACTCAACAAATTGGATGCAGTCTATCACAGTGCCATCCGTTTTGTCACCAACGCCCCATACATTACCCACCACTGCGACCTGCACGCTCTCGTTGGCTGGCCATCGCTTCATGCTCGTCGCCAAACCCACTGGCTCAAGGTCATCTACAAGTCTCTGCTAGGTAAAGCCCCGCCTTGTCTCAGCTCACTGGTCACCATAGCAGCACCCACCCATAGCATGCGCTCCAGAAGGTATATTTCACTGGTCACCCACAAACCCAATTCCTCCTTTGGCCGCCTTTCCTTCCAGTTCTCTGCTGCCAATGACTGGAACGAACTGCAAAATCACTGAAGCTGGAGACTCATATCTCCCTCACTAGCTTTAAGCACCAGCTGTTAGAGCAGCTCACAGATCACTGCACCTGTACATAGCCCATCTGTAAACAGCCCATCCAACTACCTCATCCCCATACTGTATTTGTTTATTTATCTTGCTCCTTTGCACCCCAGTATCTCTACTTGCACATTCATCTTCTGCACATCTACCATTCCAGTGTTTAATTGCTAAATTATAATTACTTCGCCACCATGGCCTATTTATTACCTTACCTCCCTTATCTTACCTCATTTGCACTCGCTGTATATAGACTTTTCTTTTTTTCTACTGTATTATTGACTGTATGTTTGTTTATTCCATGTGTAACTCTGTGTTGTTGTTTGTGTCGAACTGCTGTGCTTTATCTTGGCCAGGTTGCAGTTGTAAATGAGAACTTGTTCTCAACTAGCCTACCTGGTTAAATAATGTGAAATAAAAAAATTTTAATGTAGTAACCTAAAAAGTGTTAAACAAATCTTTAGATGTTTTATATTTGAGATTCTTCAAAGTATCCACCCTTTGCCTTGATGACAGCTTTGCACGCTCTTGGCAACTTGAATGAGTAGGTGTGTCCAAACTTTTGATCGGTACTGTATATATATATATACTGTATATATAAAATGGTGTGTATAGACAGTATATGAATAGAAAACGTGTGTACAGCAGTAGTTATATAGGATGAGCCATGACTAGAATACAGTAAAAAAAAATTCTGTGACCAGTGTTCAATGACTCTATGTACGTAGGGCAAAGCAGTCTCTACGGTCGTGTCTACACTTGACACTTACAAGTCTCAGAACTGCTTGCCAGCTAGCTAATATTTAAAATTAAAAAAAGTTGGTTTGGCTACAGTTATGCTAACACGTTTGCAATCCCTTTAGTATTGCTTGCTAGCTTGGTGGCTAGCTAAATCAAATCACATTTTTATTGGTTGCGTACACATATTTAGCTGATGTTATTGCGAGTGTAGCGAAATGCTTGTGCCAAGTGATAGAGGTTAGCTGGCTAGTTAGCTACAGTGGTTAGCTACTTGCATCAGTTGTTGTGTTATTATCATATTTAGCCTATTCAACCCTTTTTAGAATGAATACTGGCATTTCAATATAGCGCAGGAAAAGGGAATCCGGACACACTGTGGACACGGTAGACACATTTAAATGTAGGCGTAGACACATGATGCATTCAAAATTCCATGATCAGAACTCCATGATCAGAATACTGAAGCTGCATGAACTGTCAAGTCTAGGCAGGTGCAGGGTAGAGTACTGGGTGGTAGCCGGCTAGTAACAGTGACTAAGGTTCAGGGCAGGGTACTGGGCGGAGGCCGGCTAGTGGTGACTGTTTAACGGGTGGAGGTTGAAGAGGCGATATTGCGCCTTCTTCACCACACTGTCTGTGTGAAAGGACATTTTAAGGTCATCCGTGATGTGCATGCCGGGAAACTTCAAGCTTTTGACCCTCTGCACTGTGGCCCTGTCGATGTGGATGGGGGGTGCTCTCTCTGCAGTCTCCTGGAGTCCACGATCATCTCCTTTTTGTTGACATTGAAGGGGAGGATATTTTTTCCTGGCACCTCTCCGCCACGGCTCTCACCTCCTCCCTGTAGGCTGTCTCCTAATTGTTGGTAATCAGGCCTACCCCTGTTGTATCGTCAGCCAACATGATGACTGAGTTGGAGACGTGTGTGGCAACGCAGTCATGTGTGAACAGATAATACAGGGCTGAGCACGCACCCATGTGGGGCCCTAGTATTGATGATCAGTGTGGTGGAGGTGTTGTTGCCTACCTTCACCGCTTGAGGACGGCCCGTCAGGAAGTCCAGGACCCAGTTGTACAGGGAAGGGTTCAGACCCAGTGCCCTGAGCTTAGTGATGAGCTTGGAAGGCATTATGGTGTTGAAGTCTGAGCTGTAGTTGATGAACAGCATTCTTACATAAGTATTTTTCTTGTCCAGGTGGGATAGGGCAGTGTGCAGTGCAATGGCAATTGTGTTGTCCGTGGCATGCAAATTCTAGTAGGTCTAAGTTGTCGGGTAAGGTGGAGGTGATATGGTCCTTAACTAGTATCTCAAAGCACTTCATGATGACAGAAGTGTGCTACGGGGCGATTGTGATTTAGTTCAGTTACCTTCGCTTTCTTGGGTACAGGAACATTGTTGGAAAACTTGAAGCAGAGCATGTACAGCAGACTGCACATGCTCTGAGGACGTGGCTTGGGATGCCATCCGGGTTGGCAGCTTTGCAATGGTTAACACGCTTAAAATTACTTACAGTTGAAGTCGGACGTTTACATACACCTTAGCCAAATACATTTAAACTCAGTTTTCACAATTCCTGAAATTTAATCTGAGTTAAAATTCCCTGTCTTAGGTCAGTTAGGATCACCACTTTATTTTAAGAATGTGAAATGTCAGAATAATAGTAGAAAGGATGATTTATTTCAGCTTTTATTTATTTTGTCACATTCCCAGTGGGTCAGAAGTTGACATACACTCCATTAGTATTTGGTAGCATTGCCTTTAAATTGTTTAACTTGGGTCAAACATTTTGGGTAGCCTTCCACAAGCTTCCACAATAAGTTGGGTGAAGTTTGATCTATTCCTCCTGACAGAGCTGGTGTAACTGAGTCAGTTTTGTAGGCCTCCTTGCTCGCACACGCTTTTTCAGTTCTGCCCACAAATCTTCTATAGGATTGAGTTCAGGGCTTTGTGATGGCCACTCTAATACCTTGACTTTGTTGTCCTTAAGCCATTTTGCCACAACTTTGGAAGTATGCTTGGGGTCATTGTCCATTTGGAAGACCCATTTGCGACCAAGCTTTAACTTCCTGACTGATGTCTTGAGATGTTGCTTCAATATATCCACATCATTTTCCTCCCTCATGTTCCCATCTATTTTGTGAAGTGCACCAGTCCTTCTTGCAGCAAGCACCCCCACAACATGATGCTGCCACCCCTGTGCTTCACGGTTGGGATGGTGTTCTTCGGCTTGCAAGCCTCCCCCTTTTTCCTCCAAACATAATGATGGTCATTATGGCCAAACAGTTCTATTTTTGTTTCATCAGACAAGAGGACATTTCCCCAAAAAGTACGATCTTTGTCCCCATGTGCAGTTGCAAACCATAGTCTGTCTTTTTTATGGCGGGTTTGGAGCAGTGGCTTCTTCCTTGCTGAGCGGCCTTTCAGGTTATGTTGATATAGAACTCGTTTTACTGTGGATATAGATACTTTTGTACCTGTTTCCTCCAGCATCTTCACAATGTCCTTTGCTGTTGTTCTGGGATTGATTTGCACTTTTCGCACCAAAGTACGTTCATCTCTAGGAGACAGAACGCATCTCCTTCCTGAGTGGTATGACGGCTGTGTGGTCCCATGGTGTTTATACTTGCCTACTATTGTTTGTACAGATGAACGTGGTACCTTCAGGCATTTGGAAATTGCTCCCAAGGATGAACCAGACTTGTGGAGGTCTACAATTATTTTCTGAGGTCTTGGCTGATTTATTTGATTTTCACATGATGTCAATCAAAGAGGCACTGAGTTTGAAGGTAGGCCTTGAAATACATCCACAGGTACACCTCCAATTGACTCAAATTATGTCAATTAGCCTATCAGAAACTTCTAAAGCCATGACAGAATTTTCTGGAATTTTCCAAGCTGTTTAAATGCACAGTCAACTTAGTGTATGTAAACTTCTGACCCACTGGAATTGTGATACAGTGAATTATAAGTGAAATAATATGTCTGTAAACAATTGTTGTAAAAATTACTTGTGTCATGCACAAAGTAGATGTCCTCACCGACTTGCCAAAACTATAGTTTGTTAACAAGAAATTTGTGGAGTGGTTGAAAAACGAGTTTTAATGACTCCAACCTAAGTGTATGTAAACTTACGACTTCAACTGTGTGTGTGTGTGTGTGTGTGTGTGTGTGTGTGTGTCAAAAAAATAAACGTCCTCTCACTGTCAACTGTGTTATTTTCAGGAAACTTAACATGTGTAACGGAGAACGAGAGCACACAGTCCACGTGAGCGGAGGGTGCCTGCGTCGGGGTTTGTACAGAGTCTATGTTCCCAGTCACCTTGCCATAGTTAAATGTGGTTATTCGCTCTTTCAGTTTTGCCCGAATGCTGCCATCTATCCACAGTTTTTGGGTTGGATAAGTTGTAATTGTCACAGTGGGGACAACATCCTCTAACCACTTCCTGATGAACCAAGTCACCGAGTCAGCGTGTATATCGTTACTATTCTCAGAGGCGACCCAGAACGTTTCCCAGTCCACAAGATCAAAACAATCTTGAAGTATAGATTCAGATTGGTCAGACCAACCAGATTGGTCAGACCAAGCAATGCCTTGTACCCTACTGCACTGAGCAGTCGCCTGAATAAGAAGCAAGAATCCTCACTCCGTCTGCCCATTGCTGACAGATAGGCATCACATACTGTACAAACACACTGCTGTTTGGAGTAAGTCCTATTAGTATGTGTTCAATTCCTCCCTAACAAATGTTCACATTCACAACAGTGGGAAAGACAAATTATGCAGCCTTATCTACCAATTACTTGTGGCATGAAGGGGATAGTTGTCCTTAAAAATATACTTTTGTTGTTATTTCAAACATTCATTCATCCATCTATCCTCCAACCTTCGGAACAAAAGACAGTGCATCATGTTATCATTTCAATTTATCCAAATCATGACTGTCATTGATATTAATCAATGTTGGTCCATGAGAAAAACTGGTGATCATTGGTTGGGTTTGATATGTTTGAATAGCCATCTACATATCACATGTGTTATATGCATTCAATATTAAGCTATTGTTATATGATACTACTCCCATTGGCTGCATGATGAAATCCCATTTTATAGGTTCTCATGGTTCCTGAGGTTTTCTTCTCCCTCTCTAATCTCTTGTTAAATCTTCAGAATGTGGTGTGTGGTGTGTGTGTGTGTGTGTGTGTGTGTGTGTGTGTGTGTGTGTGTGTGTGTGTGTGTGGTGTGTGTGTGTGTGTGTGTGTGTGTGTGTGTGTGTGTGTGTGTGTGTGTGTGTGTGTGGTGGTGCGTGCGTGTGTGTGTTTGTGTGCACGCATGTGTGTCTGCACATACATGCATGAGCATTCGTATGTCTGTCTGTGGTGGGACTGAAGTGCGACAAAGGTTTGGGACCCATACAACAGGATATTCCTCAAGTTTTACATGAGCTGAATGACTAGCTATAGGAATGTATGCTCTGAGGTGGAGGGTGGGGTAGTACATAGTCTCTCACTATCCAAGGGCACCTGTTTTGGAGCTTTCAGAGATAGATCGAGAGACATGCGGCGGGAGGGCACATCTACAGTACTGGGCTTTGGAAACAAAACATCTGTTACTCCAATCCATATGTAATCTATATAGCCATAATCCATGAAAGACAAATGTATAATCTGACAGTATTTGAAACTTCCTGGTTTTCCAATGTCATGGAATTGGAGCCAAAGGGCAGCATGCCATTAAGCCATTGACAAATGTAATGCGGTACAACTGCCCAAATGATCAGCCTTTTCAATATGCAAGAGGAAGCAGACTTCCGACTGGAATTTATCATTTTCAAAAAATTCACACAGCACTGATTCATTCAGTTTCCATCCTCTGCCAATTTAACAACATAGAGTAGGCTATTGGCAGCAGGGGGAACTGTAATTCATCATGGTAGTCCTATTTCAAGCCCTTCTTCCAATACTAAGATATTTCTGATGACGTTGCAAATTATGTTGTAGAGTGTTGTAATGTTGTGGAGTGTTACAGTACATGTTTCTGGGAGGGAAAAATCTCAAATGTGTGCTGCAGATACTTTGCAACAGCACTGACTCGAATCAGCAAATCAGGGAGGGTGTCCCAGCAAACATTCCTTTAACCGTCAAAAAAATATTGTTGAAAGGCAGCGGGTCCAGTGAATGTATTACTTCCTTTCGAGGAGTGATAAAGATGAAAATACAGTCTCTAGGGAGGCTGAGTTTGAACTGGCTGGTTGCCCAGAAGTGTGATAACATGGTGTGAAGGGGGCACTTTCAGAGATAGAGAAATGCTGGAAATAATTACAAGTCTGTAGGAAATGTTTAAGAAATGGTAAAATACACATATATTACCATGAAGAGTATTTCTTCAAGCTAAGTTTAGCAATGTGCACGTTAAGGGCTCATCTTAATCTGGATCGCTGAAGTCCATTTGCCCCTGCTTCGACAAAAAGCTGAGGGATGGGGCTGGAGCAATGTGACCACTCTCAAATTCATAAACAGAGCTATGGGTGCAAGGACTGACCATCCGTGATATCAAAATGATAGTTTTAACCATGTTTTGAGGCTATATAGTGTTTGTTTACATTTACTTTGTTTACAAACATTGGAGTAAAACAAGCTTATATTTTGGGTTTATGATGGTGTGTGACATTTGAACTAAGCTTATAAAGCATTTATTAGTTATATTCTTCAAGAATCATTGGGTATATACCATTCATTTATAAGTCCAAAAATATATGTAGCAACTGCTGATTGCCCCTTTAAAGGCAATCTTCCCGGGGAGACAGCATTCACGGTAAACGCTGCATATGTCGTCTCAATCAGAAATGATCTTTACAGTTCTATCGCGGAATCTGTAACGCTTCAGCAATACAGATTGAATAGAGCCCTAACTGTGCTGTGTATTTACTTAGAGAGAGAGAGAGAGAGAGAGAGAGAGAGAGAACAGGGTAACTGGCTATCTCACTCTCTAACTCCAGCTTGACATCTGCTTGACCTTCAGCCAAAGGCCAGTCACAACACCACTCTGTTTAGGTGTTAGAGAGACGATCCCCCATTCACAGTGCCCTGAAACACAATAAGAGTTCTGAGGTGGCCTGTTCCCATAGATACACTGGGCAGATAACTACTAGCTAAAAAAAAAAGAAAATACTCCACTTAAGAAAATAGAACCAGCCAACAAAAAAGTCCACTCAAGACATTAGAACCTGTAGTAATGGTCAGGTCAAGGTTTCTTAAACGGCACTCATTGGATTTATTCATCCCATGGGATGCGTTACTCCAACTCGTAACTTAACAACTTTGCTGTCTCTACACACTGACCACTTGCCTGTAATGTTTACCAAAGGAGAGCTCTTTGTAAGACTAAACCTAAACATTCTCCTTTAGGGGCTCAGACCTCTTTGGACAGGGCAAGTTCTGCGTTACCTTTATGGTGGTCGTCACTAGTTATCCCAGCCACAAAGTCATAAACCCTGTATAGTTCTACAATTTATTGTCTTAAAATGTGATTTTAAACCTAACCCTAACCTTCGTAACCACATTGCTAACCTTACTCCTAACCCTAACTTTAAATTAAGACCAAAAAGCTAATGTTTGTTTTCATGAATGTTTACGATACAGCCAATTTTGATTCGTGGAAACTCTTTATGGTAGCCCACAGGAAGACTGTAGAGGAAATACAGATATGTCTGTTGTTTATAGTAGCTCACACATGGCATTTTCCTCTCCAAGCTAATGATATTGTGAAAGGAGGTCTACTATGTGGTTCTCCACAATTGTCCCCATAACTCAAGTTGTCACATTGAGATATTACCAATGTTTCGCCAGATAATTATTTTCGTATCAACCCCCATTTTATCCTATTTACCGTGTCCATTCTTCTAATCCACCCGGCTATTGGTTAGAGTTATAGTGCAGTAAAGGTGATGTATAGACACTGCGATGAGGCTTAATGTAATCTAGCAGATGGGCCAGTGAATAATGACACAATTAGAGGGGGGGTGGAAGTGAATCCAGCCAGCTAGGACAGTGCTGGAGCACCACCTGGATTTACAGGATCTCCTTCCTTTAAATCCACCCTCCTGTCTGTTCACCGTTAGATGTCTATGAGATGTCTGCTGCTGCTGACCCTGGCTCCTTGCACAGTTAAACATGGTTACATGATCAAGCTCCTTAGTCCTCTCATAAACACACATAGCACTTCCTATCACACTTCCTGTTTCCTGTCTTGCTTTGATAGAGTGTGTCAAAAGGCTCCTCAGTGACCACACAGGGCCTATAGAGGGTGTTTGTGACCCATAACTAAATAGTCATAAAAGGGTGGGTTTTCATTGAACACATCTTCTCTCATGTTGTCTTTCAATAACTGACTTGGTTGGCTGGGTCATTGCTAGAAGGGATCCAACTTTTGTCAATTTAACGTCATAGTTTACATTTCGTAGCAGGTTAGGAGAATTTACGCAGCAGGTTAGGATAATTAATGTAGCAGGTTAGGATAAGGTTAGTGTCACGGCTGTCGTAGGAATGAGCGGACCAAAGTGCAGCGTGTGTGTCGTTACACATTTTATTTTCACTGTGAAACTTTGCAATACATACATAAATAAACTGAACGAACAAAAACAACAAACTGTGACGCAGGGTAGAAACATACATGAACTCAGAAATAATCTCCCACAAACCCAGGTGGAAAAAAACCCTACTTAAGTATGATCTCCAATTAGAGACAACGAGGACCAGCTGCCTCTAATTGGAGATCATCCCAAACAAAACCCCAACATAGAAATACCTAAACTACACCCTGACAACATAGAATGGCGGCTCTGGTGCAGTACACATAACCTTCTCATCCCGCGGATCCTCCAACTGAGGAGGCGGCTCCGGTTCGGGGCGTAACCCCCGCTCCGCCCGCTGATCCCTCTGCTTCTGTGACACCGGACCGTGGATCGTCGGAGGAGGAACCGGACTGTAGATCATTGCCGGAGGCTCTGTGCTGCAGACCGTCGCTGGAGGTTCCGGGCTGCAGGCCGCCGCTGGAGGTTCCAGACTGCAGAATGTCTCAGGAGGTTCTGGACTGCAGGCCGTCTCAGGAGGTTCTGGACTGGGGACCGTCGCTGCAGGCTCCATGCCGGGGACCGTCGCTGCAGGCTCCATGCCATGGATCATCACTGCAGGCTCCGCGTCATGGATCACCACTGGAGGCTTTGTGCCATGGATCATCCCTACAGGCTCCGGGCCATGGATCATCCCTACAGGCTTCTTGCCATGGATTATCCCTACAGGCTCCGTGCCATGGATCATCACTGGAGGCGTCGGACCATGGATCATCACTGGAGGCTTCTTACGTGGAGCCGGAACAGTTCTCACCGGACTAGGGAACGTCGCTGGGGGCTCCGGACTGGGGGACGTCGCCGGAAGCTCTGGACTGGGAACTGTCGCCGGAAGCTCTGGACTGGGAAGACACACTGGAGGCCTGATGCGTGGGGCTGGCACAGGTGGATCCAGACTGGTAACACGCACCTCAGGGCGAGTGCGAGGAGCAGGAACAGGACACACCGGACTGGGCAGGTGCACTAGAGACCTGATGCGTGGGGCTGGCACAGGTGGCGCCAGACTGGAGACACGCACCTCACGGTAAGCACGAGGAGTTGGCTCAGGTCTCCAACCTGACTCTCAATCTCCCCGTGTGCCCCCCCCCCCAACAAAATCTGGGGGCTGCCTCTCGTGCTTCCCTTGTTGCCGTGCTCTCGCTGCCTCCACCTGTTCACATGGGAGGCGCTTTTCTCCTGCCCGTAAATCCTCCAAAGCCTTGGATATACTCCTCCTTATCTCCTCAATAGTCCACTGGTCCATACCACGCTGCTTGGTCCTTTGGTGGTGGGAGATTCTGTCACGGCTGTCGTAGGAATGAGCGGACCAAAGTGCAGCGTGTGTGTCATTCCACATTTTATTTTCACTGTGAAACTTTGCAATACATACATAAATAAACTGAATGAACAAAAACAACAAACCGTGACGCAGAGTAGAAACATACACAAACTCAGAAATAATCTCCCACAAACCCAGGTGGAAAAAAACCCTACTTAAGTATGATCTCCAATTAGAGACAACGAGGACCAGCTGCCTCTAATTGGAGATCATCCCAAACAAAACCCCAACATAGAAATACAAAACTAGACCCTGACAACATAGAAATAGAAAACATAGAAAAAAAACCTGTCACGCCCTGACCTACTCTACCATAGAAAATAACATATTTCTATGGTCAGGACGTGACAGTTAGGTTAAGGTTAGGAAAACGGTTAGGGATAGGGTTAGCTAAAATGCCCCCAAAAATCAACCTTTGACGCTAATTTGGCAAAACATGGGTACCTTCTAGCCTTAACTGGTTGGCTGAACCTTTGGTTTGGGTCCATGTTTATTGCAAGATGGGGTGGGCAGATGTTTCAGATTGGATCTGCTGTATTTTCCTAATATTCATAAACTTAAGTGAATCCCAAAAATATTATTCTCTGCATGGTTTGGGTGTTGTATTGTTTTAAACTGATATTTCAAAGCAAATAAAGAAAAGGGAAGTATTTGAGTTAGTGTGAGCAGATTTGACTGTACCACAAGATATCTGATCCTAAATCAAAAATAGGAAGTCACTCGTTAAGTTCTGTTGTAACTTGTAAGATAGTGATAAATATCGCTCCGGGTTTGGAGCGGGTAGTCGCACTTCGCTTCGCTCCACAGGTAATATTACATTTCATTACAACGGTTTGATTTGTTTGATCTGAGCAATTTGTTCTTAGCTAGCTACATAGCCGTCTTTGTATCAAAGTGAATTGTGTAGTTTAGAGTAATTATCGAGGTTACCTAGCCAGCCAGCTGTTTTAGTCCTCCTAACTTAGTCAACACTGCTAGCTAGCCAACTAGCCAACTTCTACCGACTAGCAGCACTGTAGAAACTATTACATTACAACGGAACGACTTGATTAGTGTAGTGCTAGCTAGCTACATAGCTGTCTTTGCTGTCTTTGTATCTAAGATAATTGTGTAGTTTAGAGTAATTATCGAGGTTAGCTAGCCAACCGCGACGCAACGCCGTTGTCCAGACTCCAGACTTAGTCAACACACCTAGTCATCATCAAACCCACTGCTAGCTAGCCAACCTTTACTGACTAGCAGCACTGTAGAAACTATTACATTACAACGGAACGACTTGATTAGTGTAGTGCTAGCTAGCGACATAGCTGTCTTTGCTGTCTTTGTATCTAAGATAATTGTGTTGTTTAGAGTAATTATCGAGGTTAGCTAGCCAGCCGCGCCGCGACGCCGTTGTCCAGACTCCAGACTTAGTCAACACACCTAGTCATCATCAAACCCACTGCTAGCTAGCCAACCTTTACTGACTAGCAGCACTGTAAAAACTAATACATTACAACGGAACGATTTGACTAGTGCAGTGTTAGTTGTCTTTGTCATAGTTTGATAATTGTGTAGTTTAAAGTAATTATCGAGGTTAGCTGGCCAGCTATTTTCGTCCCCCGCGACGCCATTTTTCCAAACCTAGCCAACTATTACCGACGAGCAGAATTGTAGAAACTAAATACATTACAAAGGAACGTCTTGATTAGTGCTATGTTAGCTAGCTACATAGTTGCTTTTTGTATCATGATAAGGTGTAGTACTGAAACTATCGAGGTTACCTAGCCAGCTACACGTTCAAACAAAGTCAACAACACAGCCACTGCTAGCTAGCCTACTTCACCAGCCAGCAGTACTGTATCATCTTCGTCATTTTAGTCAATAAAATTTTTGCAACATAAGCTTAACTTTCTGAACATTCGAGAAGTGTAGTCCACTTGTCATTCCAATCTCCTTTGCATTAGCCTGTTAGGGCTAGGGGGCAGTATTGACACGGCTGGATAAAAAACATACCCGATTTAATCTGGTTACCACTCCTACCCAGTAACTAGAATATGCATATACTAATTACATATGGATAGAAAACACCCTAAAGTTTCTAAAACTGTTTGAATGGTGTCTGTGAGTATAACAGAACTCAAATGGCAGGTCAAAACCTGAGAGATTCCTTTACAGGAAGTGGCCTGTCTGACCATTTCTTGAACTTCTTTTCCATCTCTATCTTTTACTAAGGATCTCTGCTCTAACGTGACACTTCCTACGTCGTCCATAGGCGCTCAGAGCCCGGGAAAAAACAGAATGTCGTCATTCCAGCCCCAGGCTGAAACACATTATCGCCTTTCTCAAGTGGCCGATCAAGGGACTCTGGGCTTATGCGCGTGACCCGACCGCCCCCGCCTTTGTGATTTTTTCCTCTGTTTGCCGAAAAGGAGATTCCCTGTCGGAATATTATCGCTTTTCTACGAGAAAAATGGCGTAAAAATTGATTTTAAACAGCGGTTGACATGCTTCGAAGTACGGTAATGGAATATTTAGAATTTTATTGTCACGAATTGCGCCATGCGCGCGACACTTCTTTACCATTTCGGATAGTGTCTGGAACGCACGAACAAAACGCCGCTATTCGGATATAACGATGGATTATTTTGGACCAAACCAACATTTGTTATTGAAGTAGCAGTCCTGGGTGTGCATTCTGACGAAGACAACAAAAGGTAATCAAACTTTTATAATAGTAAATATGATTATGGTGAGTGCTAAACTTGCCGGGTGTCTAAATAGCGAGCCCGTGATGCCTGGGCTATGTACTTAGAATATTGCAAAATGTGCTTTCACCAAAAAGCTATTTTAAAATCGGACATATCGAGTGCATAGAGGAGGTCTGTATCTATAATTCTTAAAATAATTGTTATGCTTTTTGTGAACGTTTATCGTGAGTAATTTAGTAAAATGTTAGCGAATTCCCCGGAAGTTTGCGGGGGGTATGCTAGTTCTGAACGTCACATGCTAATGTAAAAAGCTGGTTTTTGATATAAATATGAACTTGATTGAACAAAACATGCATGTATTGTATAACATAATGTCCTAGGGTTGTCATCTGATGAAGATCATCAAAGGTGAGTGCTGCATTTAGCTGTCTTCTGGGTTTTGGTGACATTATATGCTGGCTTGAAAAATGGGTGTCTGATTATTTCTGGCTTGGTACTCTGCTGACATAATCTAATGTTTTGCTTTCGTTGTAAAGCCTTTTTGAAATCGGACAGTGTGGTTAGATTAACGAGAGTCTTGTCTTTAAATAGCTGTAAAATAGTCATATGTTTGAGAAATTGAAGTAATAGGATTTTTAAGGTTTTGAAAATCGCGCCACAGGCTGCAAGTGGCTGTTACGTAGGTGGGACGCAAGCGTCCCACCTAGCCCATAGAGGTTAACGTAGCCTCTTCTGTAGCCTGTCAACTATGTGTCTGTCTATCCCTGTTCTCTCCCCTCTGCACAGGCCACACAAACGCTTCACACCGCGTGGCCGCTGCCACTCTAACCTGGTGGTCCCAGCGCGCACGACCCACGTGGAGTTCCAGGTCTCCGGCAGCCTCTGGAACTGCCGGTCTGCGGCCAACAAGGCAGAGTTCATCTCAGCCTATGCTACCCTCCAGCACCTCGACTTCTTGGCACTGACGGAAACATGGATTACCACAGATAACACTGCTACTCCTACTGCTCTCTCCTCGTCTGCCCACGTGTTCTCGCATACCCCGAGAGCATCTGGCCAGCGGGGTGGTGGCACTGGAATCCTCATCTCTCCCAAGTGGACATTCTCTCTTTCTCCCCTGACCCATCTGTCTATCTCCCCATTTGAATTCCATGCTGTCACAGTTACCAGCCCTTTCAAGCTTAACATCCTTATCATTTATCGCCCTCCAGGTTCCCTTGGAGAGTTCATCAATGAGCTTGACGTCTTGATAAGTTCCTTTCCTGAGGATGGCTCACCTCTCACAGTTCTGGGTGACTTTAACCTCCCCACGTCTACCTTTGACTCATTCCTCTCTGCCTCCTTCTTTCCACTCCTCTCCTCTTTTGACCTCACCCTCTCACCTTCCCCCCCTACTCACAAGGCAGGCAATACGCTTGACCTCATCTTTACTAGATGCTGTTCGTCCACTAATCTCATTTCAACTCCCCTCCAAGTCTCCGACCACTACCTTGTATCCTTTTCCCTCTCGCTCTCATCCAACACTTCTCACTCTGCCCCTACTCGGATGGTATTGCGCCGTCCCAACCTTCGCTCTCTCTCTCCCGCTACTCTCTCCTCTTCCATCCTATCATCTCTTCCCTCTGCTCAAACCTTCTCCAACCTACCCCCTGATTCTGCCTCTTCAACCCTCCTCTCCTCCCTTTCTGCATCCTTTGATTCTCTATGTCCCCTATCCTCCAGGCCGGCTCGGTCCTCCCCTCCTGCTCCGTGGCTCGACGACTCACTGCGAGCTCACAGAACAGGGCTCCGGGCAGCCGAGCGGAAATGGAGTAAAACTCGCCTCCCTGCGGACCTGGCGTCCTTTCACTCCCTCCTCTCTACATTTTCCTCTTCTGTCTCTGCTGCTAAAGCCACTTTCTACCACTCTAAATTCCAAGCATCTGCCTCTAACCCTAGGAAGCTCTTTGCCACCTTCTCCTCCCTCCTGAATCCTCCTCCCCCTCCCCCCCTCCTCCCTCTCTGCGGATGACTTCGTCAACCATTTTGAAAAGAAGGTTGACGACATCCGATCCTCGTTTGCTAAGTCAAACGACACCGCTGGTCCTGCTCACACTGCCCTACCCTGTGCTTTGACCTCTTTCTCCCCTCTCTCTCCAGATGAAATCTCGCGTCTTGTGACGGCCGGCCGCCCAACAACCTGCCCGCTTGACCCTATCCCCTCCTCTCTTCTCCAGACCATTTCCGGAGACCTTCTCCCTTACCTCACCTCGCTCATCAACTCATCCTTGACCGCTGGCTACGTCCCTTCCGTCTTCAAGAGAGCGAGAGTTGCACCCATTCTGAAAAAACCTACACTCGATCCCTCCGAAGTCAACAACTACAGACCAGTATCCCTTCTTTCTTTTCTCTCCAAAACTCTTGAACGTGCCGTCCTTGGCCAGCTCTCCTGCTATCTCTCTCAGAATGACCTTCTTGATCCAAATCAGTCAGGTTTCAAGACTGGTCATTCAACTGAGACTGCTCTTCTCTGTGTCACGGAGGCTCTCCGCACTGCTAAAGCTAACTCTCTCTCCTCTGCTCTCATCCTCCTAGACCTATCTGCTGACTTTGATACGGTGAACCATCAGATCCTCCTCTCCACCCTCTCCGAGTTGGGCATCTCCGGCGCGGCCCACGCTTGGATTGCGTTCTACCTGACAGGTCGCTCCTACCAGGTGGCGTGGCGAGAATCTGTCTCCGCACCACGTGCTCTCACCACTGGTGTCCCCCAGGGCTCTGTTCTAGGCCCTCTCCTATTCTCGCTATACACCAAGTCACTTGGCTCTGTCATATCCTCACATGGTCTCTCCTATCATTGCTATGCAGACGACACACAATTAATCTTCTCCTTTCCCCCTTCTGATAACCAGGTGGCGAATCGCATCTCTGCATGTCTGGCAGACATATCAGTGTGGATGACGGATCACCACCTCAAGCTGAACCTCGGCAAGACGGAGCTGCTCTTCCTCCCGGGGAAGGACTGCCCGTTCCATGATCTCGCCATCACGGTTGACAACTCCATTGTGTCCTCCTCCCAGAGTGCTAAGAACCTTGGCGTGACCCTGGACAACACCCTGTCGTTCTCTACTAACATCAAGGCGGTGACCCGATCCTGTAGGTTCATGCTCTACAACATTCGCAGAGTACGACCCTGCCTCACACAGGAAGCGGCGCAGGTCCTAATCCAGGCACTTGTCATCTCCCGTCTGGATTACTGCAACTCGCTGTTGGCTGGGCTCCCTGCCTGTGCCATTAAACCCCTACAACTCATCCAGAATGCCGCAGCCCGTCTGGTGTTCAACCTTTCCAAGTTCTCTCACGTCACCCCGCTCCTCCGCTCTCTCCACTGGCTTCCTGTTGAAGCTCGCATCCGCTACAAGACCATGGTGCTTGCCTACGGAGCTGTGAGGGGAACGGCACCTCCCTACCTTCAGGCTCTGATCAGGCCCTACACCCAAACAAGGGCACTGCGTTCATCCACCTCTGGCCTGCTCGCCTCCCTACCTCTGAGGAAGCACAGTAACCGCTCAGCCCAGTCAAAACTGTTCGCTGCTCTGGCACCCCAATGGTGGAACAAGCTCCCTCACGACGCCAGGACAGCGGAGTCAATCACCACCTTCCGGAGACACCTGAAACCCCACCTCTTTAAGGAATACCTAGGATAGGATGGAGTAATCCTTCTAACCCCCCCCCCCCCCCCCTTAAAAGATTTAGATGCACTATTGTAAAGTGGTTGTTCCACTGGATATCATAAGGTGAATCCACCAATTTGTAAGTCGCTCTGGATAAGAGCGTCTGCTAAATGACTTAAATGTAAATGTAATGTATGTTTCTTGTTTAGTATAATCTACTTATTATATCAATATTACCGTGTATCATCTTAAAAAATAAGCACTGCTGAAAATCATGAAAATCGTGTATTATAAATCCCTATTCAGTCCTAAATCCAATATGGCCGCATTGTTTTATGAATGCACTCATTATTCCAGAAGGTTGAGTAGGATTAGGCTAACAGGATCTGGAATGTGAAGTGTTGCAATCATAGCAACTGGATCCTCTCTATTCCACCCACTGTATGTGTGTGACTATGTGTATGTTCAGCCTCTTTTCCCCACCGTGTGAGTACACTCTCTCTCATGGGTGTGTGTGAATGCAGAGTGAGGCCTTTGTTTTCCTGTGACAGGGGGAGCCGCGCTCCACAGAACTGCACATTTTCCACTCAATTGAATGGCTCTCTCAGATCATTAAATATCCATTCATTAGTGCTGGGGGGCCTTGGGGACACTGCGCAAGACAAACACATGGAGGCCCGACTGGGTGGCACTGTCTCTCACCAGCTATCTGGCCCGATAACAATACACTGCAGTATGTGGTAGGTAGCAGTTTAGATACTTCAGTTTAGGCAGCGTAGACAGTGCTCTATTTACGGTTAGATTTATGGTTTATTTACAGTTTATACTGTAGACAATGGTCATTCTATTTATGCAATGACCACATGTAATATTTATGGTATTACAGGCAAATAAATCTAATTTCATTCAAATTTGTTGTCTGTATTATAGTTTGAAATCCTTTCAGTGACTGAGAACATGTTTCTTTAAAGGTGCTTAAGAGTCATATTGCATATTTATTCAACCGGGTGACACAGTGCTCCTTACAGTCAGCAGGTGCATTAGCTTTCTCAAATTTCACAAGCACAATGGAATTATGTTAAGTATGTAAGGCCTACTGTAAATATAGGATGACCCATTAAGAGATCTCAGTCAACCCACAAGTCAGCCCTCATACTGTACTTCCTGTCTGTGTATACAGTAAGTATAACAATATAAATAAAAATGATATTGCCTAGAGATACTCATAAATACTGTATCTATGTCATGTCTATTGACCCTACTCAGTGGTGACTCTGGGGAAGCTTCTAGAATGTCAATCACCCCCTTTGGAATGCTTAACACAGTATGTGACTGGGCAGGAAAGGAGAGGAAGGCTCGGGCTATGGTGTATTTATGCAGCTTTATCACAGCAAAGCTCAGAGGTATTGTTGGCTGACACCGATGAGTACTGCTTATTAACCTCACTAGATGTGTTCCCTAATTTGGATGGTCATCTACTGCAGTGTTCCTCAACCTTTTTTTGTGCTAGGGCCCAAGCTATGTTGATTCCTCACGGAGAGGACCATTTAGATTAAAACGTAGCTGTCTTTTGAAATTGACTAAATTCTGTCAGCTGACCCATCTGAAGGACTGGGGCCGGACGGTCCACAAACCAAACGTTGAGAAACACTCACCTATCATGGTCTATCATGGAGTCAGTTTGGCTGAGTTTTGTGTAGGCGGTTGAGGTGGAAAAGTGTAGGAATGGTAATTCCCCCAACCCCTCTGTGCTGAGACATTCCCAGAGAAATGACACCTCTAGTCTCCACACAGTCAGTGTTAACTTACAAAAGCTTACAAAATAACAAGGTGCATGTCAAAGAAATCCTTTCACAAGACTGTGCTGTAATTTCCCTCCCTTGCACAGAACTCAGTCAAAGAGCTTTTTAAATGTGGTTGGGTGACTAACTAACTTAGACTGACACAAACCTACACAAAGACACCTCCAGATTGAACACGTTGTCATGGTTCCTGTCATTATTTCCTGTCTACCTCCGTCACTGAGGCGCAGTCAAGTGTGTGGGCCTCACTGAACACTGAATTAAACACAGTCCAAATTAAATTTCATGCCTGTGCAGGGCTCTAGTGTAAACAGTGGTCTTGTCATGGGAAAGCGTGTAGCCTAACTCCCGTCCAGAGATGTGTTGTGAGGAGATATACCGGGTGTTGATGTCATGGAGATAAGCAGAGGGTACTGTTTCATCTAGACCCCCTCCGTGTCTTAACCCCAGCCAAAACAAACAGAGACTGATAAGCCAGGGTGGGGCTTCCTAGCCCTTCACTGGGAGGGCATCTCGACTGTGCACAGACACTCAAGGAGTGAACACACCACATAGTAACCGAGGCTACATGCTCACAATTCTCCAATAACCAATAGGAGTGGTGGATGACCGTTAAGGGTGAGAGGTCAAAGCCTATAGAAAACCAGTAGGGGTTCAAAGTTCAAACCGTGGAGTGCTGGGCTGGTCTGGGGATTTGTAGTCAGAGGTTGTATCTTTATAACCTCTGAAGATCTTCCTTAACTGCTGTTAGAGAATTTTGGAATGCCATTAAGTTTGGAGAAGCCCAGCGATCGCTCAGAAAACATTGCACCACCCTAGAGACAGCCAGTGCTGAGCCTTCTTATTGCCTTACACGGCCCTCCCTTGGCAGCCAAACTCCCACTCAGAAAGAGGCAATTGTGAATAAGAGGAGTTGGAGGGGCCGAGGGAACAAAGAGGATGTAAAGAAGTGGAGACTCCCTTTCTCTCTCTCTCTTTCTTTTGATCACTTCCTCAACAGCTGTTTCCAGCCATTCTGGGATCAGTAGGGCTCCAGTCAGAATAGATTATGCATTCTTGCGGACTGGGCCGAAGTTGCCAGGATGTTGGAGGGTTTGATGCCTCTATATGTGTGCGTGTGTGTGTTTGTGCAAGCTTAGGTGTGCACACAAGTAAGTGTGTATGTGTTTGAGACAGAAAGAAAGAAAGAAAGAAAGAAAGAAAGAAAGAAAGAAAGAAAGAAAGAAAGAAGAAAGAAAGAAAGAAAGAAAGAAAGAAAGAAAGAAAGAAAGAAAGAAAGAAAGAAAGAAAGAAAGAAAGAAAGGGATTAGATAGACAGAAAAGACAGAGAGAGGTCCATTCAGCCAAAGGGGGAACAACAGGGACTATTCTTACTGAAGGGACAAGTTGGACAACCAAAGGGAAAAGATGCAGCCTGGCAGCATGGGCATAGCCTGGGCACAGACAGACAGACAGCCCAGACATTATTGGTCTTTCAAGAAGAAATGCTTCACTGGGAGACAGTGACATTGTCCAGCATGCTGGGTTGGCACTTCTCACCGCAAGTTGGCATACAGTGCATTCTGAAAGTACTCAGACTCCTTGATTTTTCCACATTTTGTTATTTTTTTCCCCCTCATCAATCTACACACAATACCCCATAATGACAAACGAAAACAGGTTTTATTTTTTTGGTGCAAATGTATTATGAATAAAAAACAGAAATACCTTATTTACATAAGTATTCAGACCCTTTGCTATGAGACTCAAAATTTAACTCAGGTGCATCTTGTTTCCATTGGTCATCCTTGATGTTTCTACAACTTGATTGGAGTCCACCTGTGGTAAATTCAATTCATTGGACATGATTTGGAAAGACACACCTGTTTATATAAGGTCTTACAGTTGACAGTGCATGTCAGAGCAAAATCCAAACCATGACGTCAAAGCAATTGTCCGTAGAGCCCCGAGACAGGATTGTGTCAAGGCACAGATCTGGGGAAGGGTACCAAAACATTTCTGCAGCATTGAAGGTCCCCAAGAACACAGCGGCCTCCATCATTCCCGAAGACGTGGATGTCAATTATGACAGCCCCCCGCACCTCTCTGATTCAGAGGGGTTGGGTTAAATGCGGAAGACACATTTCAGTTGAATGCATTCAGTTGTACAACAGACTAGGTATCCCCCTTTCCCCTTCCATTCCTAAATGGAAGAAGTTTGGAACCAACAAGACTCTTCCTAGAGCTGGCCGCTCGGCCAAACTTAGCAATCGGGGGTGAAGGGCCTTGGTCAGGGAGGTGACCAAGAACCCGATGGTCACTCTGACAGAGCTCCAGAGTAACTCTGTGGAGATGGGAGAACCTTCCAGAAGGACAACCATCTCTGCAGCACTCCACCAATCAGGCCTTTTTGGTAGAGTGGTCAGAGGGAAGCCACACCTCAGTAAAAGGCACATGACAGCCCGCTTGGAGTTTGCCAGAAGACACGTTACAGACTCTGACCATGAGAAACAAGGACCTCAGACTGGGGCGAAGGTGTACCTTCCAACAGGACATCGACCCTAAGCACACCAGTGTCTTCTTTTTTTTAAGCCCATAACCATGTGTGTGAGGTGTATACTTTGGCTTTGTTTCAATGTAGATTTATTTAAGACTAACAAGAAACACTCATGTGACCCTGAATTAGCCCACTGCAGTAAAAGGTTAAGTTAATTACAATTACAGTTACAATGTTGATTGGCATGGAATGCTGTAGGGGTCAGAGAGGTGCACTGTTTATAGTTTATACCCCCAGGGTTGTTAGTTTAAATCTCACGTCTTTGTAAAAACACTCTTTTATAGTGGACACTTGTTTAAGTACCCTCTAGTGAGTCATGAATAGACTGGCTAATATTTCCTTTATCATCAACTACGCCCACTCAGTTTATCTCTCATGTAATGATCAGATATATTTGGATTCATCTGCTGAGAGTGCCCATTCATATTCCTTGATTGAAATCCAATATGTTCTCTCGATCTCCTCTGAAGCTAGTCACAACCTTTTTCAAAGCACAGGGCTGTGGGGATGGGATGTCATGGAGAGTTGCATGCACCTGCCTCTAAGACTGTGTGTGTCACGTCCTGACCATAGAAAGCTGTTATTTTCTATGGTAGAGTAGGTCAGGGTGTGACAGGGGTTTTTTCTAGTTTAGATTTTCTATGTTGTTATGTTCTAGTTTTTGTATTTCTATGTTGGGCTTTTTTGGGATGATCTCCAATTAGAGGCAGCTGGTCATGTTGTCTCTAATTGGAGATCATACTTAAGTAGTTTTTTTCCCACCTGGGTTTGTGGGAGATTGTTTTTGAGTTTATTTGTGTATCTTGCATAGTTTCACAGTTCAATAAAATATGTGGAATGATACACACGCTGCACTTTGGTCCGCTCCTTCCGACGAACGACGTGACAGTGTGTGAACGCATGTATGCGCATACACACACACACACACACACACTCCAAGGGTCATCTTAAATGGGCTGGACTGTGGGGGAACATTGGGAGCGGAAGTGTGTTAAAACTCTTGAAAACAATTACAGAAAGAGGACTGTCCTTTAAGGCCTATTGCAGTCAGTAGATGGCCAATACGAGTGGGCCTTTGACTCTGGGGATTTATACATGTGGGGGTGGTACCACTAGGGTCAGGGGGACTTTTAGACAGTATTCACTACAGGTTGTACACCACGGTTCCCCAACTGGCAGCCCACGAACCTGGTTTTATTTGCCCACCCAAGTTTTCACAGCGAAAATGTAATACTCTTCTTTTTTCTTCTTCCATTGTAGGACATAAAAGACAGTACAAAACTAGGAAATCATCTCCAAGAGATTTTAATTTAAGAAATATGTTCCCAAGTATTCTCACACAAGAGAGAAACGTGATCATATGCAAATATAAGCAACGTTTTAAATGATTATGTTTCAGTCAAACATTATACTGTATTTGTTTTGGCTTCTTGCGGTCAATTTGCAGTCTACAAATTATTTGTAATTGTGTTCCGGTACCCCGACCATCCGCTCAAGAACAAATCGGCCCGCGGCTGAGTCTAGTTGTACACTGTGTGTGCGTACATGCTTGCATACTTTAGTCTACTGTGTGTGTGTGTGTGTGTGTGTGTGTGTGTGTGTGTGTGTGTGTGTGTGTGTGGTGTGTGTGGCACATTCATGCATTCTGTCACAACATCTGGCTACATCTGGCTCCCATTAGGTATTTGACTCCTTCAGCAGGCTACTATAATTGATCATGTAATAAATCATGGTCTATCAATGAGAGAGGCTGGTCTGAGAGTGCAGCCAAATCTGCAATGCTAAACACTGGCATCTATTGTGAGACATTTCCGGCAAAACAACAGGTAAGATGTACATTCTGCAAGGGCATCTGACTGAACTGCACCTTACAGAAGTAAATTGAGCAGAGCCTCCAAACCCACTTCTGTATGATTGTTTTTGTATTTCTGCTTAGGGCCCAACGGTTACCTCCTACAGGCGGGAGAGGTAGGATTCTCACTGCTGTGCAGGAAACTGCAATCGTTGATATGGTCCCATCAGAAACAATGGCATAAAACTCACAGAGATTTGGGACAGAGTGTTAGCAGACAACATTACATTTGGAAATATTCACAATGTAAACATAACTATTTCTAGAGTCCTGAAACAACATAAAGTCAGGATGAAGCAGTTGTACACTGTCCCCTTTGAGAGGAACTCTGAACGAGTCAAGCAACTCAGGAACCAACATGTGTAGGTAAGATGACTATAAAATACAGAACTGGTTTTGAACAGAACCAAACAGGGCAGAGACACACAATGGCATGTTTTAAGGTATAATGTAAACTACTGTAATAGCCTAACTCTTATGTTGCCTTGTGGATTTATTTTAGAGAGTCATGGAGATTGAAGCCAGGCAAACACCCCACATATTCATCTTTGTGGATGAGGCTGGTTTCAGCGAGGAAGGAATGTGATTGGGAAAAGAGCCACAGTGGATGTCCCGGGCCAGAGGGGTGCCAACATCACAATGTGTGCAGCAGTATCCTCTGATGGATTGCTGTTACACAAACCGCTAATTGGGCCACACAACACCGAGCGTCTCATTTCATTCCTGGATGACCTCTATGAAAGGGTTGTGCCAGGTGAGGAAAGGGTTGCAGTGAGGCTAAATCGGACAACGTTTATAATTGTATGGGACAATGTGGCATTTCACCACTCCCGTGCAGTCACAGAGTGGTTTGCAGCCCATCCCAGGATGGTGTCACTTTTCCTCCCACCTTACTCTCCATTCCTCAACCCCATAGAGGAATTATTTTCCTCATGGTGGTGGAAGGTTTATGACCACCATCCACATGATCAAATGTCCCTCCTAGACGCAATGAATGCTGGATGCCTGGACATATCTGCAGAACATTGCCAGGGATGGACCAGGCATGCCAAAAGATTATTTCCTAGGTGTATTTCCCAAGATGACATAAGATGTGATGTGGATGAGAACCTGTGGCCAAATGCAGAACACGGGATTGACTAGCATTGCTACTGTATCTGTATCGGCAGACGGTGTATAAACAAATTATTGTATTTTGGAATCACTCAATGCCAAAGAATGACATAAAACATATTGAAGCATATTGCATCATGTCTGATACATTCCTGTAACATATACTGCAGTGAATTCTAAACAGTAGAGAGGTGTCATTCTTGTTTTGTAAAGAAAACATTGTGTAATGCTACCTGTTGTTAGTGTTGTTTAGGTCATTGTTTTATGAGTGACAACGTGTCCTTGTTGGATGACAACCTTTGCTAGTGTTATGGAAGAATGAGTTGATTTGAGACATGTATGAAGAGTTTTGGTAGTTTTAGTGCATTTTGGATGTGAAATGAACTGCTGTGTCAAGCTGAAAGTTGATTAGGAGAACTGTGTGAAGAGTTTTGAAAAAGTGACCTAAGTATTGAGAAATGGGTCCTAGCGATTGTAGAAAACTGTTATACACACGGGAGGCTTGCAAGACGGGGCTCTCAGATTCATACAGATACACACTGTACAGAGGCCTGTGTCCTTGAGTTGGAGCCATTGTGGCTTTCATTAATGACCAGAGAGATACTTACTGCTGGCTCTCCCACTCACCAGCTTGCCTTGACCCCCCTGACTCCCTAACCCAGCCATCCATTCTGTCTAATGAGTACTACACCCAGGCTTTATCTGGGAGGACATTACCTAGGATTTACCTGGGAGGACATTATCCAGGCTTTAACTAGGCTCTTTCCTCCCCCACCATTGTGGCTTTCATCAATGAGCATAGAGAGATGTACTGCTGGGTGTCCCAATCACCAGAGTGCCTTGACTCCCTGATTTTCTAACCCAGCCATCCATCCATTCTATCTGATCAGTACTCTGTAGCCAGGACACTTCAATATCTAAAGAAGCTTGCATTTTTTAGTCTGCTGTGTGTGTGTGTGTGTGTGTGTGTGTGTGTGTGTGTGTGTGTGTGTGTGTGTGTGTGTGTGTGTGTGTGTGTGTGTGTGTGTGTGTGTGTGTGTGTGTGTGTGTGTGTGTGTGTGTGTGTGTGTGTGTGTGTGGTGTGTGTGTGTGTGTGTGTGTGTGTGTGTGTGTGTGTGTGTGTGTGTGTGCGCGCGTGCGTGTGCGCATGCATGCATGCATGCACGTGTTGTGCTGTGCATGTAAGTATGCACATTTCCTCTCCTTGTGGGTGTTTGCGTGCGCTTGCAGGCATGTCGGCACGTTTCCACATGCCTGGAGAAATAGGCCTGCCTCTATAATAATCTGCTATCATTCTAAAGCTAAACATGAAACTTTCCCCCCTGCATCGCCATAGGGGAATATTAACTAAATGACCTACAAGTGTGAGGGTTTTTCCTTCAAGCAGAGAACATGAGAACAGAACAGTCTCCTGAGAGGAGAAGCAGACTAACAAGAAAAAAAGAACGGCTGGATACTAAATAGGCACTTTGTGTGGAACAAGAGAGTAAGCGACTGACATAGAGGGTAGATAGATCATTCAAAGAGCTGACAAAGCGTTCTGTTCAACTTCACAGGTGAAGTACCCAGTCTTGTTTTAGGTAGTGGCTCCACTCCAATTGTCTCAGCACAAAAAGTATTTTCTTAAAGTGTCATTTCTCCAGCAAAATCAACCTCCCGGCATTTGGTTTGAATGTGACCATTGTTTGAATTACAGTCCTAAAGTCTTGTAGTAGAAGTTCCAAAACTCAAGTCAGTCTGTCTAATGCTGGTCAGTCGATTCAGTACTATTATACAGACACCCCTTTGGGCCTAGGGGGCTACCATAATGACACAGCTGGCTCTTAGAAGGATTTGAGTGGTTTGGCAGAAAATTACTCTCCTCAAGGATAACAGCTCCATTTAGAATGTCTCCTACAAAAGGTAAGCTCAATCCAGTATGTCGATGGACCAAACCCTGGTTAGCCAGTAATTACTGCTTTACAGTGAGATGCCCGAGCCTTTGTCCTATTCTGGAATACATCCAGATGCTCCAGTTTAACACATTACCCTAGGGAAGTACAGAAATACTTCCTTGAAGCTACTTTTTACTGTAATATATATAGTTGTTGTGAGAATATGTTCTGCAGCTTGGTCTACTGTACAATGGAAGTTCCGAAAAAAATGTCTGCCTGGGATACTTACTAACAATGAGCCTTTCATTTGCTTCTGTTCTATAACCATTCCAGCAGAAGCCTTCATGACCTCGGATCTAGATAACACAGCATTCCACCAGGAACCATAGTAGCATGTGAAAGAGTTTATACAGTATACAACGTCTTTGTGTGTGTGTGCTTGTGTGCACATGCGTGAGAGAAAGAGAAAGAGAGAGAGAGCGAGAGAGTTGTAAAGTTTCATGATGTGACATGTACGCCACCTGTTGGATGGTCTGTAGCACTACAGTGATGTTCTCTCATCTCAAAACGGACATACATTTCCTGTAGGTTGTCTCTGATCAGGTCTCGCTGGCTGTATTCCATGGGACAGGGCACAATCTGTGGCCAAAGACAAACTCAAGTGGCAGAAGATTGTTGTGTCCTTATGTCCCACTCGGGACGAGGAGGACTAAGTAAGTAAGTAACCTCTAGGCCTACTTCTTGTCATTATGGCCAAATATATATTCATTGCTTTTCACCCCAATAATGTATGTGGAGGCATTCTATTGCAAAATTGCAGTCATACACCAGAGAGTCAAGGTTACACAATGCATTCTTCTTTGGTGACGAGTTTCCTAGAATTAAAGCAGCTACATAAAGTAATGAATTATCCCTCTTACAGTTGTATTTCTAGCCAGGTCGTAATTGCTATACATTTTTCTGTTTATAACGGTGTACATATACTGTTGAACCTTCCACATACACACCACAAGGGGGTAGTATAACCTCATACATTAACAGGCATGGTTCAATGTGTTGTATTTAGAATACAATATAATACTCTACTTGGAGGAATTCATTACATATGTGACATCGACAGGAGTATGAATGCACAGATGTGGATAATGTCACTACAGTCATAAAAATATATACAGTACCAGTAAAAAGCTTGGACACACCTACTCGTTCAATGGTTTTTCTTTATTTTTACAATTTTCCACGTTGTAGAATACTAGTGAAGACATCAACACTATGAAATAACACATATGGAATCCTGGAGTAACCAACAAAATGTTCAACAAATCAAAACATATTTTATATTTGAGACTCTTCAAAGTAGCCACCCTTTTCCTTGATGACAGCTTTGCACACTCTAGGCATTCTCTTAACCAGCTTCATGAATGGAATGCATTTCAATTAACAGGTGTGCCTTCTTAAAAGCTAATTTGTGGAATTTCATTCCTTCTTAATGCGTTTGAGCCAATCAGTTGTGTTGTGACAAGGTAGGGGTGGTATAAGAGCACCTCCTCCCAGCTGCCCGCTGCACTGAGGCTAGGAAACACTGTCACCACCAATAAATCCATGATAACTGAGAATTTCAATAAGCATTTTTCTACGGCTGGCCATGCTTTCCACATGGCTTCCCCTACCCCGGTCAACAGCCCTGCACCCCCCACAGCAACTTGCCCAAGCCTCCCCCATTTCTCCTTCACCCAAATCTAGATAGCCAATGTTCTGAAAGAGATGCAAAATCTGGACCACTACAAATCAGCCGGGCTAGACAATCTGGACCCTCTCTTTCTAAAATTATCCGCCGCAATTTTTGCAACCCCTATTACTAGCCTGTTCAACCTCTCTTTCGTATCGTCTGAGAGCCCCACAGATTGGAATGCTGCCGCGGTCATCCCCCTCTTCAAAGGGGGAGACACTCTAGACCCAAACTGTTACAGACCCTATATCTATCCTACCCTGCCTTTCTATGGTCTTCGAAAGCCAAGTTAACAAACAGATCACCGAACATTTTGAATCCCACCGTACCTTCTCCACTATGCAATCTGGTTTCAGAGCTGGTCATGGGTGCACCTCAGCCACGCTCAAGGTCCTAAACGATATCATAACCGCCATCAATAAGAGACAATACTGTGCAGCTGTATTCATCGATCTGGCCAAGGCTTTCAACTCTGTCAATCACCACATTCTTATCAGCAGACTCAACAGCCTTGGCTTCTCAAATGACTGCCTCGCCTGGTTCACCAACTACTTCTCAGACAGAGTTCAGTGTGTCAAATCGGAGGGCCTGTTGTCCGGACCTCTGGCAGTCTCTATGGGGGTGCCACAGGGTTCAATTCTCGGGCCGACTCTTTTCTCTGTATACATCAATGATGTCGCTCTTGCTGCTGGTGATTCTCTGATCCACCTCTACGCAGACGACACCATTCTGTATACTTCTGGCCCTTCTTTGAACACTGTGTTAACTAACCTCCAGACGAGCTTCAATGCCATACAACTTTCCTTCCATGGCCTCCAACTGCTCTTAAATGCAAGTAAAACTAAATGCATGCTCTTCAACCGATCGCTGCCCGCACCTGCCCGCTCGTCCAGCATCACTACTCTGGACGGTCCTGACTTAGAATATGTGGACAACTACAAATGCCTAGGTGTCTGGTTAGATTGTAAACTCTCCTTCCAGACTCACATTAAGCATCTCCAATCCAAAATTAAATCTAGAATCGGCTTCCTATTTTGCAACAAAGCATCCTTCACTCATGCTGCCAAACATACCCACGTAAAACTGACTATCCTACCAATCCTTGACTTCAGCGATGTCATTTACAAAATAGCCTCCAACACTCTACTCAGCAAATTGGATGCAGTCTATCACACTGCCATCTGTTTTCTCACCAAAGCCCCATATACTACCCGCCACTGCGACCTGCATTCTCTCATTGGCTGGCCCTCGCTTCATATTCGTCGCCAAACCCACTGGCTCCAGGTCATCGATAAGCCTTTGCTAGGTAAAGCCCTGCCTTATCTCAGCCCACTGGTCACCATAGCAACACCCACCCGTAGCACGCGCTCCAGCAGGTATATTTCACTGGTCACCCCCAAAGCCAATTCCTCCTTCGGCCGCCTTTCCTTCCAGTTCTCTGCTGCCAATGACTGGAACAAATTGCAAAATCCCTGAAGGTGGAGACTAATATCTCCCTCTCTAAACTTAAGCACCAGCTGTCAGAACAGCTCACAGATCACTGCACCTGTACATAGCCCATCTGTAAATAGTCCATCCAACTACCTCATCCCCATACTGTTATTTATTATTTTGCTCCTTTGCACCCCAGTATCCCTACTTGCACATTCATCTTCTGCACATCTATCACTCCAGTGTTTAATTGCTAAATTGTAATTATTTCGCCACTATGGCCTATTTATTGCCTTACCTCCCTTATCTTACCTAATTTGCACTCACTGTATATAGACTTTTCTATTGTGTTATTAACTGTATGTTTGTTTATTCCATGTGTAACTCTGTGTTGTTGTTTGTGTCGCACTGCTTTGCTTTATCTTGGCCAGGTCGCAGTTGTAAATGAGAACTTGTCACGGCTGTCTGAAGGAGCGGACCAAAATGCAGCGTGTTCGTAGTTCCACATATTTATTAAATGTGAAACTGAATGCAATACACTTAAATACTTGAAAACACAAAAACAACAAACCATGACGCAGCGAGGACAACACACTACTCAAAAGATAATAACCCACGAACAACAATGAGAAAAACCCCTACTTAAATATGATCTCTAATCAGAGGCAATGAGGATCAGCTGCCTCCAATTAGAGATCAACCCCAAACAATCCCAACATAGAAATAGAAAACTAGAACTTAAACATAGAAATAGAAAACATAGAACAAACCAAAACACCCCCTGTCACGCCGTGCCCTAGTCTCCTATAGAAAATGACATCTTACTAGGGTCAGGACGTGATACTTGTTCTCAACTGGCCTACCTGGTTAAATAAAGGTGAAATAAAAATAAAAAAAATACAGAAGATAGCCCAATTTGGTAAAAGACCAAGTCCATATTATGGCAAGAACAGCTGAAATAAGGAAAGAGAAACAACAGTCCATCATTACTTTAAGACATGAAGGTCAGTCAGTCCGGAAAATGTCAAGAACTTTGAATGTTTCTTCAAGTGCAGTCACAAAAGCTATCAAGCGCTATGATGAAACTGGCTTTCATGAGGACTATCACAGGAAAGGAAGACCCAGAGTTACCTCTGCTGCAGAGGATAAGTTAATTAGAGTTAACAGCCTCAGATTGCAGCCCAAATAAATGCTTCACAGAGTTCAAGTAATAGACACATCTCAACATCAATTGTTCAGAGGAGACTGCGTGAATCAGGCCTTCATGGTTGAATTGCTGCAAAGAAACCACTACTAAAGGACACCACTAAGAAGAAGACACTTACTTGTGCCAAGAAACACGAGTAATGAACATTAGACCGGTGGAAATCTGTCCTTTGGTCTGGAGTCCAAATTTGAGATTTTTGGTTCCAACCTCCATGTCTTTGTGAGACGCATAATAAGTGAACGGATGACCTCAGCATGTGTGGTTCCCACCGTAAAGCATGGAGGAGGAAGTGTGATGGTGTGGGGGTGCACTGCTGTTGACACTGTCAGTGATTTATTTAGAATTCAAGGCACACATAACCAACATGGCTACCACAGCATTCTGCAGTGATACGCCATTCCATCTGGTTTGCGCTTAGTGGGACTATTATTTGTTTTTAAACAGGACAATGACCCAACACACCTCCAGGCTGTGGAAGGGCTATTTGACCAAGGAGTGTGATGGAGTGCTGCATCAGATGACCTGGCCTCCACAATCACCCAACCTCAACCCAATTGAGATGGTTTGGGATGAGTTGGACCGCAGAGTGAAGGAAAAGCAGCCAACAAGTGCTCAGCATATGTGGGAACTCCTTCAAGACTGTTGGAAAGCATTCCTCATGAAGCTGGTTGAGAGAATGCCAAGAATGTGCAAAGCTGTTGTCAAGGCAAAGGGTGGCTACTTTGAAGAATCTCAAATATTAAATATATTTTGATTTGTTTAACACTTTTTTGGTTACTTGGTTATTTCATAGTTTTGATGTCTTCACTATTATTTTACAATGTAGAAAATAGTAAAAATAAAGAAAACCCCTTGAATGAGTAGGTGTGTCCAAACTTTTGATTGGTACCATATATATCAGCACCTCAACTTTCGCCACAATCATTCAACCATACACTAGGGAGCAGTGTTGCCCATGCTTTCAACAAGACATTTTTTTGAGTGTTTTTTGTTTAAAAAATAATGGCATAGAATATCATGGAAGGTTTTCAAAATGACTAGAACCTTGGGATAGTCTAAAGTCTGGATGATGACCATATCACCCAAAAAACTACATAACCTGGATGTAATGTGACTTCGTGCATCTACTTCACATACTTTTTGAGACCGAATCAATGAGCACTCCTTTAACAGAATGACAATAACAGTAACAATTTGTTGTTTTTGGAGATTGGCATAGATTTTGGAACACGCACACACGGGCACGCACGCATGCACACACACACAACAAATAATTTCCTCAAAGACATTCAATGGAATGGTTTCCTTATCCTTTTGATCTCTTCTCATTTTAAATTAGAATGGATAGGCTAGAGGCACAGTTTGGCCCCCTTTGAATAAGTAAACACGATGTCCTAATTCTGTATCTTAGCTCTTCTCAAGAACAAGGACAAGTAATGAGACAGACGTTCTGGCTTCAGTGGGTGGGATACGTAGTAGGCCACAAGAGTGCCAGTACTCTTTGAGCTCCATTTCAAACAAAGCACAAGATCACTCAAGAAGCCATGTAAAGTTTGTTTATAGCTTTTTTTGCTGTGCTTTGGAGTGATGTTGTCAACAGCTAAATAACTCTTAACTTGCCTCAAAAAGCCAGACCTGACTCGCCAAAAGGCATGCGTGTTTAGGCACTTTTGGCCAAGTGTAGGTTTTACATACTGAGCGCAACTATTTCGCCTTGAGGACAAGAGGGAGAGAAAAAAATATTGACTGGAGCCAATGAAAACGCAGTATCCATCCCAGCGCTCTATAATTCATTTTCACCGTGGTAGAGCGCAGCCACAACGGAGTTACTACAGCTAGGAGAGTTTGAGGACTTGCTCTCCAAGGACTTGCGTTTAGGGCGCACTACTGACTATATCTCTTCACTGCGATTTATTTTAACACTACTGCACAAACGTTCTGTATTTACGAATTATCGTGGACTTTCTTGTCTACCCATGATGAGTGGACAGATTTATGAAAAGAAGATAGCGAGCATTTTGACCGATCTCCCCGGATCTATGAGTTGCCATCCGAGCTCCAAGGACTCTCCGACTCTTCCGGAGTCCTCAGTCACGGACATGGGTTACTACAGTGGACAAACGGCTCACAGCCATCACGAATATTATCAGAGTCAAACATACGGGCAACAAATGAATGCCTACCATCACCAATTCAATCTGAATGGAATGGGTGGTGCGGGAGTTTATCCCACCAAGTCTGAATACCCTTACACAAATGCCTACAGACAATATGGACATTACAACAGAGATCATCTGCAGGCTTCACCTCAAAGCTCAGGTAAATACTGAAAAATATTGGAATTATTTATGTGTTATATTTTGCCTCATTTCGATGTTTACCCACTGAATCGTTTCCGTGTATGCGTAAATAGAGAGGAGGAGGAGAGAGACGGATAGGCAACATACATAGTGTGGAAAAAAACATTCAGGTAGTCTCTTGGGTAGTTTTAGGTTGTATAGGTCTGCTCTATCTGGGAACCATCTAACATATATTGGTTGACTATTCCAGTTAAACGAAATAGAAGGAGATAGCAGAGATAGCAAAAACAATTAAAGGGCCTGCTCTGTCATAGTCATAATTGGGTTTCAGACATATCATTCATTTCAACTGTTAAAATCATATTTTGTATAGGTGGGATTTATTACAAGTAGAGTGAATAGAGTGAAACTACAATACTGAAGTTGAAACCATGGTGCTAATAGATAGCCGTTGATTAATAATATAGCCAGTTATTAACAGCTAGTCATAAACCATTATGGTTAGTAATTGCAGTGATAGCAACTGTATGCGAATCACTTGCCAGATATTTAGGGATATTGTATAAAATATTGACCGACTATTGAGGTTATTATAGCAGGCTGAGCATGATCGAGACTTTTTCCATATATTTTAGCATTGCAACATGGAAATATTGCTATTGCTACTTCAACTGGCATATAACAATGTAATAATGATAATAGTATTAATATATTATCACAATAATAACATGCCATTTTTATTGATTATAACTTATTATTATTATCATTATTATTATTACATTGTTTTGGCATTGTTAAATGTTTTTTATAAACTGATACTGAGAACTAATGATGCAATTGCTGCTTCTTTCTTTATAGTGAAAGAAGAACCCGAGCCTGAAGTTCGTATGGTGAATGGAAAACCAAAGAAAATCCGCAAGCCGAGAACAATTTACTCCAGCTACCAACTAGCAGCGTTGCAGAGACGTTTTCAGAAAGCGCAGTACCTCGCCCTCCCGGAGAGAGCCGAACTTGCGGCTCAACTCGGTCTGACACAGACACAGGTAAATATCACATTATTCATAGGAAGCCTACGCTATTGTTTCATTGTATTGTAAAAAAGAAAAAAAAAGCATAGTTTATAAAAAAAATTGCATTTGAATATTGACAACTACAACAAAAGTTCACACAAAACCTTTTTGGATGTGTGTTCTTGAGCCAGGTGTCCTTATAACGTAGACCGGTCGGCCTACCTTTATCAAAATGACAATGTTCATTGTTTGAACATGACTTTAAGACTAATAACATTAATCTCTTTCCTAACAGGTCAAGATTTGGTTCCAAAACCGGAGGTCCAAATTCAAGAAGCTTTACAAGAACGGCGAGATTCCCCTTGACCACAGTCCAAATGCCAGCGATTCCATGGCGTGCAACTCCCCGCCATCGCCGACGGTCTGGGACAATAACTCTCTCACTACCCCCGCCATCAGGCCCCAGGTCCCGCAGCCGCCCCTCAGCTCGTCGCCCCCCTACCTGGAGGATTATAACAACCACTGGTACCAACAGGGATCGCATCTACAGCACCCCGGCGCAGTGCATCACCCAGTACCACAGCAAAGCGTTGGGGCTGTTTATTAACAAAGACTAAACATAGAGTTTTAATACGAGGCCCTTCCACATCAAATGAACTTTACAGAGCTCTAAAAAGTAGAAGCTGGCGCTGGCTTGTTTTTGGACGTAGACCTGACAGAAGTGAAAGTAGGTATTTCCCTGAAAAGCTGGGTAAACCATTTTTACTGTAGGCTAGCTTACCTAACACGGGAAGAATAATGACAAAACTGTTCAGTTGATCCATATTAAATCGTGGATATGGGTTTGCAGAGCATGCGTCAGAAACTCAGGTCATAATTTATATCGATTTGTACAAAATGTCGAAGGCTGTACATAGGTGTTAATAGAAAGCAGAACCACTAAGTTCATATTTGTTTAGATTGGAAATACCGCACTGTGGTGCTGCGAACCTTTTTATATTAATGTTGTAATTAGTATGTTATTATTGCCTTTCTGTCAAAACAAATAAAGATATCAATTGAATATTGTGTTTTTAACTTATGTTTTTACTCCCTTTAATCACTTATAAATAAATACATTATGTTTCTTCTGTATTTCGCTGGTCCAGTCGACAAGAATTAACAGACACAAAATAGAACAAACAAGACAGCTGCATTCTATGCCTATCTGAGATTTGTTGATATATATCGTAAATGTTTAATTTATATAATTGTTTTCTTCATTGCTGAGTGTTGCACCAAATATTTTATGGCCAACATCCGGAAAGAGTTAAATCTGTCGGTGTGACAGTTTGTCTGCCTCCCTGAAGCTTGATGCAGTCAGTATAGGTCCATGTTTGGTTTTTGGTCTGCGTGCAAAGAGGCTGTAGGAGGCGAAAGGCAAGCAGACATGATGGAGTCGCTTGATTTTACTAGTGTTCTGTTGCCAGATAACAGGAAAGAATACAGCCGACGGGGGGGGGGGGCTCAGGGATACACACACACAAACACCCACACACTCATAGACCCAAAACAAGAGCATCAGAGGATAGAAAATGTTGCAAATACTTTTGACCCATTCTTTGCTGGATTAATTCAGGAAGGCCTTGGTTGTGTTATCTCTAAATTCAGTCAAGAGCTGTTAAACACATTTTGAGGACGACTGTATACTTCATTGTACATTTAAGGCATGTGTGTGCGTGTGCGTGTGTGTGTGGGTGTGTGTGTGTGTGTGTGTGTGCGTGTGTGTGGGGGCGTGCGTGCGTGGGGGCGTGCGTGCGTGCGTGTTTGCATTGCGGCCGTGTGTGCGTGCGTGCATCAACACAGACCTACAGGAAATTAAACCAATTACATCTTGAATTATTACATTTTGAGAAAAAAAGATGAGGACTTGATTATCTCATAAGCAAATTTCAACATCAATCATCACATTTCTTAAATAAAACTGTCACCAATGTAATATATTGGCAAGATGTCAAAGGTATTTCATAACATAATTTGTGCAATAGATAACATATCGTATTTTACATAATAAGAATTTGACTTGATATCACAAACTGCAATAATTGGTGTCTCTATTTCCATTTTCTTTTTAATTCGCATGCCCTTAACACTGACCACATAACCTCAAGATTATCAAGTATCTTGCTAAAATCATACGATATACAAACCACTAGAGCTGTGATTGATAGAACCAGCAACGACACTACTGCACTGCATGGGCGCCATTGCGCACAAAAATAATTTACAAGTACAGCAAATTCACTCTGTGGAATCTGAAGGACATAATATGTTGACTATTCGGATATTAGGGGAAATTTAAATGAATTATGAATTTTATGTAACCTAAATCTACGCCGGTGCAATAATTGCAGCAGTAGGTGTTGACAATGGCAGCATATTGCATAAATCAAGGCTTGCTTGAACTGTATTCAAAATAGAGCGATTAACAGGTTTTTGAACGTTGCTTTCTTCAATCAGATTCAGAAGACAATTGCTTTACAAAGTACAGTGTTTTTACTTATCTGCCATGCTATGCTTTTGCTCACATCAGGACCGATTTTTTTTCCCCATTGGGAAGCTCCGTTTCTCCATTCTCAAGGGTAGGCTACAGTAATCTGCTTGAGTGATAGGTTAGGGATACTTTCCTTGCGCTTGACCCCAACGTTTTGTAGTTTTGAGATGTATAACAATTTGATGTTCATTGTATAGGAATCTACTGAATTTGTATGTGATATTGAATGTTCAGACAAAGCAATTTAACTTGGGAGAGATTTGATAATTCTGTAGGCTTAGTATAAATAACATATATTTATTTAACTGTTGCATGTTGGGTCCCCCCCCCCAAAACAAAAAAAAATCCAGTTGTTTACACAATACAATTGTTTGAAATTTGTAATAAGAATAAATTACATAATTTAAATACTGAAATTCAATTGAGTTCACTATGCAACATAACACACTTGAAAAACTATTCACTTTCAAAACCCATTAAGCCACATACAGCACTTCAGTCATTACCATCCAATTTCAAGCCACATACGATCACTGACTATATTTGCCTGTAATTACAGTAACATGAATTTACTTTGGGTTATTACTGTAAGTCTCATGATCCAAAATGGCTGACATGATACACACACTATATATATATATATATATATATATATATATATATATATATATATATATATATATATATAAGATAGCATATATATATATATATGCTATCTTTGACATCTCAAATATACACACATGACCTTCCCTCTGTGCCTCCCTGTGTGGCCCATGGACACGCTATTTGCTTATATGTCGTCAGGGGATCTATTTCTGCTGAAGACAAATGCACCGGGTGGCTTCTGGCTCTGGGTTGGTGTGTGTGGGCCGAAGCTTTCACAAAGGTGTCTATATCATTTCAAAACTTTAACAAGTATAAGTGCCCTGGCTGCTCATGAACTGTTGAACTTGAATGTGACACCGCATGGCAACACATCAGAACAGCCATCATTAGGGATTGTGCCAAGGATCCTGAGCTCTTCTCCTCCCCTAGCACAGTAACAGTCAACAGCACGGTGTCACAGAGGTCTCTGGGGTTCCAGGGAATGGGTTGAACTAGGGGTTAACATGTAGTCAGGATGGCAAATGTAGCCATGGAAAGACTGTTTGCAGCTGCCCACACCTATTCAAAGCCTGATGTCTCCCCCTTGCATTGGAATCACTCACCAGCACAATTTTGCTGAAAATGTAAATGAAATGAGAAAGGCATTCTTGACCGCTGTGGACTCCTGAACCCCAGTTGACCTCAGGGCTATGGAAGGTGGTGATACCAAAGCCAGTTAGATCGTGATTATTGGTGGATTTGATAAAGCGTGATTGTGGCATTTACCTGGGAGGCTGCCAGCATAAACATTGATGGGAGTTTCATCATATTGTTCACTTTATGTTGTGTGCAAAGGTTGAAGTTTGTCTCCCCCCCCCCCCTCTCTCTCTCTCTGTGTGTGTATGTTTGTGAAAATATTTTGATTCAACCAGTTTGTGCCAAATGGGATATGTGTGTGTGTGTGTGTGTGTGTGTGTGTGTGTGTGTGTGTGTGTGTGTGTGTGTGTGTGTGTGTGTGTGTGTGTGTGTGTGTGTGTGTGTGTGTGTGTGTGTGTGTGTGTGTGTGTGTGTGTGTGTGTGTGTGTGTGTGTCATAAATCTAATCCCTCCAAAGTGTAGCATTGTGCCCAGGAGTCAACCATTCCCTCAAATGAAACCAAACCTGGTCATTCTCTCCAAACGGGAAGCTGCACACAATTACACTAGATGTCAGATCACTCAAGTTAATAACAATAATCACCATAAAGCAGCTCTGCTATTCAGCTGCCGCCAAAGCAACTGGGATTTACTGTAATAACATCCCCATTTTCCTTCTCATTGCTATCCTGCAATTAAAATCCACCAGACACACTGCAAACCCCAAGGCATTTTTAACTCAAATACTTGTAGTAAGTTGAACTCAAAGTCAATGAAAAGTCATTCCTTTTCAAAACTAAGTGAGAAGTCACATCAACTCTATTTTTTTAAATGAATGACAACAAATTAACTTTTTGCAGGTAGATTTTTTAAAATTGTTTTTAATATCTTTGTTTTTCATGTACATTGAGTGATTGATTGATTAATCTTATGCTACAGAAAGATAAATAACAACATATTTCGAACTAATGCAATCATTTAGTTCGATTTTTTGTATTCCTTACTGAAATGTTTTTTTCCAGTTTAAATGGTTTAGGTAGTTTCTTGACACTGTTCTTAATCCTGGCAATCATTATGAATGCATGTTGCAGGTGAATAAAAATTCCAACTGTTGGATATCCTAACTTTGGCTGGATTCTAAAAGGAATTTACACATCACTTTGCAAACCAGCAGAATGTGACTTGCAGTTACGGTTGCAAAATTCTTGTGTATTTCCCAGTTTCTCCAGAAGATTCCTGGAATTCCTTCAACCAGAATTTTTTTTTTAATCTGGGAATTTGGGGAAAGTTACCAGAAATTTGCTAGGCCTCAAAATAAGGCCTTAAGAGATATGTATTGTCATAAAGAGTTTAATTATAATGATAAGATTTGCTTAGGAACTCACTTGGTGAAGGCCACAGGACTGAAAGTTAATATGTCTCTGTCACTAACACACGCGGTCATAGCTGATAACTCCATAATTCACTTAAAAATGAAAGGCACACTGGGAAATTATATTGGGGGCGTGGCTTGGTGGGGGCGTTACTTAACATTTTCAAGCTGATACAAGTCAAATCTGGACCCCCTACAGGGTCACAGTGACTATGGTTTGAGTAAAAAAAAAAAAGGTTATGTAACTGTACTCAGATATAAGTGCAAGGGGTTTCATAAAAAGTTTTGAGTAATGACAGCACATTGGGGTTTACAGTGCACATCCGATCCTGATAAGCCAGCCAGGCCTTTGAACCGTTATAACTTACTTTATCCATATCATCACCATCTCCCACTCTCCCTTCCCCTTCTGTAACCTACAATGTCTGTCGCATGAACAGTCTTTTGAGTCTCCCTTGAATCTGCCTGATAATTGCCCTGTTTGAAAGGCCCTACTCTGTCTGTCCAATTTGAGCACCCATTATTCTAATCTCGAGATGTGAAATTGCCTATAATTTTGTCTGATGCCCCGTCACTTCATTCAGCAACACTTGCCTCCTCTTCTTCTACCCAGGGCACACGGATAAAGGGAAAGTGGGGTGTATATAAAGAAAGAATGCAGGGCGAGGAAATTGAAATGAAACACAATAGTTCTCTTCCTCTTGTTGCAGGAGAGGGAACATAAGGCTATTTGTTTTTTCCCCTTTTTCTACTATATGGCATCGGGAGACCCCTGTGAAAGGTAAGTCTATGTCTATAATAATCGCTGAGGCAGTGGTGGTATGAGTTTGGGGAATTAACAGCAAGTCAGTGTTTCATCCTGTGTTATTATATTTCTATATTTCCATATTGTTTGTTCATGATATATACAAAACGAACTATAATCAAGCATTGGATTCCAATAGTGCTAAAATGTAAATCTTACAATTAAGGAAAATTAAGTTTAAGATTTAAAAACAAAAGTTATTCAAAAGGTATTCATAAACATCTCTGCAAACAAATCGTGTTGTATTTAATCAAATTTTGTATTAATAATTGAGCAATATTGTTAATTTAGCAGATAACCTTTAAAGGATGATTAAAGTATGTCGTGTTCTGTGAACTGAACAAGGTCACAGAAGGTCATCACTGCCTTGGCCCCAAAATGACATCACATTCAAAGAGACTCGACATGCTATTTTATCTTATACCTACCCCCCCAAAAAAACGCTGAAAAACAACCACCATATAATATTCTTATAATAAAAATAACCCTGAATGCCATTAATAATTCAAGTAATCTTACATGTTTAGGCTACAAGTAAATTAAAATGTTCATGATGGATTTTACATAACTATAAGAGGATAACTGACGTTATTTTTGACAAGACCCTGAAAACAAGAGGTGATGAGTGAAAAATAAGAAAATACTTATTTGCTTCCAAAACGCATGCATTCGATATCATTAATCAAGCTCACCACGACGCAATTTGCACCATGCTGAATTAAGATCAGTTCACTCCAGTGGATACTGTTTGAATCAGTATAAATAGCTTGGTCCCGATGTTTAAACAGTTTAAACGCCAGAATGTGCAAATCAGTACGAAGTACTATTAATCAGACACTGCTTCGTGATCAGATAATACACTATTTTATCATTTTATTATGACAAACACAGTTTTCTTCCTGGATTTAACCAGAGAGAGGCATAGGGGGAAACTTCAGTTAGAAATGTGGCAATGCCTGCTCCCTTCTACTCAATACGTCTTCTTTTGTTATACAAAAAGGCAAACAGGGAAAAAAAGTGAGGGGAAAAAAGTGAGGGAAACCTAATATCCTTATACGTCTCTTGCAAAATGCAAAACGGGAAGGGTTCTCTTATAATTTCACGGTGTAAACAAAAATATGCAGAAAAAGATTCCCCCTCCATTGTAATTGAATGAACATGCTTCAATTGTCTATTTTCTCATAGGCTACGTGAAAATGTCCACACCTGATTGGAAAAGTTGTATTTACTGGTGTCATGACTATGTAGGCTAATTACTATTTAATAAATTAAGAAAACATCTAATGTGACATGTTACCACTGTCCTGCTGGTATAGCCGAACACCTGTCTCGTACCAATGGTGGTAAATGTTCCATGTCCCCACACTAGGACAAGGCCTATTTCTCCTCGTGGACTTTCGTCCTTTCTTCCACTTATGAGGAGAGCTATTTTGTAGACTTTGAATAGCTGGTAATTATCCCGCACGAATGAAAGCTTTCTTCAACAAGCACTGTCGAAATGACCTTAATAGGTGTGTCCATTCAACGAAGCACTGACGATTTCTCACTCATCCAGATGTTCTGAGAGTAAACCTTTGACCTCCTTAATTGTACCGAGAGGGGCTCGCATTTGAAATTCCGTGAAAGCAAAACAAGCATAATCTGTACATTAATAAGAAACACAATTATGAATTTATGATGTTTAAAAAGGAATATTTGATTGGTTTTCCGTAAAGATTCGAATTGTTGATAGTGAATGTGCAATTCAGATTAAAGACCAATGGCACGGCTCTTGTCATATTCATAATGTAAATAAAATAAAAATCTAACAAAATACATTATACTGAACAATGATGGCTTCCAATATTGTAGGCGTAACTAATCTGAAAGAAGTCTAGCCCTATATCGTTATTGACGAGTAGGCCTATAGGCAGTGGCGGTTCTAGACCATTTCAACTGGGGGGGCCAAGCTGGGGACAGTTGTACTGTTAGAGAGGCCAGTTACATTAGACGTTATTGTTGCCATATCGTTTTCTTCACTGCATTGCAGGCAAACTTGCAGATGCATGTGGTACGATACTGTTGTGTTCCGCCTAAAGCCGTCCCTCTAGAAAATGTGTGGGTTAAATTAGTGTCCCGCGTTGCCACTGTCTAATAACCGATGTTAAAAAAGAACGATAGCAAAAATGAGTTATGTAAAAATTATTTCATACTCCACATTTAGGGGGGCCACAAGGGGGTCCAAAATTGTTGTCACAGGGGCACTGGCTCCCCCTGCCCCCAGAACCGCTAGTGCTTATAGGCCTAACCACGCGTGTAATCATAATGTATTTCGAATACTCTACAAAATGAGACATATTGGGTTCTATAGTGTTAAGAAAGATATGCTCCTATGCAGACAGTAGTTTTTCGATAGAATATCAAGACAGAATCATTCCAACTTGGGCTCGAACAGCTGCTGTTATTTACATGCTTGTCCACGTCACTGCAGGCTGGAGTTAAAAGCCCACTATTTCCCGCAGACGTACCAGCCCTGGTAGTTCACGGTGATCGTATAGTGGTTTGTACTTTGCTTTGTGACCGCAGCAACCTCAGTTCAACTCCGGGTCACGGCATTGCCAAGACAATGTCACGGCATTGCCAAGACAATGTCACGGCAAAAGGGCAAACTATTAGTACAGTATGCTATTACTCCATCTTGGCCTGCGGTGTATAATAATTGTAATAGCGTAGTGATTATACTCATGCATTTGATTAAATTACATATTTTCATAGGTTTGCAGGTGTATCGCCAACAGGCTATATAAGTCACACAAAGCACTTTAAAATGATCAAAAACAATTGACACCTTCACAAAAATTGACGCGGTTAATCAATACAGTTTATATCAAACAATTCTGACATTTATTATGCAAAATGAGTTCATATTTGCTGAGACTAGCAATCCAAACGTGGACTGGGGCACTCCTGTTAATCACATCAATAAAACGGTCATAACCAGTCGACACACATATTCAGGTGCATGTACCCTGGTGGAATCAAATCATAAGCATGTTTCCACCTGCCAGCACAATTCTCACCAAATCCGTTCCAATCCAAAGAACAGTGCGTAAAGTGGACACATACGAAATAACCATAGGCCTACATAACAAATCGTCATCCAAAAACATACACTGCAATAAAAGAAAAAACTACAATTTCCATTTAACACACGTATACACACAATTCAAATTTGATAGATGAAACACGTTTGCGTTTGGGTATAGGCACCCTATAGGCCTTTAGGCCTTTAAAATGTTCTAAATGGCTGGGTGGGGTTTTACAGCACCGCGCAATGTGTTGAGATGGTTCGCTCATAACATTTGAGGTCTGGACATAGGATCCTGGTGATGGTTTGGGTACCAGTGACCAAAATTGTTCATGTAATTGTTGGGGTGCATAGGGGTCCCTTTGTTTGCCATTGACACCTCCCAAAGTTGGGGCATGCCGGGTGAACAGGGAGAGATAGATGACGTACTGTGGAGATGTTCACCCTCCGGTCCGCTGCCGTGCTTCATTATCTTCTTATATTTCGAGCGCTTGTTTTGAAACCATATTTTCACCTAAAAAGAGAAAAAATAAAATATGAGGGGAAAGCCGCACTTTACAGCCTACGCTATCACACCCCACTACCACCACCACCACCACCGCAATCATTAAACAATTCTCTTCACAATAGAAAGTATTTTCATTTGAAGGGCACTTGTTATATTTATATTCACATTTTATCATTTCGAAATTACATTGACATTTGGGCCATAATAACTTGAAAGGAAAATGGCCCGGTTTCAAGATGGCATTCGTTCTTGAAACGTCTTATAATTTGAACACATTTCTTCGTCCAGAACCATTTTGCAATTCAGCTAAATGGATGAGCGACACTTCACTAGTTCATTAAATGCTAGCACCCCCATTGTTCAACATTTTATGAGGCCAATGATGCATGAGTCTGACAACAACAATCCCATGCTAAAAATATAGTAAATTAAAAAAAGCCACTGAAGAGCTTTAATACAGCACTGTAAAAAAGGAGGGACGTCAGTTGCATTTCTATTTATTGTGCTGAGTCAGAACAACATGCAATTTTGATCGATTTTACGACGGTATAAAATATTAATAAAAAGCCACAGAGCCCGAGGTGGTCAAACCATTCTCAAACATGGCAACAGGACACAAATCCAAATCAGACCCAGATAGGATGGTGTGTTTCAGAGATTTTGCCAGGGAATGTTTTGAATGACAGCTTAATTCAGCCAACCTGGGATTGCCTATCTTTTTTTTATTTATTTTTTATTTTTTACATATAAACGCTATTGATTTAGATCTGGAATAGAAGATTGGCCTATAAAATATATTGAGCAAAACTTTAAGGCTTGAAGATTGATTCCATAAGAGACAGATGTGCATGGTGAGATGTTGGACGGAAAACATTATGCTCACCACCTGTTTATGTGCCTTCCATTATGTTTACCGATCCAAGGGAAATGGTTGCCATGACTTCCTCCTTAGATGTCATAATTTCACCTGACATAAATGAATAATGCCAACAAATGTGCGTGTGCGTATGTGCCCACTGTCCTCATTGTACTACTTACTGTATATGCATTTCTGCGGTAATGTATGTAAGTGTGTTTTAACATTAGTTTATCGAAAAGATTGTTGGTAATTGTAGGAAAACATTGCGAGACACTGTTGTTTAGAAACACACAGGCGTATACTTTAGAGTGGCAAAATGTATTTCTGTCGTTCTGTAACTCAGAACCAATTTGTAGACGCAATATTGCAATTTGAGTTGTGTTTGCTTAAAGCCACAGACAGCTCTCATGGAAGGTTTTAGCCACAATGGTAATATAAGACTAAGAATATGTGTAGAGAATAAAGCTGCATTAAGAGATTGACATAGCAAAGCTCTCAAATTAGCCGTTTAATTTGGTCTTGCAGTGGAGAAAGCCGCAATAATACCCACAGATCCGTGATCCATCTTAACCCCCATCCCCATTCAACCAAGGGGAAATGTTGTTTTGTGTTTTTCTTCAATCAACCACAAATATGAACTTGTGGAAGTATTAGTGTTACATTTTCAAAAGTTAACCTGTCTGTAACGTTCAAAGGTTTAATGTCAACATTTCTGAAACATTTTGTCATAGTGATGTTAGACAGCGTTGCATAGTATTTAATTCTCTGTCACTTCTGTCAACAAGGATATTAATTTAATATGTGCACACATGTACGTATAGTCTAGCCTCGCAGCATAGTTCAAGTATGTGAGCGTTTTAGATCTTAGATTTTATTTGAAGCAAATTTGAACAATGGATATTCCAAGATTGAAATGAATAAGGAAAAAGTTAAATAAATACATGTTTTATTTAAAACAAATAATTCGGTGTTTTGTACCTATAGCTTGTCGGCACTCCACTTTAATTGTTAAAAACCATTTGGTTTTTTAGGCCTACTTAATAAAATGTAGAGCCATAATTTATAGAACAGCAGATAATCGTGCTCTCGAGCAGCTAGATGTTCTTTACCATTCGGCCATCAGATTTGCCACCAATGCTCCTTATAGGACACATCACTGCACTCTATACTCCTCTGTAAACTGGTCATCTCTGTATACCCGTCGCAAGACCCACTGGTTGATGTTTATTTATAAAACCCTCTTAGGCCTCACTCCCCACTATCTGAGATATCTACTGCAGCCCTCATCCTCCACATACACCACCTGTTCTGCCAGTCACATTCTGTTAAAGGTCCCCAAAGCACACACATCCCTGAGTCTTTTCAGTTCGCTGCAGCTAGCGACTGGGACGAGCTGCAGCACACACTCAAACTGGACAGTTTTATCTCAAGCTCTTCATTCAAAGACTCAATCATGGACACTCTTACTGACACTTGTGGCTGCTTTGCGTGATGTATTGTTGTCTCTACCTTCTTGCCCTTTGTGCTGTTGTCTGTGCCCAACAATGATTGTACTGCTACCATGTTGTGTTGTGTGTTGCTACCATGCTGTGTTGTCATGTGTTGCTGCCTTGCTATGTTGTTGTCTTTAGGTCTCTCTTTATGTAGTGTTGGGTTGTCTCTCTTGTCGTGATGTGTGTTTTGTCCTATATTTATGTTATGTATTTTTATTTTTAATCCCAGCCGCCGTCTCCGCAGGTCTTTTGCCTTTTGGCAGGCCGTCATTGTAAATAAGAATTTGTTCTTAAGTGACTTGCCTAATTAAATAAAGGTTAAATAAAAATAAATAAAAACACAAGGCCTGAACATAAGGATGGCCTGGAAAATAAAACACTACAAAACTCATTTATTATAATTTGGTAATTAGCCTACTGAAATAAGACATCGTTTTAAAAGCAAACTTCCTACTCTTGATGTAGACTACGGCGTTTAATTTAGCCCACCTGTGTTTGGGTCAGACCTAATTTTGCCGCCAAATCCGCGCGCTCGGGTAAGGCCAGGTATTGTGTCTGCTGAAACCTCTGGTGGAGCGCCTGGAGCTGAAGACTGGAGTAGATGGTCCGAGGTTTGCGTATTTTCTTTCCTTTACCATTCAGGCGAATTTCCCCGTTCTCAATCACTGTAGACTTCTCATGGTCTGTGGATAGAGAAGAGAATTTCAGTCTAGCTGCACTGAACCGTAGCCTAGTAGGCCTAGTCTGTCGTAGCCTACTCACTTTGATTTACAACTTTCCACTTTACATCAGCGCAGAAGAAACGATTTACAGGAGAGTTGTTATCGCGCGTTTGAACTTCCTTTCGACTGCGACAGAAAGGCAACTCGTATAATCATACAATTAGATATAGGATATATTTCAAACATATAATGAGGAAGACAGATATTTATATCCAGGGACTCAGATGTTTGTTTATATAGGCTAGTCTAGTTTGAAATTGTCAATTTCAAATGTAGAACCTAGCCAAACCCATTGCCTATAGCCTTACAAACAACTTCATGAGAAGGCCTGTTTCTGGGTAAGATATAAAGGCCCACCTGCACATCAGGAAGCCTATGTGGTTTCAGAATAGATTAAATGTAATATATTGTTATATTTTGTTCTAAGCCTATTCGCTGCACATAGGCCTATTTATCTACTTGAGAGTTCGTATCAACATAGAAATTCACGGCCTGGAATTCAGGCTGCATGCCCAAATGTCAGATATGCTATATAATGAAAACGCCAGCGTTTAACAATATACAGTCAATAAAAAATATTAACTAGAAAGGCCACTGACATAGAAAAAAAATGTTTTTAAGTGTTAAATAAAGACCAAGCCCATAGTGCTGGGCATAGATGAAAAGGTTATTTTTTTCGGGAATTGTTTTGTTAATCTGGACTAATGATGTAAGTAAAAACGAACGTCTGTTTCTGAGGTAGGCTACTCATGCATAATCGCGCTAACCCGCAGAAAATTATGGTCAATAAAATTAATGACACCATCTGTGTTTATTATGGAACATTAGTAGTAGGCCTAAAGACAACCCCAAATGCCTGAAATGCATTTCAAGTTCGAAAACATTTTGATTACCATAACGCTGACTGTAAATAGCTTTTTAAATGTATTGCCTTTTAACCCAACTTTGATTAGGACAGCCTTTTGCCATTTTTTGTAAACTTCAAATATGTACAGACTCACAGCTTTATAATGTACGTAGGACCTACATCTGGGGTAGGCTATAGGCCTACCGTAGCCTACAAAGAAGTGTCTGATAATATGCAGCCTACAATTTCAATACATTTTAAAGAACACTTCCATACAATCCATACTCCTTTTACGGTTAACCGGAACATTGCACGCATGCTATAGCGCGCTGCATTTGCACACTGGCGTTGTAGACAAAACATTTTATAGGCCTATGACGAACAAGCAGATATTGATGTTACACGTACCTGTCTCCTCTAATCTGGAGTGCGCCAAACTGTGATTGTTGTGCTGGTAGGGCATGTAGGCACTTGGGGGATGAGTGTTCACCGCGCTGGGGTAGGCGTAGCCCAGGGAGCGGCCATAGGAGGACGCGCTGGAGGAGAAGGGACTACCGTGTTGAGAATGTCCCGCAGAATGTAAGCCATTAACGGGGTAGATATGAGAGATTCCTTGGGAATGCTGCTGGTGCGCAGGATGCTCGTACCCAAACTCTAAAAATGCAGATTTGGAGGGGTCTGAAGCATTCAAACGATCAGGCATGAAACCCATAGACATCATTAGCTAATACAGAAGTCCATAAAACCGTCGGTCTAAAGAGGAATGCATTGAGCAATGTCGGATAACGAAGAAAAGTGTAAATGGATCCAACATTAACTCAATAACATTGCCTGTATTAAAACATGTATTCCAAACGAATAAAATGTATATCCAGGGCTCTGTGAAACGAAATAAAAACGAAATAAAAGGCAATCCTTCTTCACATCATTTGTAGGTTACACCTCACAATATTCTCCAGACACCTCCTGCATGTAGACCCGGTGTGCCTCAAACCCACTACCTTCCATCAGCGCGCGCTCTGATTGGTCTGGAGCAACTACGATGTCACTCGAGCCTGCGGGAAAAACTCATTAAGTTCATTAACATATGTTTTCGAATGCACTCCTTCAGCCACTGATGTAATGTACACGATTTGATAAACAGTATTTTGTGCACTGTGCGTGGCTTGATTTACATAACATAATAAACAACTTATTTTAAACAGAAAGTCCAGAATTATATTTAATGAATAATTTAAATATAGCCTAATGGCATTTAGAACAATTTTACCGGTAAAGGTCCGTTCCATGTAAACTCAAAGTGGAAATGTTATTCATTAATCGCATACTTTTAATAAAAAATGGTTTGCAATAATATTTTTTTTGCAAATCAATTAGGTGACCTCCTATGTATGTGTAATTGGACATTCTTTGGTATACGATTTGTTTAGATTAGGCTTCCAAAACTGTTCAATGCATAAACAGCACAAAGTTTTAGAAGTATAATTGAAAATGGATGCGGGCCCTGAGACAAGCAGGGATTTTGGGTTTGAGCGGTCACTTGTTGCCAATAGGCGTAAAGTCCGCTAACCGCAACCGATCAGATACCAAAAACAAATAGTAGTATAGGCCTAGGGATATTTATATTTTACTCTCATTCGAGTAGATGCAGATACAGGCTATTTGTTTTTTTATGTTGACATTACAGGCCTGCAATGGGAATTGGCATTTTCCATGTAGGCTATAGACATTAAATTAAAAACTTTCTGGCAGTCAAATTATAAACCTAAACCATGGGCTATTTAACAAAACATTTATAGACAGTTATAACATGTTAATGAAAACATGGCAGGTGCATTGTTGATCTTAATTGGACTAACACAATAATATAAAATGGCACATGCGTTATCAACCATATTTCACGCTATGGTTAGTTATCCTGTATTTTACGAAATTATAACCAACAGTTGGCTATAAATAACCCCTAATATTAAACGTTATAAATAATATTCAGTCATGGAAATGTTATCCTATTAGGCCTATACCTGTTTTTTTTAAAGGATATAATTCCAATAAGAACGACCAATTCAAACTCAATCGAAAGAACGATATAAATATCTAATCCTGGTGAATTTACCTGCCCCCTAGGCAAACCAGCTTCTTAATCCCATCTCAGCAGTTTGACAGCTCTTTGAATATGTCAGTCCGCTGTAATTCTCACCGTGGCGCCAGTTAAAGTTTGAAAACCAACTCAAGTATTAGCAAAGCCTTTCATGCACATCAAGGTGACATTGAAAATCGCCTAGGCTAGATTTACCTATAGGCTATGTTTTGTCCTCCTATTCATAATGTTGTCAGCATGATAGCATCATGGTGGTGGAAGAATAAAATAGCCCAGAACGTCCCTCTCTCATCTCTCACAGCAAAGCTCGCAACTTGACAGCTCCGTGATGCATGCACAAATTTTATCATTAGGCCTAGATATTAACCATCATAACACCGTTTGGCTCAGTAGGCCTATGTAGCCTACAAGGTAAAGGCTCACTCGCTGCTAACCACTGCTAACCGCTAATGAGAGGCAACGCGTGTCATTAAGGATACATTTTGCACCCTTTTATCAAGTGCCAAGATTATCCCACCCTTTACTGAGCCTAAACTGAAATCCATTGGAAAGAAGCTTATAGGTTATTTTGTATAATGTTGACATTATTATGGAATTACTTTCATAAATTATTAGTATGGAAGAGTAGCCTTTAAGGGCCAGGTGAAGAGAATAACAAAAAAACGTGCTGGGTGGTACTACGACGTTTTTGGGGGGTTGCACTGTAGTATTTCAAAAACTCAAAATACTTCCAAAATAAAGTGTGTCTCCTATATTCATTTTTTAAAATAAAGTCAAAATTACCATTTCGAAAGTTACTACATTTCCAGAATAAAGTCGCAATATTTCCAGAATAAAATCGAAATTCAATTCCGAGAATGAAGTAGAAATAATATTTCGAGAATAAAGTAAAAAACTTTTTTCATTTTTAGTAGGGTACAGCAGGATATTTTTCTCATCCATAATCCCATGCGACAGCTGAAATCAGTACAGAGAACAGTACAGCGTTGTACGGGATACATGTTAGGATTCGGGTCATTCCTTCCCTTCAGACCTCACCCCTCAGGCATCATCCTGCACTAGTCAAGAGTCACCACTCCTCTTCAAACCTCCTCACCCCTACATTGGTCAGTTAGCACCCCTCCTCTTCCATCCTCCTCACTCCTGCATTGGTCAGTTATCATGCTTGCCCTCGTCAAGCGTCAGTTATCCTTCTCACCGCCCACCCTTGCACTAATTTATTCACAATAATGAGCTTCTCCATTGGCCGAAATGCATGCTAAGAGTCGACAACAACAACATTAACAATAACAACAACACGTGGAGGTACAAGACTGGGAAAATGTAGCTGGCAATTATGAATGGTTATCGTCATAATTAGCTATGATTAAATTAATTTCAATGACAATGTTGTTAGGTAATATGGATGTCATTGGCACTCAACTCGCCACATGTAAACACAACCACTTCACTTCCTGGATCTGGGCTAACCCTATTACAATGTTAGAATTCTGGTACTTGACTAAGGGAGGGGTGATGGTTGAAAAGGAGTAGTGATACCTGACTAGTGCTGAGCTGATACTTGACTAGGGGAGGGGTGAGGTCTGAAGAGTAGGAATGATTAAGTTCCTAATATGTATTTCGTACAGAACAGTTGATTTCAATTTGCACGAACGCCAAAACGTCATTCAAGTCTGTGTGGTCCCTCCTGAAAAGACACAATCTGCAGCATAACCTCTTCATCCTAATACATATAATAATATGGTTATTTTCTGTTAAAAGAGCAAAGATTTCCTTCTTACTAGAGCCAGGTCATATAATGCAGCCAGGGATGCAAGCAATTAACCAAAATTCCCTGCTGGAATCTTGAAATATAACCGACTTTATTCTCACAATTTTGACTTTATTTTGGAAATTTTGACTTTCTCTATATAACTTTATTCTCGAAATTTCCAGATTTTTGAAGTAGCCTATTGTCACGCAATTAAAAAATTACATAATGATCTAAGTAGACATACATCATTTGTTGTTGTTTTTCTTTGCTTGGCCCCAACAATACAATTATGATGTCTGTAAACATTTTTGTGTGATCTCAACATTGCTATAACAAACATACACAAAATATCTAACATTTTACCAGACATGACATAGACTAATAGAGTACCGCAGTGTTGTTGTCATAATACCCATAAAATCTAGTAGTCAAACATGGAAATGGTTCCAATCGTTTTGTCACCATTCATTTTTCCTATAGGGGATTTTAGAACCACTTCAAACAAGGTCTGTGTTTTGTGTAGGCTTTCCCTGGCAAGGTGAACTTTATCAATATTAGTCAGCTCTATTTGCTCTCAGCTTCGAAAATGCTAATTAGCATCAAAGTAGACATCATGCAAGACTACAAATCCTTGCAAGCTCCCACATGACACCTTTGCTGTCCGCTAGCTAGCTACTAGCTGCCTTGATCAAAAACGAAATATATATTTAACATTTTAATGTACTGTTCCATATTTTATTTAATTTAACTAATATTTGTTGGCTCATTTATCTATTTGGTTTTGTATCTTGTACAGAATATCTCTATCAGTCAGATATTTACAACGAATAGTCTAGTTTTCCGCAAAGAAGCTAGCTAGCTAACTAGCTAGCTACATAGATGATATTAGCAACATACCCTTATTTTATCAGATTCTCTTCTCCTTCAGCCAGTGGAGGTCTAATATTTAATCCTTTACAATTTCTGCCAACTATAGGAAAGAGGTGAAATCTATTTCAATTCATGGTGTCAGAACGCACTGCTATAATAAACCAATTTAATAATCAGCAACTTGTTCTGTTGCAGATTCAAAGGCAGAGATTAACTAATTGAAGAATGTCTCCTTAATCATAAATTAATAAGAATATTTATTTGACAAGAATGAACCTAGTCATCCATCAATCACATCAAACACATGAACTCCAACAATTGCATTGTTTTAAATAAATATTTTAAATCTAATATACATAACATATAAACATCTGACTTGAAGTAAAGATGAAACAATTTCTTCGTCAATGCCACAAACCTGGGACATCGAAGAGCATCACATTAACTATTATTAGCCTACTATCTGAGAGCGCACAGATTCTTCTGCTTTTCCATTACAGGAATTAGACCAGCACAAATAACACATGTAAAACAGCATATTGTGATTTTTGGTGTGTGAGTTACAAATGGACAATCAACTGGATGCGTAAGGTAGGTTTAATACAAAATACTAGGTCAACTCCAGAAGAATGAGAAACAGAAATGCACACTTAACAGATTTTAAACAAGGAAGCCATGCCAATACGCAGCTATATCAACACCCTTCTTGTCAATTTAGGTCTATGTTGCTGCTGCCAGTTATAAGCAGTACATTTACCGCTGCATACAGTCTGAACCCCAGAATAAGCAGGAGGACAGCACTACACAGGTGGAAAAAAAGGTAGCAAAAACAGCACACCACAACACTTAGAAGCGTGTAACTGAGTCTAGACGTTATCAAATCAGGAGAAGAACAACTAAAGGAAACAGCATAGGGAAAATGGATGAGGGTAGGGTGGCTTTATAGAGATAAGATGTGTAACACATACATTTTGTATCACATTCCAATTATAAAACTGGGGGGGCAAAATGCAATTTCAGAATGTGTATGTGTGGGGGGGGGGGCATGTCCCCGTCTCCAGTGAAAGTTGCACCCCTGGTGTGGAATAAGGGGTAGCTAAAGGGGTGGTTGGCCATAAAATAAACATAAAATAGGGTTCTGGTGTGCTTCTGTACCCATTTTAGGTCGTTGTCAGAAATATCTGGCTCTCCCATGTCCAGCCATACTCGGGGTCTCAGCGTGTGTCCCTCGCCGTCATTCCGTCTCAGTTGCAGCATTCAAATCGTGGTCATCATGTGTCTGTGAATCACAACATCAAAGACGATGAGTGATCAGAGCATTGAGACATACACATTTCAATTTAAACAGCGAGGACAGCATTTTGCTGACAGCTTGGTGGTTTACACTATACTGTGTACGAATGAATCTTACCGCAGCTGTAGGCCTGCACATCAACCAGTAAAATGACCGTTGGAGACTTGGGATGCTTGCTCTCAAAGTGCTGCTTGAATATCTTCTGGGTCTGCATCTATAAAGGTCAAGTACAAAATGGAGGACATGATCAACCTGTGGCTTAGATTACATTTAAAGTTGACACAATTAATACGCTAAGCAATACAATGCGACAAACTACTACACATATGAAAGACTGTACCACACAGGCCAGTACAATAGCCTAAAGGCACGTACAGTACCAACCAATACTACTCACTCACCCAACAGACAGGGAAGGTGTGGACTAGTGCTGCCTTGGCTGCAGTCTTCTGGCCTGTTGCTCCCTTCTTCTTAGCAGCCGCCACCTTGAACAAGTTCAATTTCAACTTGAGAGTGGAGCGTGCATTATATGTCAATACAATCTAATACTCCCCCAGATCCAGATCTGAATGTCAGGAGTGGGTTTAAGCTTTTGTTCCAGCCCAGCTCATACCCGATAACAAATCATAGCCTATCGTCGTGATTCATTAAGTTGATTATTTAAGTCAGGTGTTAGAGCTGGACTGGGACAACACGCCTCACACACTTCTGATCTTCAGGACTTCCTGCAATGACTGAAACAGACAAAGCAGGAGAATAGTGTTCCAGGTTGAAACAGCTTACCTAGTTGAGAGGTGATAAGACTTGGCACACCCATTGGTTCTGGAAGAGAGAAGGAGCAAATAAGGTTTGTAATGTGGAATCAATAACATGACAAAAACAAATGTGTGAATATCAATTCATTTAACCCCTAATTCTATGGGGTCAAGCACTGTTCATGACACAAATTGATCAGTTTTTCTTTCAGGTTTAAAGCTTATGTCTTGCAGTTCAACACATTTTGTCATGGAGTACAAAGGAAATGTTGCAGTTTTAAAGCACATTCTCTTGCAATTCTATACATATTGCCATGTCTAATGTGTATTCATGTGATATTTGAGTGACAAAAAAATTCCAACAATATCTATGGGCAAAAATAAAATAAAAAAACGTTAGCTGACATGGGCTAGTTGATCTGGTCATTTCTGACAAGATATAAATAGCTCTTTAAGGTATGCAATGAACTGACGATGCACGGCCCAATTTTGAAACTGCACCTTGTGCATTCTACTATTAGAACTTTCAAGAGCGAGTTTAAAGCCAGACTGAGTTCCCCAAGGCCCCCCTGCCGACCCCTCGCCCCACAGTTTGGGAACGACTGAGCTAGATAACAGCTATTGTGTACCTTTCTAAACTTGCCCAAGACAGTTCACAGAATTGTCAAATTAAACAAAATTAGCCAATTTATTCATTACCAAATTTAGCTAACATTAGACAGTTAATCCAGAGATTCTTACCTTTGCCTCTATTCTGTAGTTTCGTCCAGATTATCATGGCCCTGATGATTGACGTGAAGCTTGCGACAGGCGTGTGTACTGTAGTTCTGTATGATAGCCACATTAGTGGCTAATTAGCATATACTTTTTGGGAGGTGAATACAGGTGAATATATTGACGAAAGTCAGCTTGTCCGAGAGAGATTTACAATGTTCAAATTTCAACACATGCTTCATCAATCTTTTTTGAAAAATCCCTGCCGATGAGAGGCGTACATATTTTTTCATTACAGCAAAACAAAAAGTGGAAATTTGGCCTGTACCTAAACTTAATTATAGTCAAAATGTTAACAGAGGGTGTTGGTAAAATATAGTGTGAAGCTGGTGTACGACCCATTCATTTAGGTCATGTCTTACCCAGTGCTACCCCTCCCTAGGCCTACATGGAGTAAACCACCACTGGGGTAGGGCTGGAATGACTTTGTCTCCTCCTTTCCTTCTGACACAGAAGAGAGCCTTCAGTCAACCAGCCTGAACAAAGCCACAAATTAAATCATAGAAAGATTTAAGTCAGAAAAAATGACAGCAAAGCTGAAATTCATGGGGCTTTGTTACCGAGCACTTCTATAGCTCCACACAAGGCCTCCGAATAGGAAACCTTGGTGAATTGACCTGAGAATGAATGACCTGTGGCATCACTAAAATGGAGCACTAACATGGCAAACTATCTACAGTATCTGTTCAATCTGTTAATTAAAATAGTGCAAGAGTTTTCCTGCGACTAAAACAACAGCTAGACAATGATAGACTGTGGGATCAGTACACATTAGGTAAATTAGCATGTGCTACTCCTAGACTATGTGCTACTCCTAGACTATGTGTTACTCCTAGACTCGGGATTCTCTAAACAGGAGAACAACCAATATGGAACACCTGCACATGAAACTGACAGCTTGACACATGAATGGATCAATAGGCCAAATGTACAGAAACTGAAAATAAAGGCCTATGGACATGTACCTTGCTGCTTATAAAGGCACGTAGTTGCTCAATCAATGGCTAAACCCTGATCTGAATGTCTGTCGTAATCGTGCAGGGTGAGGGCCAGGGTGTGGGGCAGACGTGTGAGAGAGAGAAAAGGAAAGGTAGACACTCTTTAAGGCTTGTAATTATGTCTGCATTAGGGGAGAAGAACAAAGGCAAGCCCTGCAGTCATAGCACTGGAACGTGTCCTCGCTGTGGCTGTCTTAATACACGCAATGGAACATTTTAATAACAATACTCCTGAGCAAGGCCCAGACTCACTGGCGTCTTCCTAGCCCACATGGTGCGCACGGGCATGGGTGTGTGTGTCAGTCCGTTTTGTCCATCACGCTGCACTGATACGGAGTGACAGCATTGCCCATTTACAAAATCAAGTGCGCGTTCTCATGCAATGCTGTGATCTCCCCCGTGGGCACGTCATGTTTTACAAGCAGGACTCTGTTAGAGGACTGAGGCCTAGTTGGTGTTAGAGTGACTGACACTCCACTGCCCCTGACAGAACATCATGGACGCATGGGATCCGATCAGAGCAACAAAGAAAATGGAGATTATCCGCGTCACGTGTATCTGTTTTCCACATGAAGTTGAAATGCTAATTAATTGTGGCAAATAAAAGCTTTTGAGTTTTTGTATATTCTCCTATGGTTAAATGGCACCCAAAATACATTTGCAAATTATAGAAAATCTATGTAAAATATTTGATTTAATTTTAACAGGTAATATTGTGTTTTTGTAGTTATACTTGAGGCAGGGATATCAGAACGTCTATCACAGAACTGCACTATTTGACATACTGTACAGTACATATTATAGTGCACATACCACTGTAGACAGGTGGATTTGCTATTTTCCATTCATGTTCTCACCCTAGGAAAGAAAAGAGCTAATGCCAAAGAGGATGAACGCCATAATCTCTCCTTCTGGCACCACTTGACTGAGAAGAACACTAATGTCTGTGTGCTTAGCCCATCACTGTCATTCCAGCAGTGCAGCCATGTTGTTTCTGTTGGGTCCTTCCCATAGACATGTGGTATGTATATGTCCCATTATGGTGTCTCTGAGAGCATGGGCAGCGCCAATGAGACCATCTCCATTTTTAAGTAGTCCATTTTCTTCTACTACTTCAATGAGTTAATAAACAAACTGAAAGGGTGCATACTGCTACCTATAGTGTGTTGTCTGAACAGTTATAAAGCCAAGGTTGGCGATTTACTGCCACCTGCGGTTGTGGAATGTTTTCATTGGCTGATCCCTCCTGATTACCTGGTTGGTTGGCAGGTAGCCTAGCATTTAGAGCATTGGGCCAGTAAGTGAAATGTCGCTGGTTTGAATACGTGAGCCGACATGGTGAAAAATGTGTTGATGTGTTCTTGAGCAAGGCACTTAACCCTAATTTGCTTCAGGGGTGCCGTACTACTATGGCTGATCCTGTAAAACAACACATTTCACTACGCCTTTCCAGTGTATGTGACAATACTTAAAAAAAATGATTATGCCATCCTTAATAACCCATAAGAAGTCACACCCAGTTAACTACTTCAAAATGGTGAAAGTCCCCAATGGCGCTGCCCATGCAAAAACTGGCTTTTTGGGCCTTAGGATCCTCTATCTATCTCTAAGGTCCTTCCTCTGAGGCTGTTTGAGGGCTGGGGATATTCTGTGAACAATGAATATCTCTGGTGTGCATTGTTCTTTCTCTATTACAGAGCCATTCAAAGTCCTAAGCCATTTATAAGTAACACTTAACATACTCATATCATGTTACTATAACCTACAGTATGACTCATTGGACACATACATTGAAAGGACTATTATTTGGCTAATAAAAAAAAAGTGTCCCAAGCTTATGGGAAACAATATTTTTGATTTATTTTAGAAAATATATGGTTTTAAGAAAACATTGGTAAACTAATAAAAAGTATTCCTATAAAGTATACATCCCACTGGGTACACACTGGTTGAATCAACGTGGTTTCCACGAAATTTCTATTAAATGTTGAACCAACTTGGAATAGACTTTGAATTGACTTCTGTGCCCGGTGGGATAATAGCCTATAACTTCTGTAATAACCAGTAGAACTTGTGTATTATGAACGCAAGCACATATTCATATAGTTTTTGTGCAATCAAAATGAAGGTAAAATGTCTGTGCAAATAAAAAGACATGTAAACACAATGTCAGGATTTATTGTAGTTCCAGTAGTGCAATTATTGCCTCCATAATTTGATACAACGTAATTATTTTGTAGGCATAATATACAAATCTACATTTATACAACAAGAAACATTAGATAAAATAATCAATGCAGAAAATAATCTCAAAAAGAAACAAAGAGTCATAACCAGACAGAAACAAATACACAGAACACGCAAAGGCTAATTTTAACTTTTAGAAATATGCTATATTAAATTGATTATTTGCAGATATATATAAAAAAAAAGATTGCCTTATTTTATCAGGGATTCGTACCCAGATATGATTAATAAAATGATTGAATGAATATTAGAATGAATTTATTAAATGATTCAAACTTTACATTATTTAGATTTATGACCAAAAGTAATAATGTAACCTGTTGAAGTCGAATAAATCAACCTTCCATTGTTCATGAACGACTAACTCATGCAGCCTGGACCAAATAGACCAAGCGTGGCATAATTTTACGCACAGCAACATGACGGATTCGGTTCAGAGCTCGCTACCAACAGCAGGACCCCCGACCAAGCACCTGCATCGAGAGAATGAGGGGGAAATAGACCTATAATTAGCCTCCAAACCTAACTGACTGACGAGTGGCTGAATACCGCTCTACGTGACTGGGAAAAACCATGTGCGTCTGGTTTCTGGCCAAAGCTTTGAATTCATCATTTGAGTAATTGTTGCCAGAAAACAGAGCGAGGAGAGCGCTTAAGCAACGCACCTCACCACTGACGGACTTACATTTGTAATTGATTGGCTGCGTAAAGGCCCGCAGCTTATAGCCTACCCGAATATCCTTCTGGATTCTGTTAGGCACGATGCCATGCAGAGGCCAAACATCTACAATGAACAAGCGCATATACAAACGCATGCACATAATCTAATGAATTTATAATCTACTGAACAGCCATATGGAAATAAGTAATTGCATTATAGAATAGCCACACTATAGATAATCCGGTTTCCGGAGATAATACCATAAATGATGTAAAATAAGGCTACAGAGAATTGCAAATTAATTAGAATTTTCCCGAATTTGTCATTTGTTTCATGTTATCATAGGGCCTTCATAAACCCCACAAATACCAAAGAAAGGTGAAATCAAGACAAATTATTAATCAGAAGTAATAAATCAGAGCGTCAGAAGTCTATCTCAGTAAATCCAAACAGAGAGGAGGAGGGAGAGCTGGAAAGAGAGAGCGAGAAGAGAGAGGGAGGGGTGATGGACTGCCATTGGGACACCAGTAGCACTGGATTGGGTTGCAGCAGCCATCTCTCTCAATGCCTGCATCACATCTGGGGCTGGGACTACCCTCAGTATTTACAACACTCTGTTGTTTTCTCACACTCCTCGCAAAACTCCAGACCCAACACACATTCCAGACACACCAGCTCAACACTTTTTCCACTGTAAATCTTAAATCCAGCCCTGTGCCAGAGGCGGCTGGTATATTTTAATATAAGGAGGAGAGATGGTGGCCTGGGTGTCTGGCTTGGATCAGTGGGGAGTCGGTCTGAGAAACTGAGAATCAATCCAGGCTCTGTGACTCTGAGGTTGCAAAGTGGTTCAGCTGAGGTCACGCCAGCAGGAAGGGTGGCATGTCTGTTAACTGTTTGTTTATAGACATCAAGGAGGCATCTACGCAGCCTACAAGATACATCTGAAGAATCCCAGTCCTCCAGGACAATGAGAAGACAAACAAAGAGGACAACAGACCGTTTTTAACTAATTGTTATATATCATTATAGCGGTTTATATCAGCATATCAGTATTTAGCTACTGTTAGGTAGCACTAGCAGAGCACTGTACACTAAAACACTCAGTATTTCGTCACTTTCCCCATTTTTCATTCTCCCTTGTTTGTATCCTCGTTACAGAGCAGTTGAGACAACAGACGGAGATGAACACACTCCAGCTGGAGAACGATGATTGGCCCAGGGGACTTGGACTGAGGGAACACGTGCAGACCAAATCAACAGACAATAGCGCACGGTTTGAGGTTGCTCTGTGTTGCCAGGTAAAGACAGTAGGCTCTGTAAAGACCGGTTTACCAGGTCCACGGATTATCCTTCTGAGGTTACCTAGCTAGCTACTGGTAATGTGACCGCCCCCCCCCCCCCCCCCCCCCTTGTGGTCCACAGGGCACAGTAGGGGTTCCATAAGCGTTGGTTTAAGCGTCTGTGGTGATTGGGTCTTTGAAGATGGAGGAAGACATCTGTCTGGATGACAAGGACAGGACAAGTCAACCTGTCTCACCTCAAGGACTGCTGGCTATGGATGATAGCACCAGGAAAAAAATATATGTTCCTCAAATACCTGAAGTTCTATCAAGCCATCCAGAACTATAGCATGTGGAATTATGTTAAATCAAGTTACGTTGGAAATTACAACTTCCTGTGTTTAATACCGATGTATGCAGTGGCCTAGCAAGACAACTCTTTAAGATCAACTACATGTGACAATCTTTCTTACTGTAGCTATATGCAGTATTACTATCTGTGTGTTTAGAGTCAATGTGATATGAAGACTAACTAACTGCCCCAGGGTCAAATCCCTCTCTTTATAAACTGGGTGGTTCGAGCCCTGAATGTTGACTGGCTGAAAGCTGTGGTATATCAGACCGTATACCACGGGTATGACAAAAAAATGTATGCTTACTGTTCTAATTACGTTTGTAACAAGTTTATAGCAATAAGACACCTCAGGGGTTTGTGGTATATGGCCAATATCCACAAAATGACCTAAAGTATGTGGACACCTGCTCGTCGAACATCTCATTCCAAAATCATGGGCATTAACATGGAGTTGGTTCCCCCTTTGCTGCTATAACAGCCTCCACTCTTCTGGGAAGGCTTTCCACTAGATGTTGGAACATTGCTGCGGGGACTTGCTTGAAATCCAGCCACAAGAGCAGTAGTGAGGTCGGGCACTGATGTTGGGCGATTAGGCCTGGCTCACAGTCGGCTTTCCAATTCATCCCATAGGTGTTCGATGGAGTTGAGACCAGTCAATTTCTTCCACACCGATCTCGACAAACCATTTCTGTATGGACCTCGCTTGGTGCACAGGGGCATTTTCATGCTGAAACAGGAAAAGGCCTTCCCGAAACTGTTGGAAGCACAGAATCGTCTAGAATGTCATTGTATGATGTAGCGTTAAGATTTCCCTTCACTACAACTAAGGGGCCTAGCCCAAACCATGAAAAACAACCCCAGACCATTATTCCTCCTCCACCAAACTTAACAGTTGGCACTATGCATTCGGGCAGGTAGCGTTCTCCTGGCATTTGCCAAACCCAGTTCCACTGCTCCAGAGTCCAATAGCTTTACACTACTCCAGCCGACACTTGGCATTGCGCATGGCTTGTGTGCGGCTGCTCGGCCATGGAAACCCATTTCATGAAGCTCCCGACGAACAGTTCTTGTGCTGACGTTGCTTCCAGAGGCAGTTTGGAACTCGGTAGTGAGTGTTGCAACTGAGGACAGACACGCTTCAGCACTCGCCGGTCCCGTTCTGTGAGCTTGTGTGGCCTACCACATCGCAGCTGAGCCGTTGTTGCTCCTAGACATTTCCACTTCACAATAGCAGCACTTACAGTTGACCGGGGCAGCTAAAGCAGGACAGAATTTGACGAACTGACTTGTTGGAAAGGTGGCATCCTATGACGGTGCCACATTGAAAGTCACTGAGCTCTTCAGTAAGGCCATTCTACTGCCAATGTTTGTCTATGGAGATTGCATGGCGGTGTGCTCGATTTTATACAACTGTCAGGAACGGGTGTGGCAGAAATAGCTGAATCCACAAATTTGAAGAGGTGTCCACATAGTTTTGTATATATAGTGTACCACGGCTTAGGGCTGTATCCAAGAACAGCCCATAGCTGTGGTATATTGGCCATCTACCACACCTCCTCGGGCCTTATTGCTTAATTATAGCTCTTCACTGGGAACAAACCAACAGGATCAAGTTCCGCTGCTAACAAGAAGCCCCAGCTACGTCAAGTGTTAAGTTCCACACAATAGTCCCCACAGCACACGGCCTGTCCTTACTGCCTATTGGATAACATACTGCGTTGCCCGGCGAGGAGACAAGGAAACGTGTCAAACTAATATCAAAACGGTTTCTGCATGGTAGTCATGTCATTGTCACTTATATGGTATGTGTGATAAGCAACAGGAAGTTAAGTTACTGTGAACTCAAGAACCAAATGTTACTTTGGTCAACATAAATGATAAACCACGATACAGTCTGTCTACTGTGTTATATAACCATGGTGAATAACATTATAATAACAGGTGGAATGATATCTGCTGTCTTGTGCTACCAGAAATACACAAAAAAATGTTCTAATCATCTTATCTACTATAGAGCAAATATTGAAATGCTGATAGTTGTTATGGCTCTATATAGCTATATTATATGCGCATATGTGTTTATGTGTACTTTATAATATCAAATATTCCCCACATAGATGAAAAGTGAAACCACTTAGACCCACGACCATAAAAGGTCCATAACGGCCATAATGAAATACCAAGGAGCACAGTGTTAAAAGCTGGCCTCCTGACCTCTAACCTTTGCTCCGCAGAAGCCATTTTGCTGAACTGCTTCAGGTGTTTGACCTTGTCATATTAAAGTGCTTGTCACTGGAGGGGGAGAGACTACTGGGGCCAGGACGATAGAGAGATTTAAAAGGGCTGTGGTGCTCAGATTGTCTACGTCGGTCTGTCTGAGGTCTAGCTGCCAGAAGACATCAAAGGCTCAATCATTCGCTTATACCATCTTTGAACCTCAAAAACACGCCCTCTCATTTTCCCTTCCTGCATTCTTGACCTACGTCAGTTGTTGTTTTTCTTTCATGATGTTCACTATTGTAGGCCCGTACTATGTTCTTAATTGACATAGTGGGCTTGAAGCAAAGTGTGTACTTTATTGTCTTTTGAACAAGCTCTCGCTAACCCATTTTTTGGGGAGAGTCCAGAGCGGTCTAAAACATTCTGTCCCACGAAAAGCATGACTTACAGCTAAGTTGCATCTGATTATCATTCTATGTACTTGAGATCAACACCATTTGCTGTTAAATAAAAGGTTAAATAAATAAATACAAATAAAATAAAAACGTGCTAGTTCAGAGGATTCAGAACATATCACCTCACCTCACTGTTCCTTCAAAGAGGGAAGTGGGGGGGGTTCTAGGTCTGAACAAGCCTTTTCTGACAGAGAAGCCCAGCCATCAACTCCCAGTCTAGATTGATGGGTATGAAAGAGTTACCTGAGGGAGAGATCAAAGTACCGCAGGAGACGTACACCTCGCCATTTAACTCTTTCATCTCAGCCCATCTATTTTGAGTCACGACCCTTCGCTGTTGATCTGATTGACCATTGGTTGACGAACAGAGGAGAAGGCACCTGTAGGTTAAAATGCCATCGCAGCGTTTGATGTACAGGGGTAGAAACAGCCACCTTATATGTTGAGAATTCAAATCACATTTGCAGGTTCTATACTCAATTCAATGTAGAGACAAGACAGACCATAGGATAATAGGACAGGAGGCCACCTCATACACCACAACATTGACACCAAGCTTCCTATTGTAGCACAACAAATAGGACATTTCAGGTTCTTTGGTATGGGGCTCTCCTATAGTAGTAGTGGAGAGCTATTCGCATTCCAGCAGTGAAAGTGAGGGAAATTAAGCCATTTCCCCTCCAATCTATCTCCCTCCAGCCAGCCAGCCACGATCAATGGAGGCTCATGCTGCAGCTGCACAACCCCATATGTGCCAGGCCTATGCAGACAGAGCAGAGGAGAAGATTGGGGTTAACCCTCCCCTCCCCCTCAGATTGGGGGGAGGGGCACCACAGCTGTATTTGTTTTCTTAACCATTCAAGCAAAGACGACTGTGTTTTGTATTAATCAAGATGTATTCGTGACCAGGCCCCTCAGTAAACATCTTAATTGGAGCTGAGAAGGGAAAACACCTGGAGATTCAGACCAGGGCTGGATTTACCACCTGTATTGCCCTTTGAGAGAAAGCAGTGGTTCCCCACCACCACCACCACCACCTTCCATCGCAATCCATCTGAGCCTCTCCCCAGGCACTCAGAACAGCCACTCCAAACTCAATTAGCCAAATCACATTTCACAAAAGTACATTGAGTTCACCTTCCACTAGCCTGCTTCTTCGGGTGTGAAAGACCCTGGCTTAGACCTGGAGGCCGTGGGCTTCGGTCGAAGAATGGCGCGGGATTAGGCCTAACAAAGAGCCACAGATATCCCTCGACACCCGTGCAGCTAGGGTTTGGAAGACCACTAATAGGCGAGAGCCTTTGGTCCAATTGGCAGGTGGTGAGAACTTCATCTCCAACAGCTCTCGGGTCTTGTAGGTATCTGTTTCTCCCCCCTGCTTGGTTCTGTGAACTTGGACACAACTGTCATGTGACAGGTATAAGGGCTCCGCAACCATCCATCCTCTGCAGCCAAATCCAGGTGATCAATCATTTACATCTGTAATTAGGGGTGGGTGTCAAAACAGAAACTGTACACTTGCACAGGGACTCTGTGTGTGCAGTGGGTCTGACATCAGACTTGGCAAGTGGTAGGTAAACAGGGCTGGTGGCAGAGAGAGAGTTGGAAAGATGAGAAGAAGTTGAAATGTGAAGGTCTGTCGGGGACTTTAGTCTTTCTAGGTCTTTCTATCCCCAGGGCTTGAGCAATTCTACAAGATATCACATGATATAAGAGCATATCTCTAATTTCTATTGTAAGTGGTATTTGGTATTTTATTAGGATCCTCATTGGCTGTTGCAAAAGCAGCAGCTACTCTTCTTGGGGTCCACACAAAACATAAAAAATTACATAATACAGAACATTAATAGACAGGAACAGCTCAAGGACAGAACTACATCAGTGAATTGATAAAGAGATCAAAGGCTTTTAAATAATTAGAATTTTACGCCTCTGCATGTACCACAGTGAATACATTTAACACAGAGAAAGAATGCAAATCCGCTTTCGGATTATTTGGACTTTTGAAAATAATCACAGTTAGTGGGTATCAAAGTGACAATCCAAAAAAACAGTCTGGAACGTGTTGTGAGTAAGCTATGCATACAAGGATATCTTAATGAACACCTCTGCTAAGAAGTCCCTTAACCTCACTGTTGTCTCCCTGCCATTAGTCAAGTGGGTCAACGGGCTCCTTAGCTCCCAACCAGCCTTTCTTTCCACTTCAGGCCTAAACAAGGGATTATATAAAGAAACAACAAAGCCCTAGTGTCTGATGATAAACTGCTTTGAATACAATCCCAATAATTGGTTGCAAGTTTGGGGTTTTATGACCTATGACAGTGGTCATTTTAGTTGAATTACACCTTCTCCGAATAGTTGATAAATACATCCAGTGATGTTTTATATTTCCATATGTTTAATATAACTTTTTGCATTTAGTCACATTTTTAAGATGTATTAGAATAAGGGCATGATCAGACATTTTCTGAATTGATAATACCAACACCAAATACCAACACAGAGGATGAAAAATGTCACACTAATGCCCTCAACATTCCCCCAAAATCCACCTTTCCCGTGGCAGGAGGTGGGTAGTGGAATGTAGACAAGCCAACGCACAACAATCCAACCACCCACTCACCTGAAGGGGACAGGCGTGGTGCTCCAGGCACTGAGGAGGCAGGGCTATGTGCAGGCTACTGTGACTCATTAGGACTATCCAAACCACCACCTCAGCACCCCAGGGGGTGAGTGGGAGTTTAAAGGCCTGTCTAGGACCTGAGATTAGAGTTTCCCATGCAGACTCTAGTGCCTGCTACTGCGTGGAAGAGAAGGGACAGACAGGGTCCAGAAATGAATGAATGTATTGTCTGCCGAGAGGGAGAAGAAGCCCCTGGGTGGGGCATCACATCAAAGGAGTTTCCACTTTATGCAACTGGACAGAGCAGAGGGCAAGGCAGACACGCTGACCCCTCCGAAGACGTTTCAGCTTCCAGAGATGGACCAGTTCTCCAATAGTGTTTTGCACACTTGTGATGGCAGAGTTGTTAGTAACAACTTTGAGAAAAACGATCCACTCCACCAGAAATATTGTCAGTGGTGATGTAATGAGTGTCATTAGCAATTGCAAGGGCACCTGAGCTCCAAAAATTATGCACTGTGTTAAACAGAAATAATGCAAACTACTATATTGCCAACTTCCGCTATACATTAATATAAAATATGACAACTGAGTAATTTACATGGCATGCTACCTCCACCCGTTGGAGCCCCCCACTATGCAGACCGAGAGACCCAGCTACGGTCTGCAGCTCAAGTGTGACTGGGAGTCGAGCCATCAGACACGGTCTGTCCAGTCCCGTCCACTGTGGTCAGTTTTACAATGGGGACTGGACTGTAGAATGCACTGACTGATCACTCCTATTCTCTCAGGTGGATCCACGCTGTCCTCAGGGTCATTCTCCCATGATACCCAACCCTGAGTGGGAACACCCCCTGAGCTTTGATCTTAGAGTGGCCAGGTTTAGAGTATGTGGCATTGACGCAGGTAGACGCAGAGAGCCGTACACCTGGACGGTGGAACTAAAGGGGGGGGGGGGGGGGCAGAGTATATCACTTTGGAATGTCAGGAATGTATTAAACAAAACAATATTATAGTATGAAGCACATGGCAGATTTTCAACAATCGTTTCTAGTGTAGACCTGTCGTGAGTTCAGAGGTGCCTTTGACATGACGTCAACATTTTCCAAGCTTCCAGTAACAGTAGTGCATTTCTGTTCTTTTCCATGCCATGAAAGTTAACCTGCATCAGAAATAACTGGCTAGCACCAAGGTAGTCCCCCAAACCCCAAAACACAGAGGCACTGAGAAAGCCTCCCAACAGACAACTATATCCCATAGGAGGAGTGACAGAGAAGTTGTGAAGGGAGGAGATGAGGAACAGATGGGAACCACAGTGTGGGCTGACAGGTCTCTCTGTACTGGATTGCTTTTTCCTGTGGGAACAGAACAGCCTCTGGTTCCCCCTTCCTTCTATCCAGCCCTGTCTTTCTCACCAGCTGGAACTTATGTTCTGCTCAGTCACCGGTTTTTAATGCTATAATCACCCTGCTCCCATGCTCCTCTGCTCCGCTGTCCGCCACGAGGGAGGGCACAATGGGTAGCAGCTTGGGCAGACTAATGTTGAATAAGGGCCCAGGCAAACTGGGAGGGTTTCTTAAATCGAAATGATTCTCACACCTGCCGTTCTCACCAAGTCACTGTGAATGGCCGTCTGTGACTTCCGCTGGGGAGGAAGGCAGGTAAAGGCTGTGACTGTGGGACTGGGGAGGAAGGCAGGTAAAGGCTGTGACTGTGGGACTGGGGAGGAAGGCAGGTAAAGGCTGTGACTGTGGGACTGGGGAGGAAGGCAGGTAAAGGCTGTGACTGTGGGACTGGGGAGGAAGGCAGGTAAAGGCTGTGACTGTGGGACTGGGGAGGAAGGCAGGTAAAGGCTGTGACTGTGGGACTGGGGAGGAAGGCAGGTAAAGGCTGTGACTGTGGGACTGGGGAGGAAGGCAGGTAAAGGCTGTGACTGTGGGACTGGGGAGGAAGGCATGTAAAGGCTGTGACTGTGGGACTGGGGAGGAAGGCATGTAAAGGCTGTGACTGTGGGACTGGGGAGGAAGGCAGGTAAAGGCTGTGACTGTGGGACTGGGGAGGAAGGCAGGTAAAGGCTGTGACTGTGGGACTGGGGAGGAAGGCAGGTAAAGGCTGTGACTGTGGGACTGGGGAGGAAGGCAGGTAAAGGCTGTGACTGTGGGACTGGGGAGGAAGGCAGGTAAAGGCTGTGACTGTGGGACTGGGGAGGAAGGCAGGTAAAGGCTGTGACTGTGGGACTGGGGAGGAAGGCAGGTAAAGGCTGTGACTGTGGGACTGGGGAGGAAGGCAGGTAAAGGCTGTGACTGTGGGACTGGGGAGGAAGGCAGGTAAAGGCTGTGACTGTGGGACTGGGGAGGAAGGCAGGTAAAGGCTGTGACTGTGGGACTGGGGAGGAAGGCAGGTAAAGGCTGTGACTGTGGGACTGGGGAGGAAGGCAGGTAAAGGCTGTGACTGTGGGACTGGGGAGGAAGGCAGGTAAAGGCTGTGACTGTGGGACTGGGGAGGAAGGCAGGTAAAGGCTGTGACTGTGGGACTGGGGAGGAAGGCAGGTAAAGGCTGTGACTGTGGGACTGGGGAGGAAGGCAGGTAAAGGCTGTGACTGTGGGACTGGGGAGGAAGGCAGGTAAAGGCTGTGACTGTGGGACTGGGGAGGAAGGCAGGTAAAGGCTGTGACTGTGGGACTGGGCCTGTTTTTCATGTGAACAAAATCAAGCATGGTAGTTTATTTTAAATCAGACATAACACAGTTGAGCTGTTGAAGGGACTTCTGTATTTAGATTGAGAAGCTTTTACTCTTTAGTAAATGTTTTGATTTTAAAATATGAAATTATACATTCTTTCCCTCACAAGTTGTATGTGAATATATAAAGATAAACTACATGACCAAAAGTATGTGGACACCTACTCGTCGAACATCTCATTCAAAAATCATGGGCATTAATATGGAGTTGGTCCCCCCTTTGCTGCTATAACAGGCTCCACTCTTCTGGGAAGGCTTTCCACTAGATGTTGGAACATTGCTGCAGGGACTTGCTTCCATTCAGCCATAAGAGCCTTAGTGAGGTCGGGCACTGATGTTCGGACGATTAGATGTGGCTCACAGTCGGCGTTCCAATTCATCCCAAAGGTGTTCGATGGGGTTGAGGTCAGGGCTCTGTGCAGACCAGTTGAGTTCTTCCACAGTGACCTTGACAAACCATTTCTGTACGGACCTCGCTTTGTGCATTGTCAGAATCACAAGCACAGCTCTTTGGTATGGCCATTCTACTGCCAATGTTTGTCTATGGAGATTGCATGGCTGTGTGCTCGATTTTATACACCTGTCAGCATCGGATGTGGCTGAAATAGCCGAATCCACTAATGTCAAGGGGTGTCCACATACTTTTGTATATATAATTTATAAATATGTCCATCAGAACAATTATTACATAAGGGAGATACCATGGTAATGCCCTTAATGAAACATCCCACAAAGCCACAACACCAAACCCATAGGAAACCGCCAGTAAGTCCTAAGAGAGGGAGAGCAACCAGGCTCCCCAAGTTGCAATTAGCCTTGATGGCTTACCTAGTGGGAGCAAGTGTTGAAATCACTCACAGAAATTATTGTCAGGGAAGCATAATAATCGGGAGAGGGAGCCACAAAACAATTACTAATGACTTAGATCTGCCTGTCAGCTATGACAACAGGGGGTTCAATAAGGCAAGCAGGAGGGGAAAACAAAATCAGCACACAGAGGGACAAGAGCCACAGCTGGAAAAGTGGCTGGCTGTATATTAAACATTGTAGATAAAACGTGGAGGCAGGTGTGCTCTACCTAGCAACAACAATTGTGGCAAATGAAAACCCCTGCTTCTCTATTCAATCTGGAGGCTCTAAATCCCCAATAGCATATTGAAATCAACAGTAATGCTTATGGAAACAGAGACTTGGAGTCCATTTTGACATCATAGGTTTTCATTTTTACTACATTGAAGTCTGCATGGAAATTCAGTGAACATATCAATCAAAATACATTGTAAAAATCTATTTTACACCACCATTTATTCACCAATCCCTATCACGTCTCCAACATGTCCATAAAAGGCGCGAGCCGTTGCCGTGGACGTGACCAAGGTCAGTCAATGATGATGTATTTCCTGTGGGTTTGTCCCTTCCAGTCACCCCCGCCTAGTCTGGCTCAGGACAGATTGGCTGATAATGTGTAGGGCCTGACTACTTCTCATCCTCGCCAGCTGCCTCTTCTGGTCACTTTAACACGGTCCCATTAGTCATCATCTAGTCCCCAGGGCCGGGCTTGAAAAACCCTGCCTGGCAACTGCAAAGTAGTGCCGAATGAAAAACTCACTACGTGCATGATCTAAAGGGAAAAAGAGAACATTTTATCTGATTGACTGACTGAGTTTTTGGCAGTTCCCTTCACTGACTGCTGGGCCGGAAAAGAAAGTCACTCTTGCGAAGTTGAGTGTACGGTGTCAGAAATAGCTACTTAAATCTGTGGCGTTAACAAATAATGTAGACTGAAGTCAGTGGCTCCCTCAGATGGTATTACAACACTACTGTATGTGCAGTACATCATTCAAGTCATTATTAACTTCTGCGTGTGTGTGTTTTTTGGTGTTTACTGTATGCATGAATGACTACACCTACAACTATTACTACACTATTAGCGTATTCATTTGCTAACGCACCAGTGCACAGTTATGCATCAGCATTTTCAAGACAAGGAAAGACAGCAAAAGGCAAGTAATGACCTGAGGATAGCAATCTAGGGCAACTGACTCGGAGCGGAGGTTTGGCAGACATGATGGACTGGTTTGATAACCCTCATACCCCGAACATGTTACCTCTGTGTCGGCTGTGTTGGGGCCAGCTACAGTACTTCAAACGACATCCATATTTCAGTGACAGAGGCTCCAGGGGAGGGACATCCCATTAAGCGGAGAGTGGGGTAAATGAATAATTTGACCAAATATTTAGGAATAGGTCATCATTTCATGGAGTCTGTTAAGGAAGAAACCACATGGAAAAAATGGTAAGCAAGTTAGGTTGCAAAAACGAATTTTCACCAAGTCAAAATAATTTATTGTGTTCGATGTTCCATGATGCTTGTATCTAAACCAAAGTAGATCATTTTAAGATTGTTTTATACATCAGTTGGGGTCTCTAATTTTCAATATTAAGTCCTAAACCTAGCATGAAAGTGCATCCTTTCACTGTTAAAAGATGCTTAAAATTATTAAAAGACAGAAAAGTAAATGCGATTGTGTTCAGTTGTGTTTTGGAAATAAAGATAAACATGGCTTTAAAAAGGTAGTGGTAATATTTCCTTTTGTAGGCAGCTTAACTTACCCTGTCCCGTGGCTCAACTTATCCCACTCTTCTCTACCTGTAATCTGCTAAAAGCCTGGGAGCACAAGAGGACACAGGGAAGACTTGAAGTTTGAGGAAGTGGTCTGGAATAATCAGGTAGCTAGCAGGGGAGACCATGTCAGTGACTGAGAAGAAAAGACAGAAAAACGGTAAATAGGTGAATCATAAGTGTTAATTGCCAGAGATTGTCAATGCAAATAGTCCGGGTGGCCATTTAATTAATTGTTCAGCAGTCTGATGGCTTGGGGGTAGAAGCTGTTAAGGAGCCTTTTGGACCTAGACTTCGCGCTCCGGTACCGCTTGCCGTGTGGTAGCAGAGAGAACAGTCTATGACTTGGGTGGCTGGAGTCTTTGACAATTTTTTGGGCCTTCCTCTACTTTTTCACAAAAAGATGGACATGCCATTGGTAGACATTCCAGCAGTGCCTGATGCTCCTTAAGGTCTCAAAATAGGCAATAATATATCAATGGTTAAAGAATAAAACGCACATCACAGGATGTTAAATGAAATATATCTAACATTTTATTAAGAAAAACTGTTATGAAACTGTTGCAAGGACTTGATGAAGAGTTGTAATGTGAATGTTTTGCTGTTGTCAACCTCACGAACGAAAGGTTGCTAGATCGAATCCCCGAGCTGACAAGGTAAAAATCTGTCGTTCTGCCCCTGAACAAGGCAGTTAACCCTCTGTTACTAGGCGTCATTGTAAAGAAGAATTTGATCTTAACTGACTTGCCTAGTTAAATAAATAAAATAAATAAATAATACAGGGAGATGTAGCCTTTACACAACAGCTGACTTTACCGCCAAGTTTCTCTCTAGTGGATGTTAATTCCTTCATTACTACTGATATGTGATTGAGGTAGAAATGTTACATACAGGTAACTGCCAAGATAACAGAAACACTTAAGTAGATGAGGTATACAAAATATATTGAATGCAGGTGCTTACACACAGGTGTGGTTCCTGAGTTAATTAAGCAATTAACATCCCCTTATGCGTAGGGTTATGTATAAAAATGCTGGGCAGGACATTATTTTGGATACCATGGCTTTGTCCCCATAGAATGACAAGGCTCCCATCCACAGGGCGCTAGTTGTCACTGAATGTTTTGATGAGCATGAAAACGATGTAAACCATATGCCATGGCCGTCTCAGTCACCAGATCAACCCAACTGAACACTTAGGGGAGATTCTGGAGCGTCACCTGAGATTGTGTTTTCCAACACCATAAAAAAATGATGGAATTTCTCATGGACGAATGGCATTGCATTCTTCCAATAGAGTTCCAGCTTTGGCTAAGAGTTCCCTTCTGCGAAGGGTGGAGACTTTGCAAACCTGAACTCCCAATTTCTAATACCTATTGACCTAGAACTTAATCACGCTGCTGACCAAATTACGCACTATTTTAGTTTTGACTTCACCGAGATTAGACTACTCTAAGGAGTGACTACAATCCACACTTTCGTTTTGGTAGAAACGTCACTGTCAAGAAACGCTTATGTTAGCATTTTTCAGACTATTTTACTCAGCATAGTGTGTCTGAAGTTACACATCACACTATTACAACAGTGTGACTGTTTTGGAATACAATTTTCAATAAACTTTCTTAAACATCCTGTGTGCTTATTGTCGCCCATGATGAAATTGGGGAGGGGATTGTGGATCTGTCGCCGTCCATTAGTATGTTAGAACGTTTGTAAGGACAGATGCTGGGGACGAGAAGCAGGTACAGGGAGCGAACATTTAATGAATAATGGACATGAAACAGAACAGGAACAGAATACGGACAGCGTCTGGACAGGGGAAACGACAACAGTGCTGATAAAAGGAATACACGGGGCAGCAGACAGAAATAGGGAAGGCAATCAACAAATTTAAGGAGTCCAGGTGAGTCCAATGATGCGCTGCTGCACGTGATGGTGACCGGTGATGAAGCGCAGGTGCGTGTAATGATGGTGACAGGTGTGCGTAATGAAGGCAGTCTGGCGCCCTCGAGTGCCAGAGAGGGAGAGCGAGAGCAGGTGTGACAGTACCCCCCCCCCCCCCCCCCAAGGGCGCCACCTGGGCGAGCCTGACGGGCCAGCCGAGGCATGGGCACTGCACAAGCCGGCTGGGGCGTGACAGCCCGACGAACCGGCTGAGGCGTGGGAGCCTGATGGGCCGGCTGAAGCATGACGTGGGGTGGGCACCTGCTGAGCAAACCGAAGCAAGAAGGCCTCTCAAGCCAGCTAAGGCGGGGAAGCCCGACAAGCTGGCTGAAGCACCCTGGTTCCCTCGGCGACGGCACCCGGACCTGACGTCACCAACCAAAACAAAAAAACAAACTCCCTGATGCTTCTTTAGTGGTATCAGCATTCTGTAAGGACAGACGTCGGGGACAAGAAGCAGGTACAGGGAGCCAACAATTAATGAATAATGGACATGAAACAGAACAGGAACAGAATACGGACAGCGTCTGGACAGGGGAAACGACAACAGTGCTGATAAAAGGAATACACGGGGCAGCAGACCGAAATAGGGAAGGCAATCAACAAATTAAAGGAGTCCAGGTGAGTCCAATGATGAACTTCTGCACGTGATGTGCGTGATGAAGGCAGTCTGGCACCAGAGAGGGAGAGCGGGAGCAGGCGTGACAACGTTGGTTCGATTGTACCTTAGTCACATGCGATATCTCAGACAGCACTGGCCCGATTTTGACGAAACTTGGGTGAATGATGCGTCTTGCCATAGAGATCCCGCATTTACAAAATTATATAACAAGAGTTTGAAAATGTAAACTTACCCCGTGTGACCTAAAGTCAGAACATAGGCCCCGCTCCTGACAAGTTTACAAATTTGCCTCAGGGACGCCATGATGAATTTTGACCGATCTGCACGAAACTTGATATGTGGCATCTATGACAAAGGTCTCAACACAATATTTTCCTGACTTGTACCTGAAACAACATAGTCGTTATTGACCAATAAACATTCACAGGGCGTGGTCTGGCACATACAGTGCACACAGTATTCAGGCCCCTTGACTTATTTCACATTTTGTTACTTATTACTTATTCTAAAAATGATTTAATGTTATTTCCCTCATCAATCTACACACAGTAACCCATAATAACAAAGCAAAAACAGGTTAAACAAAAGAAAGAAAAAAAAGACTAAAATATTACATTTACATAAATATTCAGACCCTTTACTGAGTGCTTTGTTGAAACACCTTTGGCAGTGAGTACAGACTCAAATCTTCTTGGGTAAGAAGATACAAGCTTGGCACACCTGTATTTGGGTAGTTTATCCCATTCTTCTCTGCAGATCCTCTCAAGCTCTGTCAGGTTGGATGGGGAGCGTCACTGCACAGCTATCTCTCCAGAGATGTTCAATCGGGTTCAAGTCCAGGCTCTGGCTGGGCCACTCAAGGACATTCAGAGACATGTACCGAAGCCCCTCCTGCGTTGTCTTGGCTGTGTAATTAGGGTCATTGTCCTGTTGGAAGGTGAACCTTCGCCCCAGTCTGAGGTCCTGAGCGCTCTGGAGCAGGTATTCATCAAGGATCTCTCTGTACTTTGCTCCGTTCATCTTTCCCTCGATCCAGACTAATCTCCCAGTCCCTGCCTCTGAAAAACATATCCAAAGCATGATGCTGCCACCACCGTGCTTCACCGTAGGGATGGTGCCAGGTTTCCTCCAGACGTGACGCTTGGCATTCAGGCCAAAGAGTTCAATCTTCGTTTCATCAGACCAGAGACTCTTGTTTCTCATGGTCTGAGAGTACTTTAGGTGCCTTTTGGCAAACTCCAGGCAGGCTGTCATGTGCCTTTTACTGAGGAGTGGCTTCCATCTGGCCACTCTACCATCAAGGCCTGATTGGTGGAGTGCTGCAGAGATGGTTGTCCTTTTGGAAGGATTTCCCATCTCCACAGAGGAACTCTGGTGCTCTGTCAGAGTGACCATCTGGTTCTTGGTCACCTCCCTGACCAAGGCCCTTCTCCCCCGATTGCTCAGTTTGGCCAGGCGGCCAGCTCTAGGAAGAGTCTTGGTGGTTCCAAACTTCTTCCATTTAAGAATGATGGAGGCTACTGTGTTTTTCGGGACCTTCAATGCTGCAGACATTTTTTGGTACCCTTCTCCAGATCTGTGCCTCGACACAAACCTGTCTCGGAGCTCTACGGACAATTACTTCGCCCTCATGGCTTGGTTTTTGCTCTGACATGCACTGTCAACAGTGGAACCTTCTGTGGGGCGGCAGGTAGCCTAGTGGTTAGAGTGTTGTGCCAGTAACCGAAAGGTTGCAAGTTTGAATCCCCGAGCTGACAAGGTAAAAAATCTGTCGTTCTGCCCCTGAACAAGGCAGTTAATCCAATGTTCCTAGGCCGTCATTGTAACTAATAATTTGTTCTTAACTGACTTGCCTAGTTAAATAATTGATAAAAAATATATATATAATAATTGACAGGTGTGTGCCTTTCCAAGTAATTTCTAATCAATTGAATTTACCACAGATGGACTCCAATCAAGTTGTAGAAATATCTCAAGGATGATCGATGGAAACAGGATGCACCTGAGCTCAATTTCAAGTCTCATAGCAAAGGGTCTGAATACTTATGTAAATAAGTTATTTATATTTTTATAAAATCTGTTATCGCTTTCTCATTATAGGGTATTTTGTGTAGATGAGGATTTTTGTTTTGAGTCCATTTTATAATAAGGTTGTAACATAACAAAATGTGGAAAAAGGGAAGGGGTCTGAATACTTTCCGAATGCACTGTAAATGCATATGAATCAGTAAAGGATATTCGTATTGTAACAAAATGTGGTACACATGTTGCAAACACTGTCAAAACTCAACATATGCAAGAACATCCACATCGACCTCACGGTGGCACTATAACAGGCACATGTTTTATCACTTGATCTGTTTGACCCAGAGTGATGACATTTGGCACACATGCTCAGGGATATGAGTCACACGATATCTCAGACACCACTGGCCCGATTCTGATGAAACGTGGGTAAATGATGCGTCTTGCCATAGAAATCCGGCATTTACAAAATTACACAAATTTGCCCAAGGGGGGCGTTGCATCATTTGTGGGGGATGACATTTTTACTGTTGCCTTGTTGTTTAACCATTGATATGTTCTCGTGGCCATTTTGAGACCTTAAGGAGCATCAGGTACTGCTGGAATGTCTACCAATGGCATGTCCATCTTTTTGTGATCAATTACACTGGTCAATCAAAAACATTTATAAAGTATTTATAAAGTATAAATAGCTCACACTTTAGATGAGTCTTCAAAAAAAGACTTAACTAATGATTAGTAAATGGTTTAAAATGACTTATATTAAACATATTATGAATGATCTTATGAATCATTGTTAAATACTTTAAAAGTTGTTTGAATAACTAGGCTACTAACATTTATAAACGAGGGAGTAATGATTAACAAATGATGAATAAACAATTTAGTAATCCATTATAAATGCTTTATAACGTGGAGTTATTATAACGTGCTACCAAGGGACTTGTTTCTAGAAAGTTATGGTCACAACAACTTGGTAAAAACACTGATTCTCCCCTTGACATCGTAAGCTAGGACTGAGGTCGACACTTGATGATTCATTGCAGCTGTAAATATTCGTGCCATAACAACAGCTCAGACTCGTTTTCTCTTTTTATGCAAATTATTGTTCCATCATTGTCTGCGCTGTCATTATACATTTCAGGACTAGAAGGATAAACTTCAAGTCAAATAAATCTTTCAGTGGCACACAGAGGCTACTCCGTCTATTCTGCCTACCTTGGAACTGGCTCATTGTCATGCACTGCTCAGCTTGGGGCCCTAAGGGTCTCTAAGGGCCCATATGGCTCAGGTGGCCACCCTCTATTGTCTCCCTCAAAGCTTCAGAGATTTACAAACCCAACTTCTTCTCCTTCCCCTACCACTCCACCACCCTGCCAACCCCCTTGCAGCTACCTAGCTCCAGTGTACCTAACAGTGTACACGCCAGAATGGAATGTGTATAAAGCCCATTTGACAATTACAACAAAACCCATCAACAAAAGGAATGGGCCCAGCCCAATTGAGTGGTCTCCACTCAGCAGACAATGCTACTGGCTCACCTCAATGCTTCAGCCTGCCCTCCATCTCGGCCCAACCCTTGGCCCCCTGCGGACTCCGGAATGCTCAGGGACACTGGGGGGATAGCGACCTTTCCCCCCCACCAGTGTCCCACCTTAAATTTCTCGGGAAGATTATCAGTTGGAATAGGGGGAGTGTCCCAAGCTGCTATCCTTAGCTCCGTCCCAACCCTGTTTGAAATTATTCCAGTGAGACGTCAAGACAGAAAGACCAGATGTTTGGTTTGAGGGAGGCTCATCTAGAATTTCATGCCGGATTGCAAAAACTTTGTAGGGTTTTAACTTCTCATTGGTCTAGCTATTATTCAAACGTAAAAAGCAGACGACGTGACAGCAGTTTCATATTACTGGGGCTTACGTCTCAAAAACTCAACACAGATTGAGACCTATACAGCAAGTCTGTACTACACATCAACTCCAGACTGGCAGCAAACATGTCATATGTGATTGGTGACTTTATTAGTTGTGCTTCGGGACTCCCCTCTCTTCCAGTTGATTTCCATAAGTTGTTATTTGAGTGACGCCCAGAACCAGTATGCCACTCACATGTGTCTGTCCCAGTGGCATTGGACCATAGCTCTACCCAGGGAGTGCCATCAGGTGTGTTGATCATGATTAAGTGCCATCCAGACACGCTACCAATCCCTAACAACTGTATGGGTGGTAACAGTGGCCCACCAGCTGGTGACATCACCAATTAGGAAGATGATCAACGTTTTATTGGCCCACGGAGTGACAGTGAGCTAGAGAGCATCAACTGTTGGTATGACAAAGACCGACACCAATAGAAATAAGGTCTGAGCACGTGAAAACATATTTACACAAACATATTCATTAATAGGTGTTTGGCTGTATTAATCGTTTTGGCAAATTGCTAATCATTTGTTCAATAAAAACAACAGAATTTGGAGAGCAGTACAACATTTTCTATTGGGAAATGTGAGTCCATTTTAACACGCTAATAATATTGCATGTATCCATTTCACGTTTATATGCTCATACATATGCTCAGCTTCTACCTCCAAGCCATAAGCCTGCTGAACAATTAATCAAATGTCCACCCAGACTATTTGCATTGATCCCCTCCGTCCCTTTGATTTTACACTGCTGCGACTCGCTGTTTATTATCTATGCATAGTCACTTTACCCCTACCTACATGTACAAATTATCTTGACTAACCTGTACCCCCACACCGGTACCCCCTGTATATAGCCTCATTATTGTTATTTTATTGTGTAACTTTTGTATTTTAATTTTTACTTTAGTTCATTTAGTAAATATTTTCTTAACTCTTTTCTTAAAACTGCGTTGTTGGTTAAGGGCTTGTAAGTAAGCATTTCACGGTAAGGTCTACACACCTGTTGCATTCGGTGCGTGTGACAAATACAATTTGATTTGAAATCCTTGAATACTGTTGCCAAGACATTTCTTCGACTGTATTGATAGAAGATGTGATTATGAATGGTACGAGTTTTGATGGGTTTGTTAATATCCAATAAAATCATTAGTATATAATATGAACAAATTCATCTTAGGAGAACATGAGACAACGAACATGAGACACGAACATGAGACACGAACATGAGACACGAACATGAGACAACGAACATGAGACACGAACATGAGACACGAACATGAGACACGAACATGAGACAACGAACATGAGACAACGAACATGAGACACGAACATGAGACAACGAACATGAGACACGAACATGAGACACGAACATGAGACACGAACATGAGACACGAAATTCTCTGTGCTACAAAAAAGTGGAGCAGTCCACCATAATGTAGGTAATATAATATTTAGCAGACGCTTGTATCAAAAGCAACTTGCAGTCATTCATTTGACAGGTCCTGGGAATCGAACCCATTATCTTGGTGTTACAAGCGCCATGCTCTACCAACTGATCCACAAATGCCTGCAGGTGCAGAACGCCAACATATTCTAAGAATTACACTTACCATTATAACCATCGTAACGTCTAAAAACCACGTCACAAAGGGGGAAACAAAAAAGAACAACCAAAGTGACAAAGAATGCCAGCCGCACAAACACGCAGGAAATGAAACAGTCTGCATGTGTGGCGTTTGGGTGTAACTCCAACAGACCAGACCGAAACCAAACGAAAAACTTAACATTTCCGCAATTAAGGGTTTTCAATGGCAGAAAGTTTAAAATTCCAAGCCAAAGATAAAAGAGGAATATATGGAAAACACACTCCTGATAACCAGGGTGAACAGCCATTATTCTAAAATGTTACCAGATGCTTCAATAGCACGGTCACTGAGAGAGGTTATCGTATCTTTGCACTTTATTTTCAGCTTATCTACCCCATGCTCCATTGCCTTCAATGGCCAAGTAAATCAATATTAAACTCAACCTATTTTGGATAACTGTTATTGGCCTTACTATCTCATACTTTTAATATTTGAATTCAAATTCCAACTATTTTGGATACTACGCATTTTGCTGGTGGGGGAATCCTAGACTCATTTAACCTTGTGTTGCTCTAGTTCAATATTTGAGAAGAGTAATCTCTGATCCCAGTTCACTCTATTTCTATTGTAAACAGACTGGCAATGTGGCCGAGGCTCTCTATCTGCCTAGAGGAGAAACTACTGTACCTCCCTTTGTGTACATGCCTAATAAATGGATACTCAACATGACAATCACACTGTATTGCTCGAGACTTTGCAAGAGGGTTTTCCTTCCGACCTTTCCCTTTATTTGCAAATGCATACAGCAAACTGACAGTGGTGACAAGGTCTAAACAACTCAAGTAAAGACAGGGTAATGACCTTCTATGCTCGTCCCATGGGAGACGTTGGTCTCTCTCAGTTGAATGGGGGCCACATGTGACTGACCGATCGGGGGATCTTGTTTGTATCAAGCTGACTGACAGTTGGGTGGGGGCCCGGGGCAGGGGAATAACGGAGTAATAACAGGGTAATAACTGACCTAAAGCCCCTGGTCCTTCACCCCTCCATCACTCAAAACTCCCCAAATCACACCAAGGCATCCAGAGGCCCCATGTCTTAAGCCGTCAGGAAAGAGGACTAATGAATGAACAAGGGATGGGTTTGAATAAAAAGTTGTTTTTCAATCGACCAAGCTTGAGAGGGGGATAGTGATAGATTTTTCTCTTCTACCGCCAATGAAGAAAGGGTGCATAATCTAAAACTGAATTTAGAAGATTTGACCAATGTCGATATTAAACGCTCAAAACAATAGGATTCCTGTAGTTTTAGCTGTCAGTTACCAGTCAATGCCACAATCCCGTGTAAAAACACTTGAATTATTCATGTGGACAAGGAAGACTTTGCCGGGGTATTTAAGTCGCTTGTCCACTGGAGAGCCGTGCTCATGAACCACTACTGTAACACTTAACTAAGTATTTAAACAGGTCATACAGCGTCTCTCCTTACACATGACCTACAGCTAGCTGTACATGGACAACACGACACTGTGGACAGGGATCTGGATTTCAAGGTGTATGGAGAGAGGCATTTTCCTGTGGTGTGGTAGCTATGTTTATATCAGTGGAGGCTGGTGGGATGAAATATAGGAGGACGGGCTCATTGTAATGGATGGAATGGTACTGGGCGGCAGGTAGCCTAGTGGTTAGAGTGTTGTGCCAGTAACCGAAAGGTTGCAAGATCGAATCCCCGAGCTGACAAGGTAAAAATCTGTTTTTCTGCCCCTGAACAAGGCAGTTAACCCACTGTTCCTAGGCCGTCATTGTAAATAAGAATTTGTTCTTAACTGACTTGCCTAGTTAAATAAAAAAGTATCAAATACAGCCATTAAAATGACCCAGTCCTCCTATAGCTCCTCCCACCAGCCTCCTCTGGTAAATATGCATACAATGGTTAGAGAATAACTCAGCACATCCTTTGATTAAATATTAAGAAAACATTGTTAATGCATAGTATGTTTTTCCAGTGTCTCTTTAAAATAAGTAAACTAAACTGCATCATGAGAAACATATTTATGGAATGTTTTGGGAGGTGGCAGGATCCAAGCCACTGTGACCACCCTCATAAAGACATGATTTATTATGAACAAGAGTGTCAAAATCATTTTGGCAGAACTGCAAATCTCAAGTTTTTATGTTGCATATTGGAAAACAAAAACCCTGACCAAAAGTGATGACAAAATTGAATGCAGCTGCATTTTTTTATGACCTGCCTCGTTGCATTTATATTTCTATTTTGGTCATAAAGCAGACACTCTTATCCTGAGCGACTTACAGTTTGTGCATTCATCTGTTGCCTAAACCGCATCAATTAATTGCTTTAATGTGATGGTCTATTGTCTATTTGCTACAAAGCTAGTTATTCTTGAAGTTGTAGGGACTAGGAAGGAAGCTGTAGGATAGTTGCTACTCTGCTACATATGTAGGATCTTAATTTGAGGCAGTTTTCAACAGCAGGAAAAAAATCCTGCAGCAAAAGGAAATTTGAATTGCTATGTGGATTATAGTTCATGGACATTTTTGTATGGGTTGATAGATTTTTCAAAGTGATTACAAACTTCGGAAGCCTTTTTAAACCTCAAATACACTACAAGTTAAACATTTCCTGCATTGCAGGACAGTTTTCCTGCAACAGGGTGATCAAAATTAAGATCCTACATCTGTAGGTAGGGAGGGAGGAAACCCAATCCATCAGGTCAGTGTTAGCTGCTAGCTAGGCGGGTGGGCTCGAGGTGTCTGATGATTACCAGAAGCCTGCCTGACAGAAGCCGTGGCTTCTCTACTGACACACACGTGTCACCAACAACACAAGATAGGAGAGAGCACACAGGAGGCATACAAAAAGAACATGCATTAGACCGGGGGAGACAGACAGTACCTTGCATTTGGATTTTGAAACAGATCTGGTTTGAGTAATAGTTAGAAAAATAAATGGAAAAAGATCACATTATCTAAGGGGTTCCACAAATGAGAAAATCCAAAGAGGAAAAAAAATGACTAATGTAGATCTACGTAGAAACTAAAGCAAAACATTGTATCCATGGGGGCAATCCAGCAAGATGTACTTTAACAGCCAGAAAAGGGCCATCAATACTATGCAAATGAAGGATGGACACCCAAGCACCATAGATTCTCCAGTGTCCTGACTGGTCCAGTGAGTGGGAGATCTCTAATTGTCCCGATCAAATGTCCATAGCACCTCTAACACTAAACAGAGCCGGGCATATGTTCAATGCAGACCCCATTCGTTTATCCTCAAGTGGCTTCCTACTCCAATCAAACCTCTGTAAATCAGGCAAACATGGCCGCCACCACCTCGCTGCTTTATTTCAAACCCCTCCACCGTCTCTGACCACAAATAGGCCCAAATAGACCCAATTACTTACTGCTTCCTTAAGCGCTCTAACTAAATTCACTGATACTCCCCAGCAATGGACGTTTGTTTGTTTTGTTTGTTTATCTCCTTGTCTTCCTGTGCAGCCACGTCTACATGTGATCTGCAGAGATTTCAATACATTTTGAAGAAAATATTTGATATCAGTGTTTGGACGTTTCGTTTTGGATTTTGGGACGTTTATGAAAATCGTCAGAGCTCACCCTCGTTCTCCCATAGGCCATATCTTTTCCTAAATAGATATGTTTCAAATTTCAGACAATGACTGAAAATGAATTTCAATTCACCTGTTTCAAAGTGTTTTTATGGGTTAGAACACATTCCCAAAGGTAATATAGTTTGTCAGCAAACTGATGAAATTGATAGCAGAAGTGCAGAATAATACAAACTTCTCTCCCAAGAGACACCCCAGATAGTGAGTCGAGTCCACATGAAGTAAGTGGAAGACAGTGGAGGTGACAGGGGAGACTCTCTCTTTGGTAGCATGTGGTAACAATCTGAGGGAAAGAAGTGAGAGGGGTCTGCTTGGCCAGTGGTAATTAGAAGACAGTCCTCATGTTCATGTTTCTTTTAATAGCTCCACATTGCCCTGTCTGGACTAAAAATAAACAGGCAATTAGGGGGCGGCGAGGAAGCATGTGATTTTAGGGGTCCAACCTTTGACCTTTGAGTAAGAGCCCCAGAGAGGTGTCCGTGTGGACCACCTGCCCCCAACTAGGACCCAGTTGCAGGGGAATGGATCCATGTTGTGTTTACGCTAGGGGTCAAGGCATAGTAAGGAAAGCTATCGCAAGTTTCTATTCATATCTAAAGATCGAAACGTCCCACTGGGCACAGACGTCAGTTCAACGTCTAGTTTTGATTTAAATTTGGTTGAGTTGTCAACTAACGTGAAATAAAATAAAAAATTCCCCTGTCATTTGATTAAGGTTAAAAGTTGGGTGAAAAAAATAAAAATCCCTTACGTTTATGACTTTTTTCAAATCCAATCAGTTTTCCACGTTGATTCAATGTCATCACATAGATCTTTTGGGTTGAAATGACGTGGAAACAATATTGATGCAACCATTTTTTGCCCAGTGGGGGTAGTATACTTGGAAATAATTTACCTCAAGGTGCATTGCTGGAACCTTCAGAGTTTGCAGGAGTCATTTGCAGTTGGCTAGGAAGGAACATATGTGCCTTGGTGGTTTGCATTGAAATATCATCCTCCAAATAAGAAATGTGTTTTCTCAACTTTTTGGTGCGTCTCCAACAGCATATCAAGTTGTATGAAAAACACGGAAGGAAAATGAGACATTTTTCATATAGTAAGGTTGCATTAGGTACCGAAAACCTTCAACTTAAAACTCTGAGACATTCAATTCCCCCATCCCCATCCCCACCCCAAAAAGTGTCCTATTGCTAAATTACCCTCCTTGTCTGGCTGGAATTTGCAGCCAAATTCATCTTGAATCTATTCCACTGAGCTGGCCAGTGGTCCGGCACAGATGTTCAAATAAGCCCAAGAACAACAAGGAGATCCTTTCACACCTGGCAACTCTCAATACAGAACGTGGCACCAAAAAACGTGCAAGGTTGTCCAAGATTGACCTCTCACCTCTGGGGATGTCAATGTATCCGTCGGCCAATCATGGGACTCAACGCTGCCCTTGGATTTGCCTGGCCCAGACACAAAGACAAATGATTCTATCAGATTAAATGTTATTGAATGGCAGGGACCAAATGTGGGCCTTGCTGGAAAGAAAGCCATATGTGCATATTTCTGATCATTATGAGATTAATTTGTAGCCAATCTTTGAATGGAGGGTTAAGCTCCGGCGAAGCAGGGCCAACATGAGGAAACCAGTGTTGTTTGTTGGTCCAGGAACCAAATGCTATATTTCATATTGTCAGTGTTGCCTGACCACAAACTCAATGGAGTCAGAGCATGTAACAAAATGTTTCATTTAGAACGTGAATTCCCCAGTAACCTAGAGAGACAGTAAATTATATAATGTCATGTGGCACATGAAGCGGATTATGAGCAATATGTTCTGACCTCAGGCCTCCAGAAGAACGAGCAAGAGCAAAACCACATATGCAAAATGCATTGCTATTATCAACTCAACTTGGAGAGCTTGGCGCAGCAAAGGCCGTTGGAGCCCTCATCCAACCCAACACAGAGGTTTTCATGTAGCTGAGGCTAGCTGAGGCTTCAAAGGAGCACCAAGGTCAAGTTCTGGATTTATAGTTCTGGATGAACTAAATCTAGTAGACACCTTCTTGCCAGACTGATATTGTTAGGACTATGCACTCAGCAAGTAGAGATAATTGTGTGTCTTAATTACAAAAAGCTCAGGTACCTGTCTCACACACACACACCCCCCCCCCCCCCACACCAGCCGGACCCCCCCCCCACCACACACCCCCACCCAGACACACATACAACACAAAAGGCACACACACACCACCAATCTTACTTATGATCACCCAGGCATAGCCCAATTATTCGGGGAAGGGGCTGAAGGTTACAGGAGGTTACAGGGGGAACCTGCATCCTGGCCATGGGGTGACATGTTCCCTCATTCGCCCCAGTGTGTGGACCCTGTCCATTGACTCTCTGAAGACAAGCAGACCCCCATGCCACTTATTAAACGTTTGTTCTTCCTGGCATGCCCCAATTGAGGATAATTGTCTCTTTCAGATCCTAGGGCTCTGTGATCTCCCATCCATTGAACCTGAAGGAGGCAACAAGTCTGTTTAGGGAGAAGGGTTGGATAGTGTTAGATTAATAAAGACACAAATAGAGTACAGACTAAAAGCACTCAATTTAGACTTGATTTAGTAATGCCAATATGTTGATCTAATGTCAGAGGTCAAGGTTAAACCAGAGAGTTTAAAGTTGGGAGTTTCATTATGTAGTCTCAGTCGCTGACTGATAGTGCAACATCTGACAGTCCAACATCAGCGGGTTCAACAGACTACAGCTCATTCAGATCGTAGCATATTTCTCGTCATTGAAGTTCAAACGATAGTATGCTATATATGCTCTTGTCAAACACACACACAGTGGGAATGGCTTGTGTTAGAATTTACATCCAGCCTGGTTGACGTTAGTGAGCTAGAGACGAGAGGGTTCCCTTCCTGCGTTTCCTCTCCCCATCCTCCTCCACACCTGCAACTGGACAGATAATAGACTCCCAACGAGAGTCAGTTAGCCCGCCAGCTGTGGGCTGCACCACCAATCAGAGAATTAGCCAAGGTACTTTAAACCTACTGACATCAGCACACTGTAACACCCTGTAACAGAACGTAGAAGTCCCAAACAAACAGATTGATTTATGTCTGAAGTATATACTGTCAACCATGAAACCCTGCATTAGCATGGGCTCCTCCGCCTCATAAATCCACTGTATTTGGAGAGACAGGGACAGTCCACACATAATGTGTCAAGTGTTGACTCCTGATGCCATCCCATACTTTTTGACTCCACTAACCGATCACAGCACGCACACGCGCAAACACACACACACACATCCCCCAACACCCCCACACTGAATTGTCCGTGCCCGTTGGTCGGTCGTGCCTCATGTGGGGACAATGTGTTGCTGTGCTGTGTGGTGGAAGTCTGTAAAAGGAGGAAGTGGAGGAAGAGGAGGAAGAGAGGGAGGGAGGGCTGCTGTAGCCTGGAGGAGGCCGACTCAGACCCAGGGAGGGTGAGGAATGTTTATCCTGTCCACCGCCTTTCATCTCTTACTGTTAATCACTTCCCGCAAACTGTACATGAACTGCAGCACCGTGCCACAGGGGAGAGGAAGGAGGAGGGGCGGCCATCTTAGAATCTCACTATACTGCCCCTGTATGAGGATGGTAAGAGGGAAACTCAGTGGGATCACGATGACGACAGGAGGTGTGGCTGTATCTAAATAGTGCTCTGGTGGTTCTCCATCTGGGCTTGGGCTTGTTGAGAGATTTCATTCAGCTTCATTGTGATTATAGTCCAGCTGTATACAATTAATGAATAATTACATGTGTAGTATGTATATAAATCCAAAGAAGCTTTCTTTGGCTGACAAGGAGGACAATGACTTACAATAAACCAGCTTGTAGTGACTTACGAGAGCTTACAGTAATGTGCATCTATCATGCCCTATGGGACTGGTTCCCACCATAGCTGGCTTGTTGTGGCTTTATAATTGAAAAATTCTGTCAATGTTGCAAAAGTCTTGTTGCCTCACAAAGGACTGGAGTTTTCAGCCGGCCCCCACCAAGAATACACACTGCCCCACACAGGATGTCCAAGACCAATGGCACTACCCAAATTGCCACAAGCATATGAGAGCACTTACGCAGGGTAAGAACTGCTCGGGGAGACTACCCCACACCTGGCAGATGAAATGGGGGCTAGAGTCAAGGCCTTTTGGGGTTAAATGAACAGACCATGTCCCTCACCCCCAGACACAATCCCGGTTTAGTCGCTGTTATCGTGGTGTCAGCCAAAGGCCATGGAAGAACACAGAGCTGACATGACACGCTGACTTACATTGACACCATGCCAGGAACAACAAAGGCAGTCCATCACCATTGCCACACCCCATACCACACAGGCTGGCGTTGGCAGTTGGCAAATGGCAGGCCTGCTGTGTGCCTGTTGGGGGGGAAGGGCGATGAGAGCTAAAGAAAACCGCTTTTGTCTCCACGTGATTAACCTGAATTGTTGTGGATGTGTTAATTTTCATGGGAACGTTTACATGGGCCTATTGGGATGGGAACTATTGAGCTGAATGTTCACAGCAATATCTGTCTCAAAACTAACCCGAGACCGTCTTGGGAGTGAAACTTGGGAGTGAAACTTGGGAATGCTCTGTAAATCAATATTTGTAGATCGGTTGAAAGGGTTACAACAGGCAAAAGGTGTGTGCATGTGTGTGTGTGTGCCTCCATGCCTGCATGTGTTTATGCATAATGTTTGTGTGTGTAATGCATGCGGCGTTTGTGTGTCACCGCAGCGCTGTTGAAAAGGTTAACGCCTCTCCTATCAGTCAGTCAGCAATGCCCTGCAGCCTGTTCCCAGCCTGTCAGACTGACTGGGGCTGGCTACCTGTGTGTGTGTGTGTATGTGGCCCTTCCTACCCAGGCCCTCCTATCTCCACTCCCTAGCTCCCGCCCAGAGTCACTGGTGGGGCTCTATTCAATCATTTAGTATCTGGGAGTTTCTATCGTTTCAACGTTTGAAGAACATTGTGATGACATTGATACCCATTTGGAATTCAAACTCAGGCTTCTGCAGTGCAAAGAGGTGCGTTCTTTCACTCTCCGGACTTTTAAGGATTTTACTTATGATTGAATAGAACATTTTGATCCAACTGCAATATCTTGAGGCTAGAAAATAACCAACATATTAACCAACACAGAACATACATTAAACTACAGTATAAACATCACCCGACAACATGATGAAATCACATTACACAACACAGTTTATCCAGAGCCTCCTCTGATTCATGTACTGTGTATGTGTCTCTGTGAGTATGTGTGTGTGTCCGCGCATATGTGTGTGTGTGTGTGTGTGTGTGTGTGTGTGTGTGTGTGTGTGTGTGGTGTGTGTGTGTGTGTGTGTGTGTGTGTGTCCGCATGCCTGCTCTGATGAGGTTGCGTGACTAGACTGGGAGTGCGAGTACAAATTCAAAAGGTTTCTGTCCTGCCTAAGGGAAATAGCAGCAGACTGTGTGCAGGGAGCTAACCTATTTCAACAGCGGAGAACCGGTAAAAAGCCATGTAAAACAGCCCAACCTAAAGGTAGATATACAACTTGGTGGATTACAATGATGGGTAGCCCAGTTCAACAGTTCACTTACCAGTTCACTGGTAAGCTTTTGGGATGCTGCGGTGTGATATTTCACACATAAACCCCATTGTGTAAAACTTTGAGTATGACAGTTCCCATGTGTGGTTCAAAATTGCCTCACCCTCGTCACTTTACAGCAAATGATTCGCAGTGCAGTTCAATGGTTGTCAGTCAGTCAGTCAGTTAGGCTAAACAGCATGGGAGTGCCTCACACCATCATCGTCACATCATCACTGCTGGGTATAACCACCATACTGGACACTGGTGACTCATATACTGCATGTTGTCTTTAACGACCACAACAGGGTGCCATGGAGAACAGTCCTCAGTAGCCTAGGCTCCGTGCAGAGAAATGGGCCTGAGTAAGGAAGGAAGTTAATCACCTGGGAATTGGAGTCCTGGACCAAATTAGAGTCGGCCATCTTGTTTAAAGGAGAGGTGAGAAGTCAGTATAGACTGTGATAAATGTGTGTGACGAGAGATGTATCAACAAAATGTAATTCCCTGCATAGACTATATATTTTTCTATATGATAGAGGTCAATAAGGTGAATTAAAAGTCTCATTCCACTCACGATCTTCCTGGATAACGAATAGATTTAGAGTTTAAAATAGGGAGGCAGAAGGGGTATTATCAAACTGAAGGTTGGGGAGGGAAAGTGGGCGAGAAAGAGAGACCCATCTGGTTCCCAACCCAGTAGTGACAGGTGGAGGAGGGTTGGCAGTGGGTGTGGTGGGGGACAGCATGGGGAGACCAAGGGGAGTGCGCAGCCAGGGGGAACAACTCTGGCTCCAAGCCCTGTCGGGCCACAGGGACAGTGGGGCTCACCTGTTTCACTCATGTCTGGACAGGTAGCTGCCCACCTACACACACACCAGTACTCTTTCAGCTATACAGGGGCCAACGTCTCCTCACACACAGGAACATGATGGCAGACTTAAAGGTTCCCATCTGCCGGCCTTGACTAGCTGCCAGAGGAGCTGGGAAGTGCTGGAAGAAATACAGGGAATGCATTTAGTACAGAATACAGATGTATTCACACTTCATGGTCTCTCCCTCGCTCTACACCCACTGTGTGGATTTGAATACTTTTACATTCATTTCAGTTTGGCGAGTGGCGACACTGTACCTTTGCCCGTGTCTGAGTATTTATTGATTTTCCTACAGATGTAGGATCTTAATTTGAGCCAGTTTGCTACAGCAGGAAAATAATCCTGCAGTAACAGGAAATGTCAATTATTATGTGGATTATAATTAATGGACATTTTTGTAGGGTTTGATGTATTTTTTTGTAAGGGAAAATCAAGTCTGAAATTTCACAGTGGAAATGACAAACTTCTGAAGCCATTTTAAACCTCAAATACACTACAAGTTTTACATTTCCTGCATTGAAGGAATGTTCTCCTGCAACAGGGTGATCAAATTAAGATCTGTATATTAAAAAAGGGTGTCCTTCCACATAGTACATAGTAATGTGATAATGAATATAGTATATGATGAAAAGATAAATAACTGTTGTTTTGCATGATGCACATACATTGCTAGAAAGCATCCTCCTGTATCTTACAGTCCTATGGAAATATTCAGCCAAAAAGGAGACTAAATTCAGCGGAGGTGTCAGAGTGTGCCGGGTGAATGGACCCGTCTTTGTGTTCCTCCGTCCACTCTGCATGCCTGCCTGGTGTGTGGACGTAGCAGTCAAGCGGTGCCATGACACACACAGGACCTTTGTCTGTGGGAACCGGCCTCAGGTGTAGTCTAGAGCCAGCAGGTGGAACAAAGGGCCATTAAGGAAGGAGATGGCATGTCACCACTGCAGGCTGCAGCCGACTGATAGAAGTTTACAGGAAGTGTTCACTGTCCACTTCAGAGGGCTCTGACTTTAAAAAAACAAAACAATGAATGGACATTAACCAAGTGACCTGAATTAAAATGTTTTTAGTAGACAAGTTGTGTAAATGAGTATATATGCGTCAAGCATTCATTATCAGCATATTATGACTCCTTCACTCTCATTCAGTACTTATGAATGGCAATAACAAAAGGTTGCTCTATTCTTCAGTCACAGACACTACTTCTAACCACTAGGACTGCCCATCAGAGACATGATGATGTCAACCATCAACACCAGTGACTCCAGACTGGGTCATTCAATGACCATCTGACCGTTCAAACAGGCTTCCACTCGGTTGGCTTGGAAGTGTCCCCCGTCGCCGTCACCACTGACAAAGAGGAGAAGTGGCTTCGTTTCCCTGAGATAGTGACAGACAGGTGAATCCCCTGGCCACAGCACAGCTGGTCACTGGTCAGGGGACAATGCCTCTAGTCTCTGTGGGTGCTGGGCACTTAGGGAACAATGGGGTCACTCAGGTATAATAGGGGGCAAGGTGGTACGACCCGGGGGGAGGTATTCAGAATTATTTGAGCACATTTACACCTAAGATGCAGGTGGTTATTGGGTTAAGAATACATTTTGACCCCAGCGGCATCCTCTTTTGGAGAAACGTAATGTCTACCACTACCAGTATGTAGTGCCTTGAGATTGTCTGGAGAGAAAAAAATATTGTTTATGTTTCTTTGTTCAAAGATGTGATGGCTAGATACAATCTTCTATATGTTGATCATCCACAAAGCCATATTCCTCTCCTTTCCTTGTGCTTTGCATTACTCGGATCTATCGATACATCCTATACATACTGTAGGTCCTTACTGGCTCAACACTCCCACCAAGTGTTAAAACACGGAACAACATATGGCTGGGAGAGTTGATGCCTGAGGGAGTGTGGCTGTGTTGTGTTAGGTTGACAAGATGAGCTCACTGGAAGAGAAATACACTCTATAGGACAGCATGGGATTTTCCATTGCAACCTGGTGGGAGTATTTTTAGACCCTGCTACTCTACCCCGCAAGTTATTAACTAAGTGTCTCTCTACATGGTAGAGAAATGGGGCGAGCTTATAGCTAGTATTGCTAACCTAGCCCCATAGATAGGGGATAGCCGATCGAGTCAATGGCATATCCCTCCAAACTCAGAGCTCAAAGTACAGTAAATAGATGCAAAGTGATCAAAGGTGATAGAAAGCACTGTAGGAGATGTGTAAGGTGCGGGTGTCAGTCAGTAAGCGGGGTCAACGAGTCAATTTGCTTCCATGCGCATTTTGTCTCCATTTCTTTAATTAAGCCGTATGTATGTATGTATGTATGTATGTATGTATGTATGTATGTATGCGTGTGTCCTAGCGTCCCGCAGCTAGACTATCTGCTAGCTGCTGGTGCATAAATCGTTGTTCCTGGCAGAGATCAGGGGCATGACGTGACAGGACTGGGGAGGGGAGCTACTGATGAATAATAGATGTCCCAGCGGCACCTCAGAGCATGACTAATTCCAAGACGACACATCCTCTTGTCACGAGAGGCTAAGGCTTAGCCCTAGCATTAGCCGTCTGTGTCCGAGCCCTCCCTACACTACGTAGTAGTAGCTAAATCGGCAAGAAATGCGCCGGATGGAATGTCCTAGGTGTGTGTTTGGGTGTGGGTGCATGTGCATGTGCGTGTGTAACAAATACTTCGTAACTCCCTTGCGTTGTGTTTACCAAAAATGAATGTCCAGGCAGCGTTGCCAGGTGATTGGTGTTCATCCTGACAATGGACACAAGGAAGCACATTAGATATGCAGGACACTAAACTAGGGATTCGAGATTCGTCTCTTGCATGTATATATCAGACCGGGAAGAATAGACGTTCACAATCTCCCTCAATCTGCAAGCGTAGCCGTTGACAATACACCTTATTGACGTCTAGATTGAACCAACCGATCGAAAACAACAAAATACTTATTCCTGCTGTGGCAAGTGGAAACATAACCAACCCTGTTACATGTGTGACGGAATGCGTGCGTGCAATAGTGGCCTTTCACAAATGTGATTTAACCAGGTGGTTGAACCAGTTACGTTGAGAAAATGTTTGGTTATGACTTGGCAATACAACACACAAAACTCTAGCCTAAAACACCAAACAAGAGAAGAACCCTTAATGAGAACTCAAAGATTCAGAGTAACACTAAGGACCGGCAAATAGTACAATATGTTCCCATCCATTCGGTTATTGGCAGCATGGCAAGTGAGGCCTCTCCCTACTGGTCTATGACGCAGGATAGCATTTTTTTTGTCATGAATCTTGTTCTGGAGGCAGCTCTGCAGAGCGGTCACTAGCTGGCACAGCCACAAAGTCAAAAAAATCTGTTTTAAACTCTTTTAAGCCAAACATTAACCTTAACCACACTGATAACCCTAATGCCTAACCTTAAATTAAGACCAAAAAGCAACATTTTGTTTTCATAATTATTTTTACAATATAGACAATTTTGACTATCCAAGGGGAAATCGCTCGTTTCTGCCTCCAGGACAAGACTCATGACATAAATGTCACACCCACTCAGACCACAGAAACGCCTTTTGAAACGGACATTTGATCATGCATCAGCTATATTTGTGTACGCGTATATTGTAAACAATCTGCTTGATTTAGTTTTACGTTTTAATGTCACGTGCACAAGTACAGGGCAATGCCTTTCTTGCAAGCTCTAAACCCAACAATGCAGTAATGAATAACAATGTAATACTAAAAATCTGTCAGTTCCATTACCATGTTTGCAATGTGCAGGGATACTGGAGTTATAGAGGTAGACATGTATAGGGGTATGGTGACTAGGCATCAGGATATATGATAAACAGAGTAGCAGATTGAATATGTGTGGGTGTGTGTGTGTGTGTGTAGAGTCAGTATAAATGTATGTGCATATTATGTGTGTGTGTGAGCAAATGATGAGTTCAGTGTTTGTGTGTGTGTGTTGGAGTGTTAGTGTTCATAAGTGTGTAGGGACCTGTGAGTGTGCATAGAGACAATGCAAAAATAAAATACAAGGGTCAGCACAGATAGTCCATGAAGCCATTTTGTTAGCTATGTTGTTAGCTATTTAGCAATCTTGTGGCTTGGGGATATAAGAACATTTGCCTTTGCTTTTAATAGAAAGTTGTCAATCAAAAAAAGCTACATCTTACAAAAATCACATGACCTGGTTCACTGTCTGTGAGAGGGTTTGGTTGGGGTTGGGAATATCTGTTATTAGCTTAGCCGCGGTTGCTAATAACTAGCTAATGCCATATTAAACGTCATAATACTCAAAACCATTAGCATTAGCTAACGCACTCTGCTAACCACCCAGTGGAATGTAATGAAGCAGGTCTCCTGTCGTTGATAATTGAGGGCAATTAGAGATTCCGTTGCTATCTGCAGTGAGTCCTGAAAGAGCCTACTATTATTACACAACACCGCCATGTTAGCAGTAGTAGTCACCCCAGGGTGTAGGAGCTACCACCAGCTTATCTTAATGATCATATCATCTCACCTCAATTAGCTGAACAGCCTTAGACCATGCCTCTATGGGGCGGCTAATGTAAATTATTGACAAGTGAAAGACAGGTAATTACAAGATAATGACTGCTATTATGAGGCCATTGAATATGCAACCTGTAACCCTTACCACACACACACACAAACAAACACACTTTCTTCCTAGTTCTATTTCCCTCTGTGGGCTGTCTGATTGGCATCTTTTGATAGTAAGGAATGTAAGGATCTCTCTGTTGTAACCCCAGTCAGTGCAACAGTAGTGACAAATAACAGCAGACAGTCAGCCACACAGTGGCTGTTAAGGTGTGTTGGTAAAAATGTGGGTGTAGGAAGGAGTCAACTCTCTGGCTCTGTCTTCATCCATCTTGCGCAACCTTTCATGTTCTGTTTCTTGACAGCCGACGACAATCATGGCCATTGTTTGTCACGCAACGCCGAGGTTCAACGTTACGACCCCTGTACTTTCACACAACCAAACCCTCCTTTTGTCTCGGTGTTGTCACGGAGACCGTGATAAATAATACCTTCAAGTACCCAACCTTGAATTTAGGCCACTAGATAGCTAGTGAAAAGAAGAAAAACATTGTGTCATGGGAGAGAAAGAGGATTTTGAATGATATAGAAACATTTCAACATGAGTAAAACCCAAAAGAAACACAAGTTAAAGTATAGTCTTCTAAGGGAGTGGAAGAAAGCCACTTAATGGGGGTATAAACAACATATGAGGAGAAAAGGAGCCAAAACAATGAGAAATACCATGCACCAAAGCTCTTGTTTTTCGGTACACAGCAGCCGAAGCGACAGACACAGTAAAGTGTTTGTTTTTGGGGCCAGTCCTAAGCCCTCAGTCTATCCTATTTCCCTGACGTCTGCTTTGGTTCTCATGGGTAGGATGAGAACACACACAAACATCTCACACAAATACGTGTTACATCCCTATTCACCACCATGCCACCACCGTCCCACAGTGGCCACAACAAAAACAGTCATTCTGACTTACACATCGCTCCCCCAACACCAACTGCACACTAAAAGCATCTCCTAATGTGATAGTGTTTCTGGCTGACGCCATACTAAGCCACCCCAGTTCTGCTGAGAAGTATACTTTTGCAAGGCCTGTCGTCTGCGTCTGGCCGTGACAATCATGAGAAAATCACTAGGTGCCTGGATGGGAGAGCTCCCGGGTTACAGGTATGCCTGTTGAAACATGCCAAATCCCTCTCTTTCTTTCTCTGCCGCAGTCAGGTCGGATTCTCGTGAACACAGTGAGACACGGTAAAACGCCCTGTCTCCACTGCAGACATCAGACAAACATGCCGACCGATCCGGAGCAAAGCGAGACTTGTTGGGTCACGTGGTTGGTGGCATCACTTGATTGGAACCTAACGAACGAGCATGAATGCGTGCGCAGACGCACAAACACACCTCTGTTAGTAGAAGTCACCACCAGTCAGTGAGGCCCTGTGTTGTGTTGTGCTGCCTCAGCCTCAGCCATGCCTGCTGTGGGAGAGGAGTGGCTGATGGATGGAGAGAGCAGGAGCATTCCACTGGCAGGTGACTGGAGCAGCAGTCATTTGATCTGCAAAAGAGTGCAGAGAGAGCAGGAAGAGGCTAAGAAAATTCTGTCATGCAGATTTATGTCACAGGTGACAGGCCTGCCTTAAAAGGATTAGTAGGAGTGAAATATTGCTTTACAGTAGATACCTAGGCAATAAATAATAATTCTGGACATGACATTGATATGTGTGTAAAAAGTAGCGTAAAGGTTGACCACCATCATAGCTTTTCTTAGTTGTAAGTTGTGTATGGTTGCATCATTGGCACTGACATCGGAACAAATTACTGCCATGTATTTCAGCTGTTTTGTCTTTTCAAAACCATATTGTGTCCATTACAATGCACATGACTGTGCCAATCAGTCTGAAACCCTGGTACCTTGTATTTAAAAAAAAATGAAATAAAATGTACCCCCTTTTTCTCCCCAATTTTGTGGTATCCAATTGGTAGTTACAGTCTTGTCCCGTCGCTGCAAATCCCGTACGGACTCCGGAGAGGTGGTCGAGAGCCATGTGTCCTCCGAAACACAACACCGCCAAGCCACACTGCTTCTTGACACACTGCTCACTTAACCCGGAAACCAGCCACACCAATGTGTCGGAAGAAACACCGTACACCTGGTGACCGTGTCAACATGCATGCTCCCAGCCCACCACAGGAGTCGCCAGAGCGAGATGGGAGAAGGACATCCCAGGCCGGCCAAACCCTCCCCTAACCCAGACGACGCTAGGTGCAATTGTGCATCGCCTCATGGGTCTCCCGGTCGCGGACAAATCCTGGTACCTTAACAGTGGGCAGAGAAGAGTATGCGGCAGTATCTGTGCGTTAGAGATGTCGACGATGAGTATGACGTGTCTCCTCTCTAACCCCCAGGAATCTCAGATTCAAACTCCCATTAGACAGCTCTGCAAGCATTATAATTTCAAAATACACTACATGCAGACATGTCTTCAAATTAGTGGATTCGGCTATTTCAGCCACACCCGCTGCTGACAGGTGTATAAAATCGAGCACACAACCATGCAATCTCCATAGACAAACATTGGCAGTTGAATGGCCTTACTGAAGAGCTCCGTGACATTCAAAGTGGCACCGTCATAGGATGCCACCTTTCCAACAAGCTCTGTTAGAGCTGCCCCGCACAACTGTAAGTGCTGTTATTGTGAAGTGGAAACATCTAGGAACAACAATGGCTCCGCCGCGAGATGGTAGGCAACACAAGCTCACAGAATGGGACTGCCAAGTGCTGAAGTGCCTAGCTCGTAAAAATCATCTGTCTTCGGTTTGAACACTCACTACCGAGTTTCAAACTGTCTCTGGAAGCAACGTCAGCACAAGAACTGTTCGTCGGGAGCTTCATGAAATGGGTTTCCATGGCCGAGCACAAGCCTAAGATCACCAATCACCAACCATCCCAATGCCAAGCGTCGGCTGGAGTAGCGTAAAGCTCACCGCCATTGGAGCATTGGAAACACTTTCTTTGGAGTGATGAGTCACGCTTCACCATCTGGCAGTCCGACAGACAAATCCGGGTTTGGCGGATGCCAGAAAAACACTACCTGCCTGAATGCATAGTGCCAACTGTAAAGTTTGGTGGAGGAGGAATAATGGTTTGGGGCTGTTTTTCATCATTTCGGGCTATGCCTCTTAGTTCCAGTGAAGGGAAATCTTAACGCTACAGCATACAATGACATTCTAGACGATTCTGTGCTTCCAACTTTGTGGCAACAGTTTGGGGAAGGCCCTTTCCTGTTTCAGCATGACAATACCCCATGCACAAAGCAAGGTCCATACAAAAATGGTTTGTTGAGATCGGTGTGGAAGAACTTGACTGGCCTGCACAGAGAACTGACCTCAACCCCATCAAACACCTTTGGGATGAATTGCAACACAGACTGCGAGCCAGGCCTAATGGCTCAACATCAGTGATGACCTCACTAATGCTCTTGTGGCTGAAGCAAATCCCTGGAGCAATGTCCGAACATCTAGTGGAAAGCCTTCCCAGAAGAGTAAATGCTGTTATAGCAACAAAGGGTGAACCAACTCCGTACTAATGCCCAAGCTTTTGGAATGAGATGTTCAACAAGCAGGTGTCCACATAACTTTGGCCATGTAGTGTACGTCCATTACTCGCCAAATATGGAGTATCGCTAAACAACTATCTTAATTTACTCCCATACGGCCGGAAGAGGTATTTTTGCGTTTGCTTGTCATTTTTATTCAGACCAGTTTTTGGAGTACATACCGGCTACTATTTGTTATGCAAGCTATGGTGACGGAGTGAGAGTGGATACCTAGGACACATGGACAAGTACAGTCGTGGGTGAAGTAATGAGGAAAAAGGGGTTGCCATTACAAAAAGATGTCCTGTAGCACTGTAGTAGTACTGGTGCCAACACAGGTTTTCACCACAGAAGCTATGCCAGACTCTTCATCCTCAGGGGAAGTATGTCAAGTTCCATCAACAACCTTTCTTTTTTGTTTTCAATTGTCAGCCGTCTGTCAGACAACCAGTTACAACAACAACCTCACGCCACGTTCACACCTCATAAGAAATAAGCTATACATTTCCAAGTCAATACTGGAGAAATGTTTAATGTAATGTAGCAATATCTAGTCTTAAATATAATTTCCTGTGTCTAAATGCAAGTAAACTTCACTGGTGTCGCAGAATGCCACAGTATGCATGGTAGTTTAGCAGTATGCCTTGTGTTTTTTGGACATTGTCAGCGAGGTGTTTAATGAATTCTAGGCTTGTGGCACCGGTCTTTCTGGTAAGCGTGGAATTGCATCACACGCTGTCCTCATAAACAAGGCTGTCTAGTATTTCCTGTTGCTCGGCACGACACCATCCTGTAAGTCCTGATATACTATACTGTTCTGGCTGCAGGGGAGAAGTTGAGATGGATCAGGGTGTGTGGTGTGTGGTGTGTGTGTGCATGTGCGCAAGTGTATAGCGGGGTGTAGTTGGGAGAACGAGTAGGGTGGTATGTGTGTTAAGGGTGGGGTGGATGTTGGGTTGTGGAGGGAAGGTGGTTTAGCCACCGCCCCTGACTGACTTCCAAGCAGCCCAACATAACCACAAACCCCGGTTACCCCCTCAACTCGCCTCTGCGACCAGCGCCAGAGTCAACAGAATATCCAAGAAACAAATACAAACTCCCACTGTTCTGTTCTACGTGGCTCACAGAGGTTGTGTACGAAGGGCTTAGAAACTCCTCGTTTATATCCTAACGTCAATATAGATCCATGAAGACGACCTTGAATGCCAACGCTATGTCTACACAAGGAATATACATCAAAACACACACAACACAACCAAATGAGCCAAAAACGAATAGGCCCATGGGCAGGACACAACTGCAATATTTCTGCCATCATCTCCTCATAAATTTGTAATTCATCCAAGCATCATTCCAAAACTAAACATCCCTTTGCATGTTCACACAATCTTTTCCCCCTGGGGTGTCTATGAGTGTATGATATGGCGGTGCGTATGAATATTTAGTGAGAGGCATGCCTGTCAGGTTGTTAGTTGCTAGAGGGCTGGTCCCCACTCGGTCCCCCCTCTCTTAAAAACCTCCAGCACACCTCTGAGTCTAGGGAGCCACAGTCTGTAATTGTGGCGAAGCCACAGCACACAGCTCGATATAAATACCCACTTCTCCCAGCCTGGTCAAAGTGAAGTTTATGCATGGAGAGAAGAAATACCTTCTCCTCCACTTTGGTGCCTATTTCGGGCCAGGTTCTACCAATATCCTGAAACAGTGTAGCTTTAAATATGGTATAACTATAGCATGTGTGAATTGGTGAAGGTCTTGAGCCATTTGAGTATTGACATTAGGTTAAGAGAAGTAAAAAAAGATGGAGGACCTCCAACAAACTAGCAAAACAAACAACTAAAAGCAAAGGTAGTCATTCTACTCTTTTATAATATAATAATATGCCATTTAGCACCTTCTATCCAAAGTTACATGCGCACATACATTTTACGTATGGGTGGTCCAGGGAATCGAACCGACTATCCTGACGTTGCATGCGCCATATCTACCAACATGCAGCGCAATAACATTTACATGATAAATATATTCAAACAAACAATTTGAATATTATTACTCATTTGAAATTATACTTTCAAACAATGGAAACCAAACTGACATGGCCACCTGCTGTAGGCCCCATAGCAGTTTCTCAACATGCCTGATTGCAGTTGCCTTTTAACAGTGATAGCAGGTCATTATTTGATTTAACTTAAAGTGCCCCATCGTGGTGGAAATCTAAAAGGTCCCCCATGTCACACTATCATGCTACAAGCTACAAGCCTTCTAACAACAGCAAAGGTTTTTCCAACTCTTTCATGCTAACAAGCCAACATGCTACAAGCCTTTTAACAACAGCAGAGGTTGTTCAACTCTTTCATGCCAACATGCTACAAGCTACAACCCTTCTAACAACAGCAAAGGTTTTTACAACTCTTTCATGCTAACAAGCCAACATGCTACAAGCTACAAGCCTTCTAACAACAGCAAAGGTTGTTGAACTCTTTTATGCTAACATGTATTCCATGTTTTAGTCTCCATAATGACAGTGGAAAATGCCTTATTGTTTTGTCATGGTGATAGAGGTTTGTAAAGATGACCCTGGGCTGCGTACACACTGGAGCCATTTGACGCACAACCTGCTTTGATCTGTGTTATTACCATGTCCACAGTAACCACGCCTCTAGTTCCCCACAGCCCACACACCTGTCAGTGTCTGCAGCATGTCTCGCCTCGAAAACACACACACCACATTCACCCTACAGGGCACCTGCTAGGAAAACGCACACTGTGCCGTTTGAGCGATCAGCCACATATCAAGACACCTCATATCAACATGCATCACTTTGTCTTGACATTCCTTACCTTCATTTGTAGAACTTACCATGACATACTATTAAAAGAAATCCATGTGTGTATATCCATAGGATTTGGCCCTAGATAGCAAGTACATTAGTAATTAGAGGGTAAACATTCCATGGGAAACTTGTCATGGGAAATATTTTCTTATTGACACGCGGTGCCTCTTTTTCATTCTGCAAACATTCAGTTATCCTACACACCATCAAACACACTCCCTGAGAGAAATCTTGGCAAACAGACCGCTTGCACATCAACCAGGGACCCAGTATGTTTTGAATAAGCTGGATAGATACTGTCCTGCATCTAAGCCTTACTGTACATTATTTGCATTACCCAACCACATGCTCATTAACACACACACTGAGTCTCTCTCTCTCTCTCACACACACACACACACGCATTCACACACACATTGAGAGCATCTTGACTGGCTACATCACTGCTTGGTATGGCAACTGTTTGGCATCTGACCGCAAGGCGCTGTAGCGGGTCCAGAACATCACTGGGGTCAAGCTCCCTGCCATCCAGGACCTTTATACCAGGCGGTGTCAGGAAGGCCCTTAAAAAATTCTAAACTCCAGCCACCCAAGTCATAGACTGTTCTCTCTGCTACCGCACGGCAAGCGGTACCGATGCACCAAGTCTGGAACCAATAGGACCCTGAACAGCTTCTACCCCCAAGCCGTAAAACTGCTAAATAGTTAACCAAATAGCAACCAGGACTATCTGAATTTACCCCATTTTGACACATCCCATATGCTGCAGCTACTGCTTATTATTTATCTTGTTGACTAGTCACTTTATCCCTACTTACATGTACATATATACCTCAATTACCTCGTACCACTGCACATCGACTCAATACTGGTACCCTGTGTATATAGCCAAGTTATCATTACTCATTGTGGATTTATTCCTTGTGTTATTATAATTTCTGTTATTTATCTATTTTCTTCATATATGCATTGTTGGGAAGGGCCGTAAGTAAGCATTTCTCTGTTAGTCTACACCTGTTGTTTACGAAGCATGTGACAAATTGAAATGTTATGTGACACACACACAGGGAAGCCATTGCTCACTCTCTTTTTGCCTATGCAGGGGAGGCTCTAGCCTAGTGAGGAGGCAGGAAGCCATGGTAGGAGGGAAGGAGGGGAATTCGAGGAATGCTCCAAACCCTTGGAGTTGGTGTTCTGACTCGTCCCAGACTTCATGCCGTCACCGCCGGGGTCTGTGGCCAGACCTCCCTGTGCCAGACCCACTGGCTCCAACTACCCGCCCAGCCAGGCCAGCAGAGCAAAACTACAGCTACTGACTTAGACCCATAATTAACCAGCACAGTACTGCAAAGAGAGCACATCTCCAGTCCCCCCTTCCTCCTCTCACTATACTGCGGGCAAGGGCCCCGGGACGGGAAGAGGAAAGACGGAAAGAGCGTGGCCCACTGTTCATGAGATCGCAATCGCTGATATACAACATCGTTGATATGCCTTCAGGGAACATTATGCATGATTTGCATTATCATTCAACTGTATTGATGATGAATATGTGGGGAGTGGTATAAGCATACGCATCAGCAGCATCGTATGTCAACACACCACGTCTGCTACTTTCAAGTGTAATGAATTGCTGGGTCGTATTTTAGCATGTGACATTAAGTATGTAATTATAGCGAGTGGTGCTTTTTGGGTCGAGATCAAAGGCAGAATAAAACTAAACGGTTTTCTGAGGGACTTTATGAACTCACAAGCATGGATGGGAGAGGAAAGTGTGTGTGTGTGTGTGTGTGTGTGTGTGTAATTGTGTCCCCCCCCACAAGGTAAGCTGTACAAGACTGTGCGTGTGTGTGTGCGTTTGTTCGCCGTGCATACGTATGTACGTGTGTGTGTCTGTCTGTGAAGAGGTACAGGCGCTTGTCTGTGTGTATCAAAAGTAATGGCAGGTTTACCTTTGATTCACCACTGGCATAATTATGGCACAGCAGCAGACGTCTGATGCTGTAAACACAGCAGGAGTAAGCAGTGATCATCATCATTCTTTTAAGGCCGTGGTTCCCAAACTTTTTATAGTCCCGTACCCCTTCAAACATTCAACTTCCAGCTGTGTACCCCCTCTAGCACCAGGGTCAGCACACTCTCAAATGTTGTATTTTGCCGTCATTGTAAGCCTGCCACACACATACACCATACGATACATTTATTAAACGTAAGAATGAGTGTGAGTTTTTGTCACAACCCGGCTCGTGGGAAGTGACAAAGAGCTCTTGTAAGACCAGGGCACAAATAATAATATAATAATAATCAATAATTTTGCTCTTTATTTAGCCATCTTACATATAAAACCTTATTTGTTCATCAAAAATGGTGAATAACTCACCACAGGTTAATGAGAAGGGTGTGCTTGAAAGGATGCACATAACTCTGCAATGTTGGGTACTATTGGAGATAGCCTAAGTCTTAAATCATTTTCCACACACAGTCAGTGCCTGTATTTAGTTTTCATGCTAGTGAGGGCCGAGAATCCACTCTCACATAGGTCTGTGGTTGCAAAGGCCATCAGTGTCTTAACAGTGCGATTTGCCAAGGCAAGAAACTCTGAGCGCAGCCCTATCCAGAAATCTGACAGTGGCTTCTGATTAAATTCAATTTTCACAGAAACGCTTGTTGAAATTTCGTTGAGGCTCTCAGCTTCAGATATCAGTAAGTGGACTGGAGGCAGGGCATGAAAGGGATAACGAATCCAGTTGTTTGTGTCGTCCGTTTCGGGAAAGTAACTGCATAATTGCGCACCCAACTCACTCAGGTGCTTCGCTATATCACATTTGACATTGTCCGTAAGCTTGAGTTCATTTGCACACAAAAAAATCATACAATGATGGAAAGACCTGTGTGTTGTCCTTGTTAATGCAAACAGAAAAGAGCTCCAACTTCTTTATCATAGCCTCAATTTTGTCCCGCACATTGAATATAGTTGCGGAGAGTCCCGGTAATCCTAGATTCAGATCATTCAGGCGAGAAAAAACATCATCCAGATAGGCCAGTCGTGTGAGAAACGTCATCATCATGCAAGCGGTCAGACAAGAAAATTATGGTCAGTAAAGAAAACTTTAAGCTCGTCTCTCAATTTTTAAAAAACGTGTCAATACTTTGCCCCTTGATAACCAGGGCACTTCTGTATGTTGTAAAAGCGTTACATGGTCGCTGCCCATTGTCACAAAGCTGTCCAGTGCTTTAAAAATATCCTTTCATGTTGTCCTGGTTTCCAGAAGAGGATGTCTTCCTTAATTGACCCCCCATAAACGTAACGGACATATACCAGGAGCTGTCCCAGGCCCGCCACGTTTGTTGACTCATCCAGCTGTAATGCATATAATTCACTGACTTGTATACGAAGCAGTAATTGTTTCAAAACATCTCCTGCCATGTCGCTGATGCGTCGTGAAACAGTGTTGTTTGATGAAGGCATTGTCTGTGTAGTTTTTGGCCTTTTCCCAGCCATATCCGCGGCAACAGGAAGAATTAAGTCCTCCACAATAGTATGGGGCTTGCCTGTCCTAGCCACTCGGTAGCTCACCATATAAGACGCTTCTAGCCCTTTATTCTCGCTCAAAAAACTCCCGTGGTTAATTTTTCAAATTGTCATGTTTCGTTTCTAAATGTCTGCGCAAGAGTGAAGGTTTCCCACGAGAGAGTAACGGTTAATTGAATGTTCATTATTTGACTAGGCTACCTGTATTTGACATTGTGTTGTTATTTTGCTGAACACCAGATGGTTTCATTTTATTTTTGCCAGTGAAACGAGGCTATTCAGGCGAGAAAGAAAAAAACTCACCCAAATGTATAGCCCTGTACGAAAATATAAATGGACTCTTTGAAAATGTGAAAAAAAGAAGAGAAATATAATGCTCAAAAAATAAAGGGAACACTTAAACAACACATCCTAGATCTGAATGAAATAAATAATCTTATTAAATACTTTTTTCTTTACATAGTTGAATGTGCTGACAAAATCACACAAAAATAATCAATGGAAATCCAATTTATCAACCCATGGAGGTCTGGATTTGGAGTCACACTCAAAATTAAAGTGGAAAACCACACTACAGGCTGATCCAACTTTGATGTAATGTCCTTAAAACAAGTCAAAATGAGGCTCAGTAGTGTGTGTGGCCTCCACGTGCCTGTATGACCTCCCTACAATGCCTGGGCATGCTCCTGATGAGGTGGCGGATGGTCTCCTGAGGGATCTCCTCCCAGACCTGGACTAAAGCATCCGCCAACTCCTGGACAGTCTGTGGTGCAACGTGGCGTTGGTGGATGGAGCGAGACATGATGTCCCAGATGTGCTCAATTGGATTCAGGTCTGGGGAACGGGTGGGCCAGTCCATAGCATCAATGCCTTCCTCTTGCAGGAACTGCTGACACACTCCAGCCACATGATGTCTAGCATTGTCTTACATTAGGAGGAACCCAGGGCCAACCGCACCAGCATATGGTCTCACAAGGGGTCTGAGGATCTCATCTCGGTACCTAATGGCAGTCAGGCTACCTCTGGCGAGCACATGGAGGGCTGTGTGGCCCCCCAAAGAAATGCCACCCCACACCATGACTGACCCACCGCCAAACCGGTCATGCTGGAGGATGTTGCAGGCAGCAGAACGTTCTCCACGGCGTCTCCAGACTCTGTCACGTCTGTCACGTGCTCAGTGTGAACCTGCTTTCATCTGTGAAGAGCACAGGGCGCCAGTGGCGAATTTGCCAATCTTGGTGTTCTCTGGCAAATGCCAAACGTCCTGCACGGTGTTGGGCTGTAAGCACAACCCCCGCCTGTGGACGTCGGGCCCTCATACCACCCTCATTGAGTCTGTTTCTGACCGTTTGAGCAGACACATGCACATTTGTGGCCTGCTGGAGGTCATTTCGCAGGGCTCTGGCAGTGCTCCTCCTGCTCCTCCTTGCACAAAGGCGGAGGTAGCGGTCCTGCTGGTGGGTTGTTGCCCTCCTACGGCCTCCTCCACGTCTCCTGATGTACTGGCCTGTCTCCTGGTAGCGCCTCCATGCTCTGGACACTACGCTGACAGACACAGCAAACCTTCTTGCCACAGCTCGCATTGATGTGCCATCCTGGATGAGCTGCACTACCTGAGCCACTTGTGTGGGTTGTAGACTCCGTCTCATGCTACCACTAGAGTGAAAGCACCGCCAGCATTCAAAAGTGACCAAAACATCAGCCAGGAAGCATAGGAACTGAGAAGTGGTCTGTGGTCCCTACCTGCAGAACCACTCCTTTATTGGGGGTGTCTTGCTAATTGCCTATAATTTCCACCTGTTGTCTATTCCATTTGCACAACAGCATGTGAAATGTATTGTCAATCAGTGTTGCTTCCTAAGTGGACAGTTTAATTTCACAGAAGTGTGATTGACCTGGAGTTACATTGTGTTGTTTAAGTGTTCCCTTTATTTTTTTGAGCAGTCATATATATATATATATATATTTCTCTTCTTTTTTTCACATTTTATATTTTCGTAAAAAAAAAAAATATATATATATTTTTTTTAATACGAATCACATTTTTATCTGACGTACCCCCGACGGCATTACGCGTACCCCAGTTTGGGAATATCTGGTGTAGATGAAGGAGGAGATAGATTCCAATGTTTTTTTTAAAGGATTTTTAAAAGACAATTGAGCCTTGGCTTGTGTATGTGTGCTATTCAGAGGGTGAATGGGCAAGACTAAATATTTAAGTGCCTTTGAATGGGGTATGGTAGTAGGTGCCAGGCGCATCAGTTTGCATCAACAAATGCAATGCTGCTGGGTTTTTCACGATCAACAGTTTACCATGTGTATCAAGAATGGTCCACCGCCCAAAGGACATCCAGCCAACTAGACACAACTGTGGGTAACAATGGAGTCAACATGGGCCAGCATCCCTGTGGAACGCTTTCGACACCTTGGAGAGTCCATGCCCTGAAAAATTGAGGTTTTTCTGAGGGAAGGGGGGGGGGGCAACTCAATATTAGGAAATTGTCCTTAATGTTGTTTTACACTCAGTGTATATAACATTCATTCCACGAAGCAGGTAGCAAGAAAGCTTTATTTGATTCATAGCCAGTTTAGTTTAAAATGTTGACATTGCTTTATTTTTATGTTTATTCAGGGCCCCCTGAAAACAAAATCTCAAGGGCTTTTATTACTCTGTCCACTAATATTGATTTGAAACTTCCGGATACCTGTTCTGATTGATAACGTCCCTATAACTTCTGAGATTAACCGGGGCGATAAAGCTGAGTAGTTAGTTAGTCTTGTCCTGTAAGGGTTACTGCTCTTTCAGACGATAGACCGAGAAGCTCCACGGACATGTCTCTTCAGCCCTTTAAGAGGAGCGGCACGAGCCCCGTCCCATTGATTTGAGGTCAACTATCTGACCAGAGGGCTTATAAATTGAACAGAGCTTCCTCGAGGAATACCTCATCCTTTGAAAATAGAAACAGGAAAATTATACGGTGGAACGGCCCACTTCTGATTTTCCTTTTTCTTTTCTCGTCTCTATGCTGTAATTTTCTCCTGGAGCTAGGCAGGGGTTGCCGAAAATAACCTTAACCTAATATTCACAACCCGGAGAGACTTCTTTGGAGTTGCTGGAGGTCGTCCCCACTTGGGTGGTTTGCGTGTTTAACGTGTAGGCGTTTGGGAGTTTATTTGGTTGCTTTCGTCTTGGATAGGCATTCAGGGAAGGAGGTATTATTTCAGCTAGAGTACTGTAGATGAGTAAAATTATATTTTATTTTGCAGTAGCTAATTTACAGTAGATTTATATTCGGCATAAATAAACTGATTGACCAAATATTTAGGATGAGGTCATCATTTCAGAGTCTGTGAAGGAAGAAACCAGTTGGAAAAAGTTGGAAAGAAGTTCTGTCCAAAAAACGGATTTTCACAAAGTCAAATGAATTTGTGTTATAGGTTTCATGATGCTTGTATCTAAACCAAAGTAGATCGTTTTAAGACTGTTTTATACATCAGTTGGGGTCTCTATAAGCTACAATATGAGGTCATAAACATAGCATGAAAGTGTATCCTTGTAGCGGTGTGGGCTAATATAGTCAAAATGGTTGCTTTGTAGTAAACTGTGCCGTTTAGCCAGGGGCTCAACATACCCCATACGAATGATGACTACAACATGCTGGCAGTTTTATGCATAATATGCATATGAACTCAAGATAGTGCATTTTTATTGTTACATAGCAGACATCATCATGCCCTGTGTATACAAACGTCAAACAAGCAGGGGTCTGGCCCCCCTTGAGGTTCTTGAAAGAGCAGCCAAGGAAGTGAGAGAAGGGAAGAAGTCCATTTGTAAATAGCTGTAAATAGCTCAGGAGCAACCCCTCCATTTGAGAAAACCCAAATCTCCTTTTCTGAGGTGAGAGCCCAGCCTGGATGTTGCTGTGCAGCAAGCATTCAGTCGCCACAGTCGACCGCAGCGGCTACGCTAACAGCACTTCACAGGGACCACGGACAGCAATGGCAGGGTGACCAGATGGCCCTCCTCACTTAGGGAGGACACCGACACTAATGCACACACAAATATAAACACATACACACACCACCCATATAGACCACGCCTTAGCTTCCATCAAAGACACCAGAATAATGTGTGTGGGGGGGCTGTTTGTGTGTATGTGTGTGGATGTTTGCATTTGAGTGCCAGGATGTGTGTCTGTGTGTGTTGGGTGGCATTGGAGGTTTTATGTGAGTGTGTGTTTACAGATGTAAGATCTTAATTTGATCACCCTGTTGCAGGATAACTTTCCTGCAATGCAGGAAGGACATTTTAGTGTATTTTAGGTTTAAAAAGGCTTCTGAAATTTGTAATCTCCACTTTGAAATTTCAGACCTGATTTTCCTTTACCCCCGCAAAAAAGAAATACAAAAAAAATAACAAAAAAATATCAACCCCTACAAACATATACATGAATTCAAATCCACAAAATAATTCACATTTCCTGTTTCTGCAGGATTATTTTCCAAAGTGGATCCAATTAAGATCCTGCATCTGTATATGTGTTTGTTGGAGATAAAAGTTCCATAGTAGTGGGATGGAAAAAGATGGCAATGGGGAGACTTTGACTAAAGTTCCACCACATTTCAAGTCACTTTCATGGCTAGGCATTACTATTACAGCTAGAGCGTGACAGACCTGACCTCATTATGCATGAAGTTTCTCTTTCCCTATAAATCCACAAATGCAACTACCAGCAGACAAGAGATGATGGAATACAAACAACGTATAAAAAAAAGTGTAGTTGCAGTAGATACAGTATATGAATCATATACCCGTATTCACATTAACTGTTAAATAAAAGAGAAAATGAAAGTGTAAATGTAGCTAGAAAAGCAGAAACAAAAATTAAACTGCACATCTCTTTCTCTCTCTGTCAAAGTCCTTTTGTTTGTAGTGGATGGGGGCTGAATGTTGCCATTCAAGTGGCCATTTTTACCCAGGACAATATTTTCGGAGGGTTCCGGCTTCCCTTTCCTGTGGTTTCTGGGGCGACCGAGCAGACGGGAGGAGGGAACAGCCAAACCCAAATGTAGATGCTCAACTTGGCAACGCCACAGCAGAGTATCCTGACCAGACAAAAGAAGAAGAAATACAGCCATTTATTTAGATTTCTGTGGCGGTTTTGCGTGTTTTGCGTTCTAGACTTCCAGACCCCGGGAGGATATACCGACAGAGGACGAAGACAGATGAACACTCTGACATACTCATAGAGCTTTCCGGACTAATGTCATATCCATGTGTGTAAACAGTACGACTCAGGGTTTTACGTGCCGTCCCCCTCTACCGACCCGATGTAGGCCCGACATCAATTGCAGTTCATTACATCCCACCGGGCTCAAACTGGTTAAATCAACGTTGTTTCCCTGTCATTTCAACCAAACCCGCAAAAAAACAAAAAAAACAATTACGTGATGACGTTGAATCAACGTGGAAAACAGATTGGTTTCGAAAAAAAGGTCAACATAAGGGAATTTCGTCTTTTTTTAAACCAAACTTTTAACTTAAATCCAATGACGTGGTGAATTTTCTTTTTGATTTCACGTTGAAGTCATGTTAGTTGACAGCTTAACCAAATGTAAATCAAAACTAGACGTTGAACTGATGTAGGTGCCCAGCGGGGGAACGTTGCCTTGAAACTATAATGACAGCCAACGAGCAGCTATGGAATTTGGGGACGGCTGTGTCACTGTCACCAGCTCACTATCTATCACCAGTGTAGGCCATTCTTCTCAGAGCTCAAAGACCTAACCACTGTCAGCCAAGGTATGGAACCAATTTAGCAATGCTCCCCGTCTTCTACTGTGTGGATTGGTCCAATTCCTGTGGTGCACATCTTGGCCCGCCTCCAGCTCAGTAACAAGCAGACTGCACCATGGGGGTTGGAGGAGGGGGAGAGAGAGCTTATTACCAAAAAACTGACAAAACCGCAAACTACCAAACATGAGACTCTCTGACTCACCTAGGCTCTGAGGAAGAGCTCTACTTGGAGAAAGGTGTTTCTACATCAGCACATGCACACACAAATACACACACACACACACGCACCTCTTCACAAACTCTCATTCTTTCTTTCCCACACACACAAACACAGCAAATGCCGCCATTGGCTGGACCCCTCTGGTCAGGGTGAGTGCCAAGCCCCAGGCTGAACACTGGAACACTGGCAGCCTTGTGCCTGCTTTTGGAGCCGCTGGATCTCTCAACCTCGTTTCAAAATACACTGCGGCTTCAAGGAACAGCACTCTCAGCAGTTGGGAGGCCAGCCGCGGAAAATGTAGATGCAACTAGATGAGGGGAGGGGGGGGGGGGACCGCGGGTGTAATTTATGTTCTTATTCACGTTTGTTGCAGTGAGCATTTTCCTGAAGCTTTTAACACGCTTTAGGGAAGAGTTGCTAGGGGCTTTGACATAGAAAAGTGAAACAAAAAAACAAACATTATTTCAACATTATTTTCAGACAATTCAATACTGTTTCGTGTTGCGAAACAAGCGTTGGGTTTCTCGGTACGTAGCGAACTATCGGCGCTGCGTTCGCGGCTGTAATTGTTACATTAACAGTCTACATCTCCTGATGAGAAAGTACCATGAAAAGTCCTATTTTGACAGTCTAACATGAAACGCCATTGTGAATTCCCATGAGAATTCAGTCCGAGAACACAAGGCTATCCCCTCTGTGATGAGAGCGCTGATCTTGGAAAGCCCGGGAGTGACACAGCGCGGTCTGGCATCTCACCTGACGACTACTGTATAATAACACCTTGTCGCACTAATGGTTTGTGTAACGACTGCTTTGCCCTGTAATCTATCCCCAATGTGTCTCCCCAATATCAAACCAGGCTACTGTAGGCAACAAACCCCACTGTAGGCATGAGATGGGTGGAGTCTGGACAGCCACTTCGGTCGATAACTGGCATGATGCATTCTTAGAAAGACAGGTTCCTAGGTTTCTCTCGAAGCTATTCTTTGATCGCGGCGTGGGAATCGACCTTGCTGGATGTTCTCCCCGGAGAAGGTTTTAGTAAAAGATAGGCAAACCGACACACACTCTCACTCATTCACATACTAATTGCAATGCATCAACACAGACAGTCTGGGTCCAGTTAAGATCTCTCTTTAGTCACTCCGCCAACTGACATTCACCTAATAACAACGGGTACGGATGTTACTTTCCAACGTTGGTTTGTAGAGTAACACCCAGGGGAAAACATGACATAACCCACAGTAAAACATCCAGGTATGGTTGAAGAAGTAACATAAAACAACTATTGTTCCATCAGAGGCGGCAATCAAAGTAGATCAAACCCTTAACAGACTTTCATTTCCATGATTGGGAGATATCAAGGTGGTTCTACTACCTTTATAGTATGCAAACTGTTGTATGCAAACAAGCCCCCATAATGCTAACAGAGGAGAGTAGCAATTGTCTGGAGGGTCTGTCTGCCTCCTCTGTAATCCCTGCTATTGTTTTAGGCACAGAGATGTAGCCTAATACGGTTTTACATACATTTTGACAAGTTTAGGGTTTCCCCCCCAAAAAAATGTAAATAAGCTTTTTTTTCCTCGCAGACATTTATTTTTGATAATTCGTCAACAATGGCCTGTGTCAGGTGGTGTGTCCAGCTCCGTACATGACTACAAACACAAACCTGCTCCACTTTTGGAAAAGTACTGTTGATTTCCTCACTCTTCTTCAGGGGTGTGTAATGCCTGAGGATCTGCATTCAACATGTTCGGTCTGTTCTGCTCATTGACACCTGCCCATTCACACACCACTGAGCTATGAGTGACAGGTCGTCACGCCCAGGAGAAAACAGAGGGGGGAAAAAACTACTTTTACAACGATTCGTCTAAAATCGGATTTCACACACAGTTAAAATGTGGCCCAAATTTGAGAGGGAGAGAGAGGAGAGAGAGTATGGTGGGAGGGAAAAGGGGGGAGACCAGAGAAGGAGTGAGAGAACGAGGGAAGGGGGGGGGGGGGGGGGGGGGGGGTTCTTCCTGTCGCCATTCCTCACTGCCCACATAGACAGCCAGGGAATCTGGGCGGACTGCAGGCCACATGACATTTCAGTCCCTCTGCTGCAGAGTGATGTGTTCCTCTGCTCTCCCGCCCTCCTCCTGCCCTTCAAAGCTTCCACATGTCATCTCCCACCACAAAAACAGAGGTGGGAAGACTCACTGGCGCTACTGCTGCCTCAGGGTGTCTGGCGCTAAAGCTGCCTGCAAATATAGCAGGGAGACGAGGGGGAAGGGAAGGAGGGAGAGAAAGAGAGACGATGTGTATTAAAGCGAGGCTTGTAAAGCCAAGGGCATCAACGGGTGTGGATGGAAGTTGTCTGTTATTAAGGTGAGAGCAGAGAGACGAGAGCTGTCTGTTATTAAGGTGAGAGCAGAGAGACGAGAGCTGTCTGTTATTAAGGTGAGAGCAGAGAGGAGAGAGACGAGAGCTGCCTGTTATTAAGGTGAGAGGAGAGAGGAGAGAGCTGCCTGTTATTAAGGTGAGAGCAGAGAGACGAGAGCTGCCTGTTATTAAGGTGAGAGCAGAGAGGAGAGAGACGAGAGCTGCCTGTTATTAAGGTGAGAGCAGAGCGGAGAGAGACGAGAGCTGCCTGTTATTAAGGTGAGAGCAGAGAGGAGAGAGACGAGAGCTGCCTGTTATTAAGGTGAGAGCAGAGCGGAGAGAGACGAGAGCTGCCTGTTATTAAGGTGAGAGCAGAGAGGAGAGAGACGAGAGCTGCCTGTTATTAAGGTGAGAGCAGAGAGACGAGAGCTGCCTGTTATTAAGGTGAGAGCAGAGAGACGAGAGCTGCCTGTTATTAAGGTGAGAGCAGAGAGGAGAGAGACGAGAGCTGTCTGTTATTAAGGTGAGAGCAGAGAGGAGAGAGACGAGAGCTGTCTGTTATTAAGTGACACTGCCCCAACCACACTGCCTGTCTCCTGTTTCTCTCTCAAACAGACATGCAGCGGCCGACTGAAGTCAGTTAAGTCTCATACACCCACCCACACACTGGTAAAACGAAGAGACACTAGGACACTGTCTATGTGGCCCTAGACCCCATCAGAACCACAAAGACAAGAATGATACCCATAAAGGTTGAGGAAACTGAATAGATCACACTGATCCTCCAATGTAGAACTCATGTGGCTTGAATCTCTGTCCCATTCTGGATCTGTTCCAGTTAGACAGATATTTTCCCCAAGATACACAACTTGCTGTGACTCTAAATGCCTACAGTAGATGGCCATTCATGGTGAATTGATGACTCTGGGCCAACTGACTGCTGCTTGAAGACCACTAAATATGCAGATTGATTTAAGGCGTAATCATGCACTTGGCTTTTAAACTCCTGAGGGTTTCTGAATGAACGAATGAATGAATGAGTATGGGTCAGAGACGAGCTCATTTTGACCAAATGAAGCTGAGCAATCCGCTGCCTGCGAGAGGACGACGCCACGAGATTTGGCAACATGCACATCTGACTGGTCCAATTATGACCTAGCAATGTGAGGACAGACGCTGGAGACGAGAAGCAGGTACAGGGAGTGAACATTTAATAACCACAGACAGGAACAGAATACGGACAGCGTCTGGACAGGGGAAACGGAAATGACAAAGGCGACACGGGGAACCAATGGAGGAACAGACAGTTATAGACGGGGCAATAAACAACGGGAAGGAGTCCAGGTGAGTCCAGTGAGCGCTGCTGCGCATAATGGTGGGCAGCCTGGCACCCTCGAGCGCCAGAGAGGTAGAGCGGGAGCAGGCGTGACAAGCAATAAGCACATCTCTGACTATTCCGATTATAGGCCCTGGGGACCAAGTGGTTCTTACCAAGCAATTAGACATACTACTTAAATCAGGCAAAAACAACATGTACACAGATGACTCAAACAGATGAGGAGATCCGATGAAATACATAGCTTACAGCTGCTAATATGAAATTGACCTGACTGAACTACTCTGAATCCAGGTTCAAGATCATGAGTAGAACAGTTTCCTACACTGAAGCGCTCCACATTGATATTACCTCAAGTAAAAAAGAAAATAGGCATTTCCAAGCAACTGTTTGTTGGCTGCCTCTTAAACTCTCACTCCCATGACAGCGTTAGGTAGGCCTATGGGCATTCAGTGAGACAAACAAGTAGGACTAAAGTGTCTCCAAATACTTGGACAACTTCAAAGCCTGTATGTCATCTATACTTCGCTGGCCTCCGACAGAGCGCTCCAAATCAGTCGCTGAGGATACTGTTGTGTTAGGGTTTGTTGTGTTTGTGTCGCTCCAACGGAGCTGCACGCACTGTCATACAGCGTAACTGAGGAGATAAGGCGTCCACACGACCAGCTCCTGTCTGAGTGTGTTGCCAGGGGTCACCGTCTACTGCTTGGTGATGACAGGTGTTTTCAGTTTGACTGGTTTGGAAGCTGCTAATTGCCTTAGTTGTGCGAAATAGGACAGTAAAGCATAGCGAAAACACCAGTATCTCCTCAAGAGAATCAAATCAACCAAATGTTATTAAACAACACATGTAGACTGACAGTGAAATGCTTATATACTGTACACGGGGTATCAGAACCGAGTCGATGTGCAGGGGCACAAGGTAATTGACTTAGATTTGTACATATAACTAGGGATAAAGTAACTAGGCAACAGGATAGGTAATAAACAGTAGCAGCAGTGTATGTGAGGAGTCAAAAAAATGTTAGCGCAAAAAGGGTCAATGCAGATAGTTAAATAGTTAACCAAATAGCTAACCAAATAGTTAACCCAACAGTCTATGACTTGGTTGGCTGGAGTTTTTGACAATTTCTTGGGCCTTCCTCTGACACCACTTGGTGTAGAGGTCCTGGATGGAAGGGAGCTCGGCCCCAGTGATGTACAGGGCCATACACACTACCCGAATGCCAAGCAGTTGCCATACCAAACGTGATCCAGCCAGTCAAGATGCACTCAATGGTGCAGCTGTAGAACTTTGAGGATCTGAGGGCCAGTGCCAAATCTTTTCAGCCTCCTGAGGGGGAAGAGCCATTGTCGTGCCCTCTTCACGACTGTGTTGGTGTGTGTGGAACACGTTCATTCCTTAGTGATGTGGTCACCTAGGAACTAGAAGTTCTATACCCGCTCCACTACAGCTCCGTCGATGTGTATGGTGGCGTGTGCAGCCGTCCGTTTCCTGTAGTCCACAATCAGCTCCTTTGTCTTGCTGACGTTGAGGGAGAGGCTGTCGTTGCTCTCTGACCTCCTCCCTATAGGCTCTCTAATTGTCGTCGGTGATTAGGCCTACCACCTTTGTGTCATCAGCAAATTTGATGATGGTGTTGGGAGTCCTGCGCGGCCACTTAGTTGTCGGTGAACAGGGAGTACAGGAGGGGACTAAGTACTCACGCCTGAGGGGCACCCATGTTGAGGGTCAGCACGGTGGATGTGTAGTTGCCTACCCTTCCCACCTGGGGGCGGCCCGTCAGGAAGACCAGGATCCAGTTGCAGAGGAAGGTGTTTAGTCTCAGGGTCCTTAGCTTAGTGATGAGCTTTGAGGGCGCTACGGTGTTGAACGCTGAGCTGTAGTCAACAAACAGCATTCTCACGTAGAGTAAGTGTTCCTCTTGTTCATGTGGGAGTGGGAAGTGTGGAGTGCAATGGAGATTGTGTCATCTGTGGATCTGTTGGGGCGGTATGTGAATTGGAATGGGTCCAGGGTGTCTGAGATGTCAACAGAGCAAAAAAAAAAGTATGTACAGATGTAGAATCTTAATTTGAGCCAATTTGCTACAGCCAAAAAATAATCCTGCAGAAACAGGAAATGTGAATTATTATGTGGATTACAACTAATGGACATTTTTGTAGGGGTTGAAAATCAAATCTGGAATTTCTATGTGGAAATTAAAAACTTCTGAAGCGTTTTTAAACCTCAAATACACTACACAATTTATATTTCTCCTGCAACACTGTGATCAATTTAAGATACTACATCTGTAACATGTTGTAATAAACTTGTGAAAATAATACTCTCTCTAGCATACACCAACACAGCCATTCCAGAATGTTTTACCAACGGTTCTGTATCCCTTTCTGTAAGGGTCCTTGCTATCTGGAATCCTTGGGACTTCCCTACCCCCATTGAAGTTGAAATTTAAACTGGTAAAGGTAAGGGTTAAGATAAAGGTTAGGGTTAGGTAAGAGTTATGGTTAGGGTAAGGGTTAAGGTTAGGCTTAGGGTTTACAGTAGGGTCATCACAAGGATCCCGGATAGCACTAAACTTTCTGTAAGAGCAGTACGCCTGCAGCGGTCAAGTGTCTACTGGTACAGGGTAGAATGAAGTCGTACACAATAGACCCTGACCTCAGGCCAGTTTGGCACTTTCTATCCTAATGGCTTTGGGGTGGGTAAACTGATCCTAGTTCTGTACCTAAAACCACAGCTTCCCAGAGCAGTTCACGTCTCCTACGCAACATGGGAGCAGGAGACCTCACAAAGAACCAGATTGGCCCAGCCTGCAGTGTCAGACAGTTGGGCTTTACCCTGACACAGTGAACCTCAAAGTCCAAATTTATGGCTCTCTGGAGGAACCACACAGAAGTGCCACAGGGCACCAAACGAGAAAAACAACTTGAGGAACACGAGAGCCGAGTGAAGCATTTAGGCCAACTCCAACAGTGAAAACTAAGATGATCATTTATAGACAGAAAGCAGACTCATTCCAAAGCCTAACTTTGTGAAGGATGAGAGTTTTTCTTGAAAATGTCAGTCTGTGTCGGATTGTTAGACAACAACAAAGCAATGAATGTGTAGTGGCAGCATCAGAGGTAATGCACACCTTTAATTGAGGGCACAGTAAATATTAAAAATATATGTGGTTTGTGTTGTCATAATGCAACAGTCATTAAGTGATTGGAAAAGCAAGAAAACAGTTCAATTCTCTCCATAAACTTAAATCATGATAGCAGCCATAGTGTTTGAAATTGAGAAATGTCTTATGTAAAGCGCCGAAATAAGAGGCCGATATAAGAAGAGATGGAAATATGCCGACAGTATGATGTCTCAGAGATCTCCAAAAAGGGTCACAACCACAAACAAACGTAATAATTAAATACATGCCTCATTCTTACTCATCTCTCCGTCCTATTCAAAGCTTAGCCACATACAGAAGAAAGTTTGAAATTGGTTTGTAGCCTGTTTGGGAATAATGTTGTGTTAAATTTTTAAGAATACATGACAATGAATGAAAGCCACACAGACTAAGACCTATTTAAACAACTACAGTCAAGACAAACAGGCTTGTTTTAGAAGTATGAATTCAAATGTCAGGTCATAGTATTTTATAGGTTTAAATGTTAGACATGACTGCCCTCTTCTGGTGAACTGAAGAAATACAAATTCATGGAAAGACTGGCCAACAAACTCAATCTAAACACACATTCAAAGTGTTGTTGGACCATTATTAATCAATCCATTTATCAATGCTGTATTTAAAAAAAAAAAAAACGAATGAAAACACTGCAATGTATTTAATGTATTCAATCTTATCTAAACATAGTTTTTCTTTTAGGGCTCCTAGCAGCAAAAGTGCATGAAGTCCTATTTTTTGTTAGTGTTCCGATTATTCAGTTATTTCTTTATTTTCAGACAATAACTAAACAACCAATTAGTAAAAGGTTGTAACATATGGCATGATGGCAGAACCCTGAAAGAGTAACTGGCATGCCAAAAGTGGCATTGATTGGCCCCTAGGTGGCGCTACAGTAATCAGTCAAATTCTAAAACACACAAAAAAATTCCCATCTAAACTGAGATGCGCGGGGTGAGCAGGGCATGTGAAAAGCAGGTGAAGAAAAGGTCAGGTTCACTAAATCTTTTACTAGATGCAGCAGCACAGAAGTCTACGGAGGAAACGATCGACACTGCTCTTCTTCAGCTTGACCACATCTCCTGGGAATTACACAGAGGATCAATGTCTCATACACACTAACCTCATGAAAGAATCGAACACAGGCAAGTAGATGAGGTATATCAGTGTGAAAATACTTAATGACAAGGGACTCTGTGCAAACTTACCTGACTGGAGGTCAGCTGTTACCTCATTCATTTCTCAGTGTATAGAGGTCGTGCTCAGTGGAGTTGACCCAGGAGTCTCAGGTGGTGTTGTCAGCAGGTTAGTTGACCCAGGAGTATTCACGCGCACAACAGACTGAAAGCAGGAAAGACACAATACCATTTCTTACAACCAATTTACTAATAGTGATCATTTCTATAAAAGTTTGAGAACTCAAAAAAGTTGTTGCTTACCTCAATGGTCTTTGGAGCTGGTGTTCGATTCAATCGGAGTATTCACCTTGCTTCTCCTTCTGTCCCTTACTGGACAGGTTCAGATCGAAGTGTCACAGCTGGGGCTCGACGTCAGCCAGATGTTTCTCGACCATCATGTTGGCCACCATTAAACATCTCTCCTCATCCCCAGAGAAGGCTTCAATCCCCAGACCCCTGGGGTGATAGTTAACACACTTCAGGTACTCCCAGTAGAACACTTCAGCCCAGTAGCTCTTACTGTCAGAGTCAGTACACTTCTCCAGCTCCTCAGTGAACACGCTGTGGGATCTGTCAATGACTGTCTGAACCAGCATACAGAACTGCTTGGCCAAAGGGAAGGACGTTGACACTTTGCCGTTTGGTACAGGAGAGCTTCTCCAGGAATCGGACGACAATTTGCTTCAGAACGGCCTGTGCCGGGCATACATACGGTGTACAGTGAGGGGAAAAAAGTATTTGATCCCCTGCTGATTTTGTACGTTTGCCCACTGACAAAGAAATTATCAGTCTATAATTTTAATTAGAGGTTGACCGATTAATCGGAATGGCCGATAAATTAGGGCCGATTTCAAGTTTTCATAACAATCGGTATTTTTGGCCACCGATGTTTTTTCTTCTTTTTTTCTTCTTTAATATAAATATTTTTTAACTAGGAAAGTCAGTTAAGAACACATTCTTATTTTCAATGACGGCCTAGGAACGGTGGGTTAACTGCCTTGTTCAGGGGCAGAACGACAGATTTTTACCTTGTCGTCAGCTTGGGGATGCAACCTTACGGTTAACTAGTCCAATGCTCTAACCACCTGCTTTACATTGCACTCCACGAGGAGCCTGCCTGTTACGCGAATGCAGTAAGAAGCCAAGGTAAGTTGCTAGCTAGCATTAAACTTATCTTATAAAAAACAATCAATCATAATCACTAGTTAACTACACATGGTTGATGATATTACTAGTTTATTTAGCCTGTCCTGCTTTGCATATAATCGATGCGGTGCGCATTCGCGAAAAGGGTCTGTCGTTGCTCCAACATGTACCTAACCATAAACATCAATGTCTTTCTTAAAATCAATACACAAGTATATATTTTTAAACCTGCATCTTTAGTTAATATTGCCTGCTAACATGAATTTCTTTTAACTAGGGAAAATGTGTCACCTCTGCAACAGAGTCAGGGTATATAAGGCAGTTTGGGCCGCCTGGCTCGTTGCGAACTGTGAAGACTATTTCTTCCTAACAAAGACAGCCGACTTCGCCAAACGGGGGATGATTTAACAAAAGCGCATTTGCGAAAAAAGCACAATCGTTGCATGACTGTACCTAACCATAAACATCAATGCTTTTCTTAAAATCAATACACAGAAGTATATATTTTTAAACCTGCATATTTAGCTAAAAGAAATCCAGGTTAGCAGGCAACATTAACCAGGTGAAATTGTCACTTCTCTTCCGTTCATTGCACGCAGAGTCAGGGTATATGCAACAGTTTGGGCCGCCTGGCTCGTTGCGAACTAATTTGCCAGAATTTTACGTAATTATGACATAACATTGAAGGTTGTGCAATGTAACAGGAACATTTAGACTTATGGATGCCACCCGTTAGGTAAAATACGGAACGGTTCCATATTTCACTGAAATAATAAACGTGATAGTTTCCGGATTCGACCATATTAATGACCTAAGGCTCGTGTTTCTGTGTGTTATTATGTTATAATTAAGTCTATGATTTGATAGAGCAGTCTGACTGAGCGATGGTAGGCACCAGCAGGCTCGTAAGCATTCATTCAAAATAGCACTTTCGTGCGTTTTACCAGAAGCCCTTCGCAATGCATTGCGCTGTTTATGACTTCAAGCCTATCAACTCCCAAGATTAGGCTGGTGTAACCGATATGAAATGGCTAGCTAGTTAGCCGGGTGCGCGCTAATAGCGTTTCAAACGTCACTCGCTCTGAGACTTGGAGTAGTTGTTTCCCTTGCTCTACATGGGTAACGCTGCTTCGAGGGTGGCTGTTGTCGATGTGTTCCTGGTTTGAGCCCAGGTAGGAGCGAGGAGAGGGACGGAAGCCATACTGTTACACTGGCAATACTAAAGTGCCTATAAGAACATCCAATAGTCAAAGGTATATGAAATACAAATCGTATAGAGAGAAATAGTCCTATAATTCCTATAATAACTACAACCTAAAACTTCTTACCTGGGAATATTGAAGACTCATGTTAAAAGGAACCACCAGCTTTCATATGTTCTCATGTTCTAAGCAAGGAACTTAAACGTTAGCTTTCTTACATGGCACATATTGCACTTTTACTTTCTTCTCCAACACTTTGTTTTTGCATTATTTAAACCAAATTGAACATGTTTCATTATTTATTTGAGGCTAAATTGATTTTATTGATGTATTATATAAAGTTAAATTAAGTGTTCATTCAGTATTGTTGTAATTGTCATTATTACAAATAAATAAAAACAAATCGGCCGATTAATCGGTATCGGTTTCCCCCCGGTCCTCCAATAATCGGTATCGGCGTTGAAACATCATAATCGGTCAACCTCTAATTTTAATGGTAGGTTTATTTGAACAGTGAAAGACAGAATAACAACAAAAAAAATCCAGAAAAATGCATGTCAAAAATGTTATAAAATGATTTGCATTTTAATGAGGGAAATAAGTGTTTGACCCCTCTGCAAAACATGACTTAGTACTTAGTGGCAAAACCCTTGGCAATCACAGAGGTCAGAAATTTCTTGTAGTTGGCCATCCAGGTTGGCACACATCTCAGGAGGGATTTTGTCCCACTCCTCTTTGCAGATCTTCTCCAAGTCATTAAGGTTGAGGCTGACGTTTGGCAACTCGAACCTTCAGCTCCCTCCACAGATTATCTATGGGATTAAGGCCAGGAGACTGGCTAGACCACTCCAGAACCTTAATGTGCTTCTTCTTGAGCCACTCCTTTGTTGCCTTGGCCGTGTGTTTTGGGTCACTGTCATGCTGGAATACCCATCCATGACCCATTTTCAATGCCCTGGCTAAGGGAAGGAGGTTCTCACCCAAGATTTGATGGTACATGGCCCCGTCCATCGTCCCTTTGATGCGGTGAAGTTGTCCTGTCCCCTTAGCAGAAAAACACCCCCAAAGCATAATGTTTCCATCTCCATGTTTGACGGTGGGGATGGTGTTCTTGGGGTCATAGGCAGCATTCCTCCTCCTCCAAACACGGCGAGTTGAGTTGATGCCAAAGAGCTCCATTTTGGTATCATCTGACCACAACACTTTCACCCAGTTGTCCTCTGAATCATTCAGATGTTCTTTGGCAAACTTCAGACGGGCATGTATATGTGCTTTCTTGAGCAGGGGGACCTTGCGGGCGCTGCAGAATTTCAGTCTTCACAGCGTAGTGTGTTACCAATTGTTTTCTTGGGGACTATGGTCCCAGCTGCCTTGGGATCATTGACAAGACCCTCCCGTGTAGTTCTGGGCTGATTCCTCACCGTTCTCATGATCATTGCAACTCCACGAGGTGAGATCTTGCATGGAGCCCCAGGCCGAGGGAGATTGACAGTTCTTTTGTGTTTCTTCCATTGCGAATAATCGCACCAACTGTTGTCACCTTCTCACCAAGCTGCTTGGCGATGGTCTTGTAGCCCATTCCAGCCTTGTGTAGGTCTACAATCTTGTCCCTGACATCCTTGGAGAGCTCTTTGGACTTGGCCATGGTGGAGAGTTTGGAATCTGATTGATTGATTGCTTCTGTGGACAGGTGTCTTTTATACAGGTAACAAACTGAGATTAGGAGCACTCCCTTTAAGAGCGTGCTCATAATCTCAGCTCGTTACCTGTATAAAAGACACCTGTGAGTCAGAAATCTTTCTGATTGAGAGGGGGTCAAATACTTATTTCCCTCATTAAAATGCAAATCAATTTATAACATTTTTGACATGCGTTTTTCTGGATTCTGTTGTTATTCTGTCTCTCACTGTTCAAATAAACCTACCATTACAATTATAGACTGATCATTTCTTTGTCAGTGGGCAAACGTACAAAATCAGCAGGAGATCAAACACTTTTTCCCCCTCACTGTACATGACCAAGCTCACCTCCATGGTATTCATCATTACCAACTTTTTTGTTGTTCGAAGAGTCCTTGGCCTTCTTAATTTATTCGACCACAAGGTGAACCATGTGCCTCGTTAGCATGGTGGCGCTGTAAGTTGTGACAAACTTTAAGATCTTCTCTGTGCCACCATAGTGCAGGTCAGTATGGATGTTTGTCATCTCAAGGATCTGGTCCCAGCCCAGATGCCAGTTGGCTTTCCGCTTCTTATTCATAACTGACCCCCCACAGAGCAAAAGCTGGTTGATGATGTCATCTATGAGGGGCCGGTCATGAAGGTTGATGATGCCTTTCTCCAGTGTCCCACCATAGATTAGGATGGTTGTCAGAACAATGCTGGTCCTCAGGAGCTCTGATGGGATCACCAGCTGGTCAGGGCACTTTGGAGGAACGTTGTTCCAATTGGCCACTGCTTTGGCCTCTGATAACCAACCATGGATAGAGCTGAATGTAATATAATCAGCAGGAGCTTCAAACAGTCTCTGGACTTTAGTGGTCATAGCTTCAATGTCGGTGCTGACCAGAGTGAGACTTTGGATGAAAAGAGCCCTCCTAAGGTCCTCTGGGCTGCTTAGGCGCTGGATCTTATGGTTGAGTAAGTGGACCATCCTGACACCAGTGGAAAGGGAATAATAGACCTGAGGTGCAGGAGGGGCCTTCAGACCTGTTAGAGGTTCTCCACCACTGCCATCACCATGGTGACAGCCAGATCACTCAGGGCCAGTCACAGGGGCCTTTCATCTGGTGGGGCCACAGGGCCTGGAGCAGCCTGGGAAAGATGTCCAGCACCACATTAAAGGAACAGCACAGCTTGGAGTAAGGATTGAAGGTTAAGCTAAGGGAAATGCTCCTCAGAGTTCTTACGACCTCGTCGCAGACCTCAGGGTTGCTAAAAGATATGAGCCAGAGAGAAGGAAGAGGTCCCTGCACTAGTCATTTCACATACTGTAGCATCAGGGTATAGAGCAAGGAGCTGTAACAAAGAGAGTAAATGTGACTTATAGGTTGGAGAGATCAATAGTAGAGTCAAGATGACTAAGGTTGGGGGTTGACTAAGGTTTTTGGTCAAATCGCTGGAAGCCTGATGTTCAAGGTCTCTCATTCTGAAATAAGCTTGGTCTGTCACAGGAAACAGGAAGTGCCTTTAGTGCCCATGGCAATGAGTGGTCGGATTTTCGTTATTTAGCCCTCCGAAAAGGCTCACCAGGAAGCACACAATGTCATGACTCGTGTTTTGTCCTTAATTTTATTTTAAATCAAATGACCACAGGTCATAAACCTGAAATACAACAAACAAGTAATGACAATATATTATTCAGATATATTATTTAGTATAATAAATCAAAATAAGCCTGCAACACCATCAAAGATGTGGCGAATCTGGCTTAAAACAGCACCGACTACATCACCCAGAATGCCCAGCGCCAGAGGTTGCTATGGACACTGTCACAGGACACAGAACCCATGCCACCACATGCCTCGTCCAAAGGATTTACACACAAACGCAACATAATGCGGCACTCCACCATGGATCACCGAACCAAACCACCGCTATCACCACCGCCACCAGAAACCAGCAGAGTGCTCCGAACAATCAGCACAATGCAAATGGCTGATAATAATAGCCTAATGCTATATAGCATCTGGGTCGCTGAGCTACCGCACCCAGCGAGCTACAAGTTACTCCCGGCAAACTAACACCAACACAGTGAAGTAAACGTTCAGTGCACAAACATATAAGTGACTTAAACATCAATGCTAGACTGAGTAGTTCGCAGTTACATACCAACGGGCTGTGTGCTCCTGACGATTGTCTACGGGGAAGTGATTACCAGGTGCTGTAATTTAAGTCTCTATTGAAGCTACGCATGCGCACATAACGTAACATATTTGAGCATCTAAGAAACTTAAAGAAATCACTCATTCCCCATTTAATTGAACACATCAGACCCATTTGCTTCTCTTTTATCTATTTATATATATATTGTTTTCTTTTCCTGAGTGAGCTAGAAATCTCAACAATGAGGGAAACATTTTTGACATAAAAGATCAATGAGAACGTCAAAAATGAGCTTGTGGCTATGTAAGACCAAAGAGCTCACTAACTATACATTTCTACTTCATTTATACTGTAGCTAAGTCTCTTAACAGGTTAGCTACATCATTCCCTTTCTCTGCTTCCTTTCTGAGCCTTCAAATCAAATACAGAGCAACTCAAATTTCCAGCTATTTTTGTCCCCACTAATCTCACATAGATGTTGTATTGAGCCTATGACAGGGAATCACAGCGGTACTGTACATTTGTGTCTGGGTGTGCTCTGACGGTTCATGAATCCAGATCGATTTAAAAATGCACGATATCTGTTAACGGGATTGAACCATCATATAGGCCTAACTATAGTGTATGTTTGTTGATTTGAAGTTATTGCCCAAGCTATCAATTACAACAATTCTGCAACATGTTATCTTAAAATATTTTCTAATCAGAGAATATAAGCCGGACCAAAATTATTATACATATTGTTTTTGTGTGATGTTTTCGGTTATAATGCGTATGGCAGATGTGTTTTTATGCTGATCCAAGGTCAGTTTGGCATTCTCACCTCTAACTGTTTTATTATTTCACTTTGTCCTGCATTGTTGGAACTCTGAGCTTAATTTCACTGTACCATATAATTACATCTGCAACCCTGTACATGTGACTATTAAACCATCATTGAGTTTGCTGACGACACAGCAGTGGTAGGCCTGATCACCGACAACGATGAGACGGCCTATAGGGAGGAGGTCAGAGAACCAGCAGTGTGGTGCCAGGACAACAACCTCTCCCTCAATGTGAGCAAGACTAAGGAGCTGATCGTGGACTACAGGAAAAGGAGGGCTGAACAGGCCCCCATTAATATCAACGGGCCGGTAGTGGAGCGGGTCGAGAGTTTCAAGTTCGTTGGTTTCCACATCACCAACGAACTATCATGGTCCAAACATACCAAGACAGTCATGAAGAGGGCACGACAAAACCTTTTTCTCCTCAGGAAACTGAAAAGATTTGGCATGTGTCCCCAGATCTTCAAAAGGTTCTACAGCTGCACCATCGAGAGCATTCTGACCGGTTGCATCACCGCCCGGTATGGCAACTGCTCGGCATCTGACCGTAAGGCACTACAGAGGGTAGTGCAAACGGCCCAGTACATCACTGGGGCCAAGCTTCCTGCCATCCAGGACCTATATAATAGGCAGTGTCAGAGGAAAGCCCATAAAATTGTCAGAGACTCCATTCTCCCAAGTTATAGACTGTTTTCTCTGCTACCGCACGGCAAGCGGTATCGGAGCGCCAAGTCTAGGTCCAAGAGGCTCCTAAAATCGCCACCGGACTATTTACATTGACCCCCCCCCCTCCACCTCCCTTTTGTACACTGCTGCTACTCGCTGTTTATTATCTATGCATAGACACTTCACCCCCACCTACATGTACAAATTATCTTGACTAACCTGTACCCCTGCACACTGACTCGGTACCGGTGCCCCCTGTATATAGTCTCATTATTGTTATTCTTATTGTGTTACTTTTTATTGTTACTTTTTATTTTAGTCTACTTGGTAAATATTTTCTTAACTCTTCTTGAATTGCACTGTTGGTTAAGGGCTTGTAAGTAAGCATTTCACAGTAAAATCTACACTTGTTGTATTCGGAGCATGTGACAAATAAAGTTTGATTTAATTAAACCCTAAACCTAATAATTTACCCCCACTAAAACAGGAACTTTATCTCAGACCACTTGAATAATGTCAGGCCTACTGGACAGAAGGCTACATTCCACAAGAGCCAGCTTGACAAGTTTTAACCCTGCGGCATTTTGAAAATGAAACCGGTCATTTAATCATGATTTGATCTGTTAACAAGCTAGCACAGACAAAAAGTTGTCTAGTCTTGAAATACACAAAGCAGTCTGGATTGTCAGTTAGTTACATACAACAATATTTGAACACGGTGTGATATAGCTAACACTAGTTGAAATCCATTCATAAATATTTTTCAGAGACCAATCAAATCCCCTCTGGTCACCTCAGTAGTCCACTAAGCCATCCCTACTTAGTTCCATGATCGGACTCATTTGTTCCTGTTGAGATGAACCCAGGATTGTGTTTAGATAACCAATGAGGAATAAAGACAACGAGCCTTAGGGGTCCTTAAAGCAGCTCTGTCAAACCAAGGTGAGGATAGGCTGCGTCCTGACTAAACTCACATTGTTCGATCTGTGGCAGCCTGCCCATCTGATAACACACAGTACCTGTCAACACCAGATTACAGGCCACAACTCAGACATTTGGTGTCGTATATCACAGGTTGGTTCGGTGAGGCCTCTGTTTTGGAGAATGTACAGCGCCTTCTAGATGCAAGTGTAACGGGTTCGAAAGTGACAGGTTCTAGGTCTGGGTTGAGCAAGCAGAGGGAAGCAGAGGCAGACAATAAAAAAGGGAAGTTAAGGAAATAAATGTCAAGGCATAGTTTTCTCCACAAGTTGAAATCAAAGTTCAGACACGTTCTCAGTTCACATTCCAGTTACGTAAATCATGTCCACACTTCGTGTCATTTTCTTATTTTCTTAACTTTACAAACCATGCTATTGAAAATACAACAAACCAACACAAACCAAACAAAAAGAGGCAGAGGAAGCGACAGTCCAGCAGGCAGGCAACCATTTCTTCATACATTCTATTTTATCATACTCCATTTTAGCCATGTTCTCTCACTAAACAAAGCCATTACATGCTCTTCTCAAAAGTTCCACCATGCCTACAGACTGCATCACTTCCTGTTGACAGCCACCAAGAAGCACAAAACAGGTGGGTTTAAATACATGCAGCACAAGTCACATGACCAGGCAATCAACCAATAAAAATAGTTGTTAGAATTAAATGTTGCAAATGAGTCACACCTGTGACATAAGTACAGGTTTAGTATATGATTCCTTGGTCTGCCCATATGGCTTGACCAGCGTGCAGGTTGAGCAGAGTTTGCCATTCTGGGACTATTCCACTGGTTGGTTAAAAATCAATTCTCAAAGTAATCCTTGAATGTAAAACCCCCACAGCATCAAAAGAAAGCAATAAGTTCAAATGAAGTCAGGAACGCACAAGTCACATTTTTGCAAAAAGGGCTCAAATTTAATAATAGCCTACTTCCAGAGGACTCTGGAGGCCATTACCGGGTACAAATCAATTTGGCATGTCCCATTACTTAGTCCATGTACATGATGAAGAAAGCAACCAATCAAGTACAACAAAAATCTTCTTTGAAAGAGAACCAATTCCAAGAGAGCACAGACTGTTCCTACTGTACTTGTCAGCTCAGATATACTTCATATCAATACAGGCACTGAAGAATCCTCCCATATTTCAGGCGTGTAAAGATGTCAGAATATTTCTAGTATTGGGCGAGTCTCAGACCACCAAGAATCCTTTCAAGGCAAAAGTGACAGTTTTGCAGTAACTGGGGTCAAGGGGTTCCAAGGAAATACATTATACTTGAAAATCGGATCATTTCTCTATGGAGCAAAGTCCAATAGCACTGCATCCCTCTCTTTTCATTGAGAAGTTTGGCAGCTATGAACATAGTGAAGATAGCAGCCTCCCATTGACTTTCTGTTGGATAGTACTGTGCCCAGGACATTCTGAACATGGTTATTGTACGGACATGATTGGACTTTGAAGTAGCATGACGTGGCCATGTTCATAGAGTAGTGCAGAGGTGCTCCTGACGGAAAATGTCACCCTTACTGTTCGATGAGATGACATTCAAATGGCATAGAGACAACGCAGCAAATGGGTGAATTACCATGTCGACATCTCATTGAGTTTCCGAAATTGTAATGATACGATTTCTTTAAAAAGCGTGACTAGAAGGAATGCAGTGACCTATGTCAAGTCAAAATCAATCCCCAGTGGAAGGCTGGGGTTGTTCGACTGCCACTGGTTCACTCTGTGTAACATGGAAATATAATGGCCTAGTCATTATAGGAAGTAGGAAGCAATTTCACATGCAAATGAAGGTCCTCCGATTCCGTTTGATTTGCCACTCAGCGTTAGCCGTCGCGTCTGCGGGAACATGACACGAGGGTTGTTCTGGTGTAATTGCCTTTGAGCTCAAATTGCCCTGTTTTTCTTGCATTGTGGAGCACCTGTGCAGAGTTCCAAACATTTGATGTGTGTGTTGCCCACATTTCAAGAGGACATCCTTAGAACACCCGATTGACAAGTAATTGCTCCTTGAAAACAATTTGTAGCCGGATTATACTGGGGGAAAAAATGTATTGCTAATAATGAAAAGGTTATATGATTGAAGTAAAACCGCAAGCATTTGAATGACTAAGCAGTTATTAATGTCTATGGACTAAGCAACCAAATATCATATAAAAGACTTTGTTACACTAATTATCCTCTAGAGATAAATGGATGGCTTTTTTAAAACAATTATTAGTCGATTTGTGTCTCAAAAATAAATATATAAAAAAAACATTTCAGCTGTTCCAGCACAACATGACATTGTGGCTCGAGAACATCGCTCTCAGCTGGACATCACACTACCCTCAGTGCTGTAAGGAAAAACCATCTGCTCGCTATAGCCATCTCTCTCAAGAAAAGCCTCATCTCAGCTGAGCACACTTTGGCCGACATGAGACACAGAGCGGTATCCAACCCGATCACTCAGGATACTAGACCATGGCGCACACTGCTTTCTCAAGACATACGGCTTCAAGTTCAGATGATTGAACGAGCCATTTAGTTTTTAATGTCGTTTTTTTTAACCTTATGAGGTCTATATTGGGCTGACCTGTCCTAGGTATGATTCACTCAGTCAATAGATGAACAGGCAAACACTGACTGTGCAACAGGAGCCATTATTGACAAGACATTGTTCAAAAGATGTCAGGCGGCAGTTTTCAAGCACCCTCGCATCAAAGAGAAAGATCACAAGGTCAGAAATTAGGCTGCTGACTTACATTTCTGGCAAATATAGAGTTCTGGTTGTAGGTTTGACAAACATGGAAATTACAGAACCAAATAAAAAAAAATTCAAATATTTAAACTGTGAATCACATACAGATCAGATAGTGCTTTCCACACAGTACATTCTAGGAAATATAAGGCAAATCAATTACACAAATTAAACTCAGATCCCAATCAAACCCAAGGAAGCGAGGTGAGCACCCGGTAAAACCTTTAAAGCAAACCAAGGATTATAAAGTATAAGCACATTGGCCCTTTCCGTAAATTGGATATTGGGCATTATGCATATATCATCAGCCCAAGTGCTCAAACTGGACTACAGCTTGTTGCATTCACCTCACCTATATTTCGTTTACTTAATGATGTACCTGTATACTACAGGTATTCAAAAATATATTTCATGCATCTCTCTGCATGTGAAAAACACGTCATATTTGTTAAATGTTGCATAATAATAGTATGAGCTTGATGATTTGACGGTGTCCAGAGGGGAGGGGACACGAGGTTGTATGAGGTACTGTATTATAAAATGGACGTTGTATTCAGTGCAGGATCAGACCGACAGGGAATAGACTCAGTCCTCTATCCATCAGAGAAGATAGCAGACCTTTTCTGAGCTCACTCAACAGCCAACTATCATTATTTCTTTAAGATATATACTTCTGAAGTAAAAAAAAAAAAAAAGAGTCTTATTTTAATATAGTTTTGCATAGTATCGTTACATTCAATGGATATCTTGAAATTCCAGCTGGTAATAGTTACCCTGTTTGCACTGGTGTACACATGTCAAGGATTGTCGTTTAGTGTTGACAAGGAACACTGGGTATCCAAAGACTGGCAGGTAAGTGGAACGTTTAATTTCTATTATCAAGAATAGTTTATATAATTAGTATATTCCTGATTTGAACCAAGAACAAAAAATATTTGCGAGTAATAATTGTCACAATTGAATTTTTTCCCCCCACAAATAAATCAAGAAAAAAAATGTGGTGAAAAAGACATCTTTAATCCTTTCCCCAGGATGAGCCACTGAAAGAGAGGTTGTCCAGCCACGTGGCTAGTCTGATAAAGAGATCCAAAGCCCGTCAGTTCTACGGGCTCATGGGCAAACGCTCAGGTAAGCACTATAACGTTCTGCCTGTCCATTACAAGAATGAAAGACTTGAAAGGGATCTTGAAGGAGGTAGACTAGAATACAAATTGTATGATGCGTACTGTATGTTGAGTACGTATTATATCTAATTGACAAGAAAAGCAAATATTTTGAACTCAAATACGTTTGAGTGCTTATCAGGTCACTTTAATTACAGACGATCAGCCGCAGCCTATTAAAGTGGATAGAAAACGTGAGTATAGCACACTGGAGTAACAAAAAAAGACTTTTTAGAATAGTGGTAGCCTATACAGCACACTCTGGTCCATATACTATATTGTAGATTATGATTTAGATACGAAATATCGACAACACAACAATGAGCAAATGTTCTGCATTATATGGATTCAAAACATGTTTTACATTTAACATGAGAAAAAAATATGCATCTCCTTTTAAATGACTCTTTCCTGGTGATGTCTTCAACAGGAAACAAAGGGGATATGTTTGTTGGACTTATGGGAAGAAGAGCACTAAGTGGGGGTAAGAATGATGACACTTCATATAAAATCCTCTGTAGCTCAGTTGGTAGAGCATGGCTCTTGCAGCGTGGGTTCAATTCCTGGGACCCCCCCATACGTAAAAATGTATACATGGATGACTAAAACGCTTTGGATAAAAGTGTCTGCTAAATGGCATGCTCTATATTATTTGAAATCTCAAGGCATTTGTTTTTTTAGACAAACAAAGCAGAGAGAAGTACAATTTAAAAAAGGTATCAACAATTGCAGTCGTGTGTCATAACCAAATGCAATGTTTTTTGCTGCAGAATCGTTCACGAGGATCATTCCAGATGCTCCAAGCACTGCGACCGATGTCACTGAGGGATCAGACACACAACCAGGTCTGTCATATGCATTGATGTTATGGTTAAAACCAGAGAGCACTTTGTAACATTGTAATGTACAGCTTGTAAAATGTAATACAAGTTTTACTGTGCAATTTAAAACATACATGTAAAACTTGTATTCGTGTTGACTAAATGCAAACCAAACATTTGAACTTGTATGTAATATTTTTATTTCTTCATTTGGCAGATTCACAAGAGGAATGGGACCAACTCCAATATTACTAAAGCTAGAAAAAAAAGTTTGTTTTCATGACCTATACAATTTTGATATCGACTCAAAAAGGACTACCATACAAAACGAAACTGTATCTCATACTTGTAAGAAACAAAATGCTATATCTAAGGTATCAAAGTTCATGCTGATGATTATTGTATATTCTATCCCAAAAAATGTACTTGTCTCCGCAAACAACCGCAACTGTGTTGAATGAAATAAAATAGCCAGGAATGCTGCAGCTGGTCAGAGATATCTTTTTTTGTGGACAAAGAAGCAAAAACACTCATGTGATCCACTAGTGTCAGAGCTCAGACGAGATGTATCTACATTCATAGCTCATCTTTAAGTGGATCTTTTAAAACAAGTCATCAACTCAAATTCTGTAACCTTCATTGTTTAACAATATTTCAGCCAAGAATTGATTGAATGGTGACATGGTGACATATTACTAAAATATAAATACAAGTCGAAATGTAAAAAGGGAAGAGAGTTCCTCCAGACACAAAAAAACAAGTAAGGGGCAGCTACAGGGTGGGTTTAGGGATAGAAGATCACTGTGGTATTGATAGGACTCCTATCCCAGCAGAAGAAAGATCACTGTGGTAATTATAGGACCCCTATCCCGGCAGGTGTGGTAGAAGAAAGATCACTGTGGTAATTATAGGACTCCTATCCCGGCAGGTGTGGTAGAAGAAAGATCACTGTGGTAATTATAGGACCCCTATCCCGGCAGGTGTGGTAGAAGAAAGATCACTGTGGTAATTATAGGACTCCTATCCTGGCAGGTGTGGTAGAAGAAAGATCACTGTGGTAATTATAGGACCCCTATCCCGGCAGGTGTGGTAGAAGAAAGATCACTGTGGTAATTATAGGACTCCTATCCCGGCAGGTGTGGTAGAAGAAAGTCAAGTTTATTAAGTGGCTCACTTGTGAGCCTATAGCCTATGTCCCTTTGGGTGGGGTCCATTTAAGCGAGCTGGGGTCAATGGTTTTGTTGTTGCTGCCTCTTTTGGTCTCCTTGGCTTTCCACTCATCGATCAGGTCCTGTGAGGGGGAGTTCAGTTCAATTCATTTATATGCCCTTGAGGAATTTGCCTCGCATTCAAGAGCACCGAGTCAGACATAAAATGATCAACATTTACAGATATGACATACAGCGGGTATCATAAGTATTCATCCTTCATCCCCCTTGGATTTTTTCACATTTTGTTGTGTTACAATGTGGGAATGGAAAAGATTGAATTGTGACTTTGTTAGTGACCTACACAAAACAATCCATAATGTCAAATGAAAAGAAAAAGATATAAATGTACAAAAAAACTCAAATATAAGTCAAGTATTCACCTCTGTTCAGGCAAGCCTAAATTAGTTCAGGAGTAAAATTTGGCTTAACAAATCACAAGGGGTTGAAATGATTTTGGAATGACTACCCCTTCCACTGTCCCCCATACATGTGTAAGGTCTCTTAGTCACGTATTGAATTTAAAGCATAGATTTAACTAAAGACCAGTAGGCATTTGGAAAGCCTCAAAGAAGGGCCGTGATTGGTAGATGGGTAACAATAACGAATAAGACATTGAATATCACTTTAAGCATGGTCACATTAATAATTATGCTGTGGATGATGTATTAAACCCCCCAGATACATCAAAGATAATCGTCCTTCTGAATTGAGCTGCAGGACAAGAAGGAAACTGCTCAGGGGATGTCACCATGAGGACATTGGTGATGTTAAATCATCTACGGGGTTCAATGGCTGTGATGGGAGAAAACTGAGGACAGATCAACAACATTGTAATGACTCCACAATAATTACCTACATGACAGAAAATAATAACACAAATATACAGAATAAAAAAATATTCCAAAACATGCATCCTGTATACAACAATACACTAAAGTAACACCTAAAAAAAATAAAAATAAAAAAACACGGCAAAGGAATATACTTTTTGGCCTAAATCCAAAGCCTTTTGTTTGGGGCCAATCTAACAGGTCACTGAGTAACTGCCTCCTTATTTTCAAGCATGGTGGTGGCTGCATCATGGTATGGGTATTCTTGATATCGGCAAAGAATGGGAGGTTTTTTGGATAAAAATAAATAGGATGGAGCTAAGCACAGGCAATATCCTAGAGGAAAACCTGCTTCAGTCTGCTTTACACCAGACACTGGGAGAGGAATTTACCTTTCAGCAGGACAATAACCTAAACCTACAACACAAGGAAAAATATATACTAGAGTTGCTTACCATGAAGACAGTGAATGTTCCTGAGTGGCCAAGTTACAGTTGACACGGCATGAAGAATTACAAATAATAAAAATGGGCAAATATTGCACAATCCAGGGGTGCAAAGCTCTTAGAGACTGACCCAAGAAGACACACAGCTATAAATTGCTGCCAAAGGTGTTAGTAACATGTATTGCCTCAGGGGGTTCAATACTTAAAAAGGTACAGTATATTAGTGTTTTATTGTTCGTTAATCAAAAAAATATATACAGTACCAGTCAAAAGTTTGGACACACCTACTCATTGAAGGTTATATCTTTATTTTTACTTTTTTCTACATCGTAAACTATGAAATAACACATATGGAAGTAATGTAGTAAGCAAGAAAGTGTTAAACAAATCAAAATATTTAAGAATCTTCAAAGTAGGCACCCTTTGCCTTGATGACAGCTTTGCACACTCTTGGCATTCTCTCAATCAGCTTCATGAGGAATGTTTTTCCAACAGTCTTGGCGTTCCCACATATGCTGAGCACTTGTTGGCTGCTTTTCCTTCACTCTGCGGTCCGACTCATCCCAAACCATCTCAATTGGCTTGAGGTCGGGTGATTGTGGAGGCCAGATCATCTGATGCAGCACTCCATCACTCTCCTTCTTGGTCCAATAACCCTTACACAGCATGGAGGTGTTTTTTGGGTCATTGTCTTGTTGAAAAACAAATGATAGTCCCACTAAGAACAAACCAGATGGGATGGCGTATCGCTGTAGAATGCTGCGGTAGCCATGCTGGTTAAGTGTGCCTTGAATTCTAAATAAATCACAGAGCGTCACCAGCAAAGCACCCCCATACCTCCTCCTCCATGCTTCACGGTGGGAACCACACATGTGGAGATCATCCGTTCACCTACTCTGCATCTCACAAAGACACAGCGGTTTGAACCAAAAATCTCAAATTTAGACTCATCAGACCAAATGTCCATTGCTTGTGTTTTTTGGCCCAAGCAAGTCTCTTCTTCTTATTGGTGTCCTTTAGTAGTGGTTTCTTTGAAGCAATTCGACCATAAAGGCCTTTTTCACGCAGTCTCCTCTGAACAGAAGATGTTGAGAAGTGTCTGTTACTTGAACTCTGTGAAGCATTTATTTGGGCTGCAATCTGAGGTGCAGTTAATTGTAATGAACTTATCCTCTGCAGCAGAGGTAACTCTGGGTCTTCCTTTCCTTTGGAGGTCCTCATGAGAGCCAGTTTCATCATGGCGCATGATGGTTTTTGCGACTGCACTTGAACATAATTAGTATCCAGATTGCCTGACCTTCATGTCTTGAAGTAATGGACTGCAATTTCTCTTTTGTTATTTGAGTGGTTCTTGCCATAGTATGGACTTGGTCTTTTAACAAATAGGGCTATCTTGTCACAACACAACTGATTGGCTCAAAACGCATTAAGCAGAAAATAAATTCCACAAATTAACCTTTAACAAGGCACATCTGTTAATTGAAATGCATTTCAGGCAACTACCTCATGAAGCTGGTTGAGAGAATGCCAAGCGTGTGCAAAGCTGTCATCAAGGCAAAGGGTGGCTATTTGAAGAATCTCAAATATAAAATATATTTTGATTTGTTTAACACTTTTTTGGTTACTACATGATTCCATGTGTGTTATTTCATAGTTTTGATGTCTTCACTATTATTCTACAATGTAGAAAATATAGTAAGAATAAAGAAAAACCCTTGAATGCATGGGTGTTCTAAAACTTTTGACCGGTAGTGTATATATAAAAATGTTTTTCCACTGACATTAGCATTTTATGTAAATCGTTGACAAAAAAATTAATTACAATTAAATCCATTTTAAATCGCACTTTGCAACACAAAATGTGAAGAAATCCAAGGGGGTGAATAATTATGATACCCACAGCAGATGACAACCCACAGCAGATGACAACCACAAAACAGATGGACAGGGCTACATACACACAAGCTACAGTAAATACATGACTTACAGTGCAAAATCAAGGACATCTCAAATGTTCACAGAACTCCTCCTTCGCAGGTTTTAGGTGCCTAGTCTAGGGTATTAACTGACAAACAGGGCTGAATGGGATATTGTGATGTCACACACTGTTGGCTACATGATGGGGGACATTACTTAACCCTTTACACTAGGGGGAATTGGCCTATATGAATAGGCCCCAACTGAAATGCTCAAACAGAAAAAAAATATTAGAAGGATATGCATAATCACTTTTTTGCAATTGAAAAGGAACACTTTGGAGAATTATCTGAACAAACAGTTCACCTGAGACAGGACCGAATTCAAACATTACACTGTTGATTTCATGTGCATTTTACTGGCACTGTACTTTTTGCAGCCATTTTTTTTCGATAAAAAAAATAAAATCGGGCAATACTAAAACTCTGAATACATTCAATAATATATAAGAATATTCCTGCAAGATCTGGGGTAGATACAACATAAGATATAACATTACAAGGGTTTGAGTGAGAGGTCTCACTGGTGTCTTCAAGTGGCCACTCCAAAGTGTACAGTCATTTCAATACAGGTATGACTCAGGCAGTAGAGCAGTCAACTATTAGTTCATTTTTCTTTAGCTTTCCTGGCTGTGCCTTTGGAGGAACTGAGCATATCACACTTGTAGCTAGCGGGTGGTCGTCCCTTTTAGAAAGCCTGTCAGTTGAAAGCTATACATCGTAAAGCGGACAGCCAGAGTTCTGATGTAATGTATAGTATGTTACTGTACAGCCATCGCGCTCCAATTTAATCTCTTATCAGTGACCAAAACTCCCATTTTTGATCCCGTACATGGGATCAGAGTATAAAGGGTTAACCCGATGTAGATATTGTCATGACACACACCTTCATGAAGGGGGACACTTACCTGTCTCTTCAAGACGAGGTGCTTTCCCTTCCAGTACTTAAGCATCTGCAGGGACTGCAGTGTGCTGACAATGTCCACTGGGTTCACCGCGGTCTCCTGGCTGATCTCTGAACACACACAAGTACAACACACAGCTCTTCACACACTCATTGAAAATACTGAATCGTGCCAAGAGTACCGTTTCATATGCTATTCCTAGTCATTCAAATGCTTGGTAGGAAATCATCTCACGTGTTCAAATGAAACTGAGGCTAACCTGAACAAGCTAAATAATTAACATTAAATCAACATTTACAGACTTGACAACCATAAAACAGATTGATAGGGCTGTAAACACACAAGCTACAGCGAATACATGACAAATAGAGTGAAATCAAGGGTACCCTTCCCAGGTTTAATGCTTAGTGCATGTTCGTTAAGCAGTTTGATGCCCCACATACGGACTAATTCATTATGAGAAGAGAATTAGCCTATATAGACAAGGCCAAATTAAAATATTTCTAAATGAGAAAAAAAAAATGCATATGCTTAACCATGGGAGAAATTTAAAGAGGACACTTTGGAGATTGTGTTTGAGTGTCTGTGCATGGTGTGTGTGTGACCGGAACAAGCTACATAATTTACCAGGGTAATTTTAAACCCTCTTATTGGTAAAGTCCTCTGTCACCTTTGATGGAGATCTCCTTGCCCTGGAAGTTGTACATGTAACGCAGCAGCACCTCTTTCCAGTAGCTACGGTAGCTGATGAGGCCCAGGTCCGAGAGGGGCCGCTCTGGGGAGCCCACCTTCTCCTCCACCTTGGACAGCAGGTAGCCTACAGAAAGGGGAGAGAGCCGGCAGGTTGGTCACTAGCAGTTCTAATAAGTAATGAGATGGACTGCACTTACATAGCAATGAGACCTGGTGGAGAAAAGAAAAGAACTGCTAAATGAACTGTAGTTTCTACTGCAATAACCGCGTAATGACAACACAAAGAAGTTGCTTTCAGGACATTAAAAGCCATTTTTGACCAGCAACACTCCGCAGTCATTCCTGAGAGGCTTAACAAAATAAATCAGCATCTCGAAATGCCACCTGGCTGTAGTTGCAGTGGCCAATCTAACAAGGGGAAAACAGAGTTAGTCTATACTTACTGAAGTCAATCAGCATCTTCCCAAAGCCCTGCCTCATGTACTGAGGCATAGTCAGGATGCAAGAGACGTTGTAGTTGAGGAAAGAGTTCTTCTCCTGAAAGAACAGAGGATATGCGCCTGAATCTCATCTTTAAAACTAAAGTAAGAACAGAGACGTCCCTAATAATAATAATAAAAAAAAGCTCCTTATAAACCATATCAAAAAGTTATGGTAGACACTATCAATGTGAACGGAGTATAATGGATGGGTACCTTAGAGAAGTATCCCACAAGATGGCAGCCTGTGTTGTCTGCCTCAGTCATAACGTAGAACAGAAAGGGTTCCACGTCGTAGTACAAAGTCTTGTGATCCAGGAAGAGCTTGGCAAGTAGACACAGGTTCTGGCAGTAGATCTGGAAAAGGAAACCACACACCATTTAAATTCTCCAAAGACCTTGCCAGGCATAATGTTGGGGGCGAAAGGTTGTGCCGTACTACTATGGCCAACCCTGTAAAACAACACATTTCACTGCACCTATCCAGAGTACGTGACAATAAAACCATATATTTATATTATATGTAGCTTGTTTTATAGGAGTGCAAGGCACCCCTGGGGTTAGGGTCCCTGAAGAAATGTGAGACATGACAAAACGAAAGGTAATAATTCAACCATGATTATTTCTTAGTTCTTTAGACCGGAGAATAAAACGGAGACAGGAAAAAAAGCATTTGCTGTGTACGAGTCCAGGGTTAGTTCAAGTGTATAGGCCCCCTCACCTTGTTCTTCTTGCCGTCCACCTCAAAGACAGAGATGGCTCCCTTCCTGTAGACCTCATCTCCGGGCGGATGCTTCCACACACACTTGGCCTAACAAACACACAGGGAGACAACACTATTGATTTGCTCATTCAAACCCCATTAAAAAGGCCTCTCTGAACAGTTTCAGCTGAAATTGAAGACATTGGGTGAGTTTAGAATTCCCAAACATATGACAAAAGCAGCATAACATTTGATTGGCTGTTGCATGCAATTTCAATCACATTAGAGTTGCTTCGAGTATCAGCAAAAGTTGCTTGAGAGGATGTCACTTGCAAACTGCAACAAACGTTGTGTGAAAGTTGATTCGTGTAACCCCAGCTTAAGAGGTGATAGGACTGGATTTTCTACAGTGCCTTCAGGAAGTATTCATACCCCTCGACTTATTCCGCATTTTGTTGTATTACAGCCTGAATTCACAATGGATTAAATCAATTTTGTTCCCCCTACCCATCCATACACAATACCCCATGACGACAAAATGAAAACATGTTTTTAAAATGTTTGCAAATGCATTGAAAATGAAACACAAATGTAATTTACATAAGTATTCAAACATCTGAGTCAATACTTTGTAAAAGCACCTTTGGTGGCGATTCAATAAAATGTATTTATAAAGCCCAGCTTTGAGTCGTCTTGGGTATGTCTATGAGCTGAGAACAATGTTTATTTTTGTACCATGATAAGACCCTATGCCATTAACATTGTACTCCGGTGTTGGTGTTCAGGAGAGTCAACATTTGTCAGGATAAAAAGGAAAATACTTTTTCTCAAAAGGAGTGCAGCTGCAGGAGTTGTGCCATAGACCATTTGGAAGAATCTTTGAACATCTGCAGATTTTCTCAAAGCTCTGTTAAGCTAGATTGCTGTTCATCGCCTCTCCCAAGTCTTTCCACAGATTTTCAATGGGATTTAAATCTTGGCTTTGGCTAGAACACTCAAGGACTTTCACATTCTTGTTCTGAAGCCAATCCAGCGGTGTTTTGGCTGTATTTTTGGGGTCATTGTCCTGTTGGAACATGAAATCTATGCCCCAGTTTAAGTACGTTTGCACTCTGAAGAAGCAGGTTCATCAAGATTTTGCTGTATTTGGCTCAAGTCATTGTTCCCTCTATCCTCACCAGTCTCCCAGTCCCTGACGCTAAAAAACATCCTACATAGCATGATTCTTCCCCGTTGGGTGATGCACTGTGCTTGCTTTTCTCCAGACATAGCGCTTTACATTCAGGCTAAAGAGTTAAATTTGTCTCATCAGGCCACAGAATATTTTGCCTTATGCATGCTGTCATGTGCCTTTTTCTCAGGAGTGTCTTCCGTCTGGCCACTCTCCCATAAAGCCCAGATTGGTGAAGTGCTGTAGAGACCGTTGTCCTTGTGGCAGGTTCTCCCATCTCAGCCATGGAACTCTGTAGTTCAGTCTAGGTCACCTCCATGACCAAGGTCCTTCTTACCCAGTTCGATCCGACGGCCAGATATAGGCAGTTTCATATTTTTTTAATTTGCCAATGATGGAGACCACTGCTCTCTTCAAAACTTTTAACACTATTCTATCTCAGAGATCTACAGACAGTTCTTTGGACTTGAGAAGTTTCTGCTCTGACATCCACGGTCAACTGTGGGACCTTATAAAGACATGTGTGTTTCTTTCTAAATGTATGTCCAAACAACTGAATTGGCCACAGGTGAACTCCAATCAAGGTGTAGTGACAGCTCAAGGATGATCAAAGGAAATTGGATGCACCGGAGCTTAATTTGGGTGGCATAGCAAAGGGGTGGGAATACCTATGTAAATGACATATTTCTGTAATTCATTTTCAATACATTTCTAAAAACATGTTTTCACTTTGTCATTATGGGGTATTGTGTGTAGACGGGCGAGCGATTTTTTTTTAGATTTAATCTATTTTGAATTCGGGCTGTAACAACAAAATGTGGAATAACTAAGTCGAGGGGTACTTTCTGAAGGCACTGTATATCTATCTTACCATGTGTCGTCTCAGAATGGTCTGGCTCTTCATGTACTTGAGGCAGAACTCGCAGACGTAGAGGCGTCCCAGGCGGGCGTACTCCTCGGGGTAGGGCGAGTGGTACCACGTGTCCAGCTCGTAGCGGCCGAACATGATGGTCTTGATCATGTTGCTGCCCTCCGTGATCTGTCCCTGGATCCGCAGCTTCTCCTGTGGCGTTTTCAATAAGCGCGAAACAAGAGAGGAGAAATATGAAATTCTTCTAAACTACCAAGAACATCTTATCTACAATACCATCTAAATCACTATTGGTTTATTATGCATGAAGGACGAAGGTGCACTGAGGTTTTTGTCTTACCAGATCTTCAGATGCGCGTGCCTGGGCTTTTCTGAAAAGCTCCAGGTCATATTCACTAGTGATGTTCTCCAGAAGAGGTTCTCTGGTGTTGCCGTGGCTCTGTCGATGCTCCTGTAGACGAGATGGAAAGAAAAAGAGTTGGGTGACGGAGTGCTGATTGTGTCAATAAATGGGCTTTTTTGAATAGACTCTTTAAAGAGGTAGCGTTTCAGACTTTTTCAGAAAATGGGCAGGGACTCTGCTGTCCTGACATTAGGGGTAAGCTTGTTCCACCATTGGGGTGCTTTGACTGGGCTGATCGGGAGCTGCCCTCCCGTAGGGGTGGGAGGGCAAAGTGACCAGAGGATCCCCATAGCAAACATGATTCTCCTTCTAGTCATTTGAATGGGGGAGATCTGTCCTGTGTCTCACCATGTATTTCTCCTTCTGCTCCTTGGGAAGCCCAGAGTTCCTCCCCTTTCTCATCTCCGTCACCTGCTCTTTGTATCTTGTCTGTTTTGATGTGGGCGCCTGGTGGACACAACAGGAATTCATTGTGATTTTAGCTATTTTTTATTTTACCCCCTTTTTTTAAATTGTATTTTTTTATCTTGTCTCATTGCTGCAACTCCCCAACGGGCTCGGGAGGCGAAGGTCGAGTCATGCGTCCTCCGAAACGTGACCAGCCAAACCTCGCTTCTTAATACCCGCCTGCTTAACCCGGAAGCCAGCCGCAACAATGTGTCGAAGGAAACACCGTTCACCTGACGACCGAGGTCAGCCTGCAGGCGCCCAGCCAGCCAGAAGGAGTTGCTAGAGCGTGGTCAGCCAATTGAAGCCCCACCCAGCCAAACCCTCCCCTAATCCGGGCGACGCTGGGCCAATTGTGCGCTGCCCTATGGAACTCCCGATCACGGCCGGTTGTGAGACAGTGCCCTAGACACGGCACCACTCGGGAGGCCCTTTATTTATTTTTACGTGATCAAATTAATCACCTTAAAAAGGATTATATATTAATTTAATTCATTTTACCTGATGTCGTGTGGCGTGTCTGTTGCTTTCCTCCTGCACCTTTGATTCTTCTTCGTGTTTCTCACGAGTGGTTGCTTTCACCTGTCAATAAAAAGGATGAATAAACTTATTGGGCATTTGATTCTCTGTGGCTCTCATTGTACGAGACAATGAAGTTAATGTACCTCAATAAGCAATGCCAAATATTTTTATGACATATTTACCTTGCATTCGTCAGCAGAGAGGTTATGGTAAAGAGGGCATCCTGAAACCGCAAAATGGCGTTCATGTTTCCCTGTTAGATGTCCTGCAAGGAACATGAGACAGAAAAGCAATGAGTTTACATATAATTAATTTAATTGACTAGAGATGTTTCATAATAAGAATCATGACAAGTCTTGTTGAGCATCCACTAAACTAGCAGTGGTTCCACTAACCAAATGGTCACTTGTCTTACCCAGTGAGTTGCATCCCGGTGTGGGACACTTCATGTTAAAATTGTAGGTCTCATGGCAGCGGCGGCGCTTGGGCCGGTGGGAGAGGTCCTTGTCTGAGTCTCTGAGGACGGGGTCTTTGGCCACACTCTCGTCGTGGGAAGCGTTGGGGCTGGAGATGTCCAGCTCAGACTCAGATGATGGGGCGTTGCCTGTGGGCGTCAACGGCGGAGACTCGTCATGGTCGCCGACTCGCTTCACATCTGGTGTGTCTACATTGGCATGTGGGTGAAACAGCACAACATTCAGCTACACTGACAATGTAGGATAAAATAATGGAATCTTCTAGTAATTGTTAGCCCTCACAAGGTCTCCTATACAGGTGATTGACTCATTGTTCGCTAGCCTAACTACTACAGTTGCAATGTAGGTTTTGATTCACAACTACAGCATCCATCCCATGGCTTTCTTTACCTTGTGAGCTTTGGCTGAGGCGTAGAGATGCTCTTGTGAGGCGTGTTCTCTTGGGCATGTTTCCATCACTCTCTGAGCTGTTCGTCTGTTCTCTCTCTGCAGAAGAGTCTGAATCTTCAGTCCCATCAGAGCCGCTCCCCAAATGCACACTCTGTGATAGAATGAAAAAAAAGTAAGACTGGTAGGGCTAACGCGTTTGCCAGGTAACTAGACGATATCAAGCTAGCTAACGTTAACTATTTACGTGTGATGGCTCTAACTAGGTTCTAGAATTTTTGCTAACGTTAGCTCCTTCAAATGTATCCATTTCTCATGAATGAGATATACAGCTAGCTAATTACTCTCTATAAATCTGAATGTAAACACAGCCTTAATAGCTAGCTAGCTAGTCAGTTAACATTAGTTAGCCAAATAGGCAACGCAACATTAGCAAAACACCATTGTAGCATTAGCTAGCAATCTACCTTGAAAGCACAATTTTAGCTTACTAACTTACGTTATCTGCAGTAGTTAACTAGATAGTTAGCATTAAGTTATCTAGCTAGTTAAGAAAGATACATACTTTCGAATGCATAATAGAGACCACTGGCTAACAACTAGCTAACATTTTAGCAACGTTATGCTAGCAGTATAGCTAGTCAAGTTAGCTTATCCAGCTAGCTAGCTAACGCCGTAACGTTAGCTTCCGACCTACATGTTTCGTACCTGTCGTCTACGGGGCATATTTGCCTTGATGAACGCCGGTCCCTATGCCGCCCGTCTCATAAAACAACGTAGTTCCCAAATTGTATAATAAATGCAGTGGATGGAACTGTTTTAGATTAAGTTTTTACTTTAAAAAAAAAAACCGTGTATGTACACACAACATTGGCTATGTCTCGCGCCACATTTTCGGCACAACACACTTCCGTTTGGAACCTCTGTGTAATGTCACATGTGGTACTGTCTCCACTGGGTGGCACTGTATAGGTGGCACGCCAGTCTTCTTTTCAACTCATTTAACATTTGATCTACTTATCAAAAGACACATCTCAATCGGTAGTCCAGATACATTCAAATCAAATTTTATTGGTCACTTACACGTGTTTAGCAGATGTTGTTGCGGGTGTAGAGAAATGCTTGTATATCATGAAATAGCACAAGTGTGGGGGTGGGCCTTCCCTCTTTTGTTCTATATTGCCCCTCTTGTTTTTATTTTTGGGGAGAAGATAGATTTTTGGCCTAGTTGTCCCTCGCTTCGCCTCTTTATTATTATTATTATTATATTAAATTTCAAATTCCAATACAATAACGAAAAAACATCACCACTACAAAAACCACTACACCACCACTACAAAAACTCTAAATCATTATCACTACAAAAATAATTTATCTGAAGAAACATAATATTGTTCTTCAAGCAAGGGGTGGCCTATGACATTACGACTTCCCATCACACCAAAGCCTTGAATGCCATATTCCTTGAAGTTTGCAGTTGTGTCTAAAAACACTTTTACAGAAGAAACAATAATAATAATAATTACCCTTTAGTGTGTGTACTTTACTGTATTAATACTTGGGATATCGCTTTTCAATAAGAAAAGTAATTTTTTCAATGGTAAACGGCCTGATTGAACTCTTAATTTATCTGCCATCTTTGCTAACACTTTCTTTGTTTCTTTCTATTTTGTATGACTATTTTACAGTTCTACTAGTTTACATACATTGGTGTGAGTTTTAAAGCTATATGTACTATGGGATAACTATGTGTTGTCTCTTGTCAAAAACCAAAGCAGACATATCATTGATGATTAAATGGATTATCCCACCAATTGGACATTACTCACCTTTTATTGAGAAACTCAGTAACTCTATGTAAAAATAGTCTATATGGTAACAAGCCTATCTGTTATTCAGATCACTGCTCATCAAAGGATAAATAAATACATTAGCTGCTACTGCTTGGCCTCTATTTGATATTGGTCTCTGGACCATTGTTTGCGGTAAATGTCTTTCATCAATATGAGAGATAAGTATCATTGCGAAATAGAAACTGTCTATACACTGATAGTGTATTTCAATCAAACAGTAAATACCATGGCACAATCATTCATACTCAGCAGAAACCTTGGTAAAGCGAGAGAGAAAATAACTCGTAGTGCTGTGCAACATTTCCTGGAATACTGATTTTGAACAGATAAAAAAAAAAGCTATGGTATGTTACAGTAATCACTTGAATTCAATCAATCGAATTTATTTCTCATGCTTTTTTACTTTTCTATTGCTGAACTGTACACACACATCCTATATTTTAAAAAGAATTGAAGAAAACACACACATATAAATGCTTTAGAAAAAACTAGGACAACACACTACATAAAACAAACAAAAATAAGTAGACCTAATAGCATGAACAAATCCAAAGCATTGGGCAAACCTCCAAAGAATTCAAAGAAACGATCATGTGGAAAAGTTAAAAGCTTTTATTAATGGTCAAACATAGCATAGGGCCCTAGGCCTATAGGACAGACAGCAATAGCCTATAAAGAATATAGGGGTAAGGGTATGCTAGAGCGGAATGTTGTCCTATATTGCTAAATTAAAATACAAGAGCATACCTGGTTCTGGAAGACTTCTGCAGCCAGACTATTTATCCAACAAAACGTCACTGAACAGGAATGAGAATCGTTTCGCTTTTTACAGGAAGCTGACATATTTTGGGGACGTAGTGGGGCACAGTAGGTGGTCCCATCTGGTTGCATGCAAGCACACATATAACTTTGCTGCAAGCCCATATGTTCTGAAGGAATGTAGAGCCAGACATATTGCATGATGCATTTGTCCCTTCAGCTGAGCTGAACCAGAGACACTTTTGAGGAGATAGAATTGTGTTAATGCCCCTTGTTTACTTTACCCATACGTTGTCAATGGGCCGCGCAGCCTATTCTGGGCCAAGGAGAGCTCTCCTTCAAGGAGTAAATGGGAGTCAATTGGGCGTTAGCTCAAAAACCCAACATTAGCATGCATTTCGTGAACAAGAAGTACAACATTGCAAATCGTTTCCGATATGTGAGATACTTAACTTGTTCCATGTAATATCGTATAGCTTTGGAATCGTAACGTTGCGTACTTTTGAGGAAAATAGCAGGTTTCTCGACTCATACCCGGACTTTAAGAAGGGATTACGTAACGATTAGTTTAGCAACCGTGTGACGCAACATAACAACATTAACGCGATTGGTCGACAGTCTGCTGGGTGGAGGCTTATACCTAATTCATTGTCCAATGGGATTCCTATCTCCTACTTTCTCGAACATCTCTGCCTGAAGCTGAGCTAAAGGTTGCAGACACATTCGATTCGACTTTTCTTCCTGTCTCCGATTCAGGAATGTACATGTGAAAGAAACGATTCTGTGAAATGGCGTCATGCGATACAATGTTGCTGTCCAAGTAGGAGTCAAACAAGAACGACAAAGCAGTGGGAAAAAAATCCTGTAACATCGCTTGTTTTGGATATCGCTAACTAGCTAGTTAACGACGTTGGCCCAACAATAACACCGTATGTATCTAGCTAGCTTGTTAGTAACGCAATGTTCCTTGTGTTTTTCTTTGTGTTTCTTGTCATCTATACATGCATTTTTGTATTTATGTAACTATATTGTTTATTTAGCCTTCTATTAAGAGCATCTCTTTACGACAGTACCGGGGGTTCTCAATCAGCTCATTTGTAGACGTTAACATTGTCATTGGGAATTAGGGTTTAGCATATATATTTAAGTGTGTGTGTGTGTGTGTGTGTGTGTGTGTGTGTGTGTGTGTGTATGTATGTATGTATGTATGTATGTATGTATGTATGTATGTATGTATGTATGTATGTATGTATGTATGTATGTATGTATGTATGTGTGTGTTTTTAAAGGTATGTTGTTTCTGTCCACTTGATAGACACAGCCGTTAGATAAGTGTCATACAAATTGGGATAAAGGGACGGGCTCCAGTGATCAAGACAAAGCTTTTATGACAAACACATGTTAATGCTCTCGTGAGCACTCACTGTACGTTCACGTTCCCTTCTTCCAGGAAGTTCTATTCCTCACTGGTATCATTTTTCTCTCTGTGGCAATTTGTCTTACTGTCAACAAAAACCTCAGTAGACCGTGTGATTGATTTCTGAGCTGGTGTCAACACAACATAAATGTAGACGTAAGCTAAAACAATCTTGTGATCTCTAAATTGTGTGACTCGGCAGGATGTGGAAATACTCTTTTTGTCAGTCTCTCTTCTGTCAATGAATGTCACTATCACTAGAATATTGTACTGACAGCTCTTGATGTGTTTGTTTACTTAAATTATGTCAAATGCCACCTAAATGGATAATAAAGGGGGCTGGCAATTGCAGAACTACAAGGAGCACATGTGCTCCTAAATTGAGAAATGTAGTCTCACACAAATGCATTTAGGAGCACAAGGACAAATATTTGAGGTAATAAAGCTAGAATAGTACATTTTAGACGCACTGGTGCTCCTAAATTAAAATGTCAAGAAGTACAGCAAAATATTTATATGCAAGTAAAATGGTCACACTGTAGAGCCCTGTAACAATGTGTTTTTCATGGGGTTATTTGTTCAGCTTGTTGTCAGCATAACCACCGGAGATATCTTATGTGTATGTCACAGCGTGTCATGTGGGAGTAACTCTCATCCCTGGAGGCGAGATGCTAGCCACACAGACCCCAGATACAGGGCCAGAGGCAAAAGACGTCAAGCAGGTAGGCTAAACCTTTTTTACTGTTAATGGCCCACCCAATCCCATAAACCACTTCCATGTGACTCTGAAAAGGTGATCAGATCTCTCTCACAGACACTGTTTTAGTGACACATCGACCCTGTCTATGTGTGACCAATGTTAGTATTTTAAGCCTAAGTTAATATTTATTTCTTAGCCTAATGTTTATTGCTTACTGGGATGCCCTAATTCACATTTCTTACAGACATTGAAGTCCAGGTTACTATGTTAAACTCGTTAGCCTATATGACATGGCATAGTTATTCACGTAAGTGACCGTGTGGACAAGTAGCTGGGGTCGCGTTAGAATTCAAAAATATGCATTTTCAAAATGCAGACCATCAAAAAAAATCTGTGTTTAAACCAGTTCACCAGCGTTTTATATTGAAAGAAAACTGTGTTTTATGCTTCAATAGAGTCATCGGGTGCTTGCAACTATAGTTTTCCTTCGCAGAAAATACATAAGTGCAACACATTCGACAGAAAATGGCATCATTTTCATCAGATGACAACAGAAGTGCAACACCATTTGGCTAATAGTCACAAGTAAATGAGCTTACAATAAAAAAGCAAGGTATTTTTGGCAAAACAATGCATGGCCAGATCTTTAGAATGTTTATCATAGAAAAATGCAGCCAGCTACATTTCTTAATGTTTTGCTGGAAGTTAATCTTACATTTTACAGGAGAAAAGTAGGCTACACCGAGAAAAGTACAGGAGAAAAGTAGCGACGCATCAGTCAGAGCACTGTCTGCTGATAGAATGCCTGTTTGTGAATTTTCATCCAAGTGAAGTGCAACTGAAGCACACAATTAGTCTGATGCACAGCAGAAATTACAATAAGAAGCATTTTAAATCTGCGTTTACAAAACGCAACAAGATATTTCTTATGCGTTTTTATCTCTTTTTTTGCGTGAAAAAACAGATTTCTGCTTTAATGCGGCCCCTGATGTAGTGGCGTTTTTATGTCACAGTTTGTGATTGCACTACTTTATAACAGACGCTTTAAACTAAGTGACTAAAATAAGTTTCAGATATTGATTTTATGTTTGTTTAAGTGGTGTAGGCTATCTTTGCTGTTCTAGTAATAGACTGCAAAACGCACCATTATATGATGCAAAATGTCTCATACCGCCTTTGTTTCTGGTTTTTAAAAGTTATACATCTAGAAAATTTGATTACTGACATGCAAAACAATTTGGGTCTATATCAATAACGGGCTAATGAATCAAATACTAAAAGATAGTTTTTGGGTGGAGTTTTCCTTTAACTGACCTCTGTTGATGTTTGATTTAGGCTAGATGTTGTGCAATGTAGTCTGTGGGATAAATGTCATAGATAATCAATAATATGCTGTCATTGTCAAGTTTTATCGACAACGTCAATGAGGCAAAGGATTGTTTTATTAATTCAAATTGTAGGCTAGTGTCCACTGTTCCTGTTTTCTGGGGAAAATAAAGATAAAAAGTGTTCCTATTTGTAGTCGGCCATTTTGACAAACATGTATTTGGTCAAGTGTTATTAGATGCCCAGAACACGCTTTGTTATGAATGCCAAAACCCATTCCAGCCCAACAGTAGCTCATAAATAATCTGTTTTGTGTGTTATTGCATAAAATGGATTTTCTCTGGCCCTTTCGCCAGTGTCAGCTGACATCAGGCGACTAGTATGTGTGTCAGGGTATGTTTCATGTTCACATGGCTAATGACCCTTCCCGAAGTGATGACACATCTTTTCTGCCATCATTTTGTTTCCAATTTCGGGGGAAGTCCATTGCGAAATTGTGGCACTTCAAACAGTTGAAGACATTTGGAAATGTTTCAGCTGTTGGGCTATGTGATTTAACCCAACCTTATCATTTCTTTAGTGGATTAAGGAGAAGTTGGCGTGGTCACTCAAGGCGTTGCAGAAGCGCTACGTGACAACCGATGTCGTGGTTACCAGCGAGGACGGTGACGCCAACCTGCTGTGCTGCACACTGGAGGCCATCTTTATCCACGGCATCAAGAGCAAATATGTTCGCTCCGAGGCCGGGGGACGCGGCAGGAAAGGGGGGTCCCGGGGACCCCTCCCCCAACCTGTGTTCTGGAGCCTGCTCAAGACGGTCACTCACGGGTGGGTCGATGCCTGAAGCTGTACAATGAGAATCCCACTTCCCCAAAAGATAGCCCTACAGACGCCTCTAGTGCAGTGTCTCCACCCTCAATCACGTTAGTGTGCTAGAGAAGTTGAATTTCAGATAATGGGATGTTTATATCCTCTTATGTTGCAATAAGTGTGTATAACAAATCACAGAATGTTATTAATTTACAGTAGTAAAGCAGAATGCTATTTATTTACAGTAGTTAAGCAGAATAATGTTTATTTACAGTGGTTAAGCTGAATGCTTTTTATCTACACAAGTTAAGCAGAATGACAATAGTAAAGGTTTCAGATCAGATGGTGTAGCTTGTTTCAATATGTGTAGTGTATACTGTACATTAAACAATTCTCTGTAATGATAAATGATGTAATGTCTCCTCCTGGTGCCCTCAGTGACGTGATCACGGAGCTGGAGAAGCTGAGCTTCGTGGGTACGGACACGGGTCGCTGCCGGGCCTGGCTGCGGCTGGCCCTCAACCACGGCCTGATGGAGTGCTACCTGGCCTCCCTGTTCCGCGAGGGCTCCAAACTGCAGGCCCACTACCAGCCCTCCGCCCTGCTTCTGGACCCTGAGGAACGTGAGGTGCTGCTCAGTTACATCCAGGGCTTGGCCTCCCTCACCTTCAACCTCTCTTACAAATCGGCCGTGCTCAACGAGTGGACCACCACCCCTCTGGCTCTGGCTGGCCTCTGCCCTGCCGCCCAGGCTGAAGCGCTCGACCTCCCCTTTCTCACCAAGCGCAAGGAATCCTGGGATACGGCGTCACAGTCGTCCGGCGGGTCGGATACGGTTGAAGTGCAGCGAGGGGGGCCAGGGGTACTGGGGAAGGGGATTGGGGGGGTCTCAGGGTTTAAGACCCCACTGAATTCATCCAATTTGAGCCTGGACACCACAGGGTCATCTCAGCTCTCCTCCAGTCTGAGTTCTGACAGTCTGCTTCAAGGTCACGACCCCAAGAGCCCAGACAAGGAGACCTGGCCATGTGACCTGGAAATCTCCAACATGGAGAACAATGGCAATGCCAAGAGGCCTCTCAAAGAGTAAGTAATGTGTGGGGGTTGTTAGTGTACCTGTGCTAATAAATGAGGTCCTTGGCAGATCACCAAAGCAGTATTAGACATGGGCCTAAATAATTTCTGCATTTAGCAAATGCTTTTATCCAAAGCAACTTGAGCTAAATGCCTGTAGGCATACTTATGCAAGAATGAAACCCACCACAATTATGGTGATGCAAGCAACATGATTCGACTAACAATGTTTAAAGAAATGTATTAAATACTTAAAGGAACTGTCTAACATGTTGTCCCTTGTTTTATTTGGTGATTTCTGACGACCTCTGTCATCTCCTATTTTCTGTAACCATGCAGTGTTCTGGCAGACTTCAGGGAGAGTGCCCATTCCAGTCAGGACTCCATGCGCGAGGATTCATACGTGTCCACCCCCGGCGCAGACCATCTCTCTGAGAACACTGCCTTCAGTGGCTCCGACAGCGAGACCCAGGGGCATGTCACACATCTCACTGGCCCCTCTAACCCTGCTTCACTGGGGTCAGACCAGGAGGAGCCTTCCACTAAGACCCACGTCCCCTCCAACGTGTACTCGCACATTGAAGGGCCCTCCAGTCTCAGTGACTGTGTGGAGAGCACATCGACAACTCCTCACCTGCCTGTCACTGAGACGCCACAGGAGAAAAAAACGGAATGTTCTGTTAAGAGCGCCTCGGAGCCTTCAGCCCACATGAACCTGCACCGCACTACCAGCGTGCTCAGTCGGACGGTGTCTACAGACTCAGTCGCAGTAAATTTAATCTCTCTCTTATTCCCTCCCATTCCTCTGTCTGTCTGACTCGTCATGTGATTTACCTTAAAGAGCGACTGCCTTTTAAAAGTAACGAATCCCTTTGAAAATGGCCTATGTGGCATCGATATGAGTCAGAAACAGTTATTATCGTGTCAAAATTGACGACAAAGTGTAAGTATGATAATTTTGGTCATAAAGTCAGTCTAGCCTAAAACGGAGTTTGTAGCATCCGTGCGTATAACAGGTAAGTTGCCGTTTGGTGTTGATGATGTCCATTTACCTTTAGCATGGGGTGAACAGCCGCGGTGATTGCTCTCTATCCAATAGCATAGACAGTGAGACAGACCTGCCCAGCAGCTCTGACTTGGTTTACATAAGACATGTTGCAAATTTTTTAACTTGAGAAGTACTGCACCAAACATCCTTTAGTTAGGTGTATAATTGTGCAACGAAAACATCTTCGACAAAAACATCTAAATTAATTATCGATTTCTTGAGTTGTCTTAGATTCATTCTGGGGATTTTAAGGAAGTGAAATAGGCTTCCACGTCTACCGTGTCTCATTTTTCTAATGGGTAACAGAAAAAACGTGCTAATCGGTGTGTTCAGTCGCTCTTTAAGTTATTTGAGTTCTCCTTGACCTTTGCCCTAGATAATGATATATTTTCCACTGTAGTCTAGGCTGCATTAGTAGAATTTATATTGTGCAAAGCTTTGCTAAATAGTAAAGCATCTGTGGGTTTATATGGTTACAAGCTGAAACAACAATTATTTCCAGATTTGATAAATTAGCAACCAATCACCACTAAGACCCATTTACCCTTTCTTAGCATTCCCACTCCTGGATCTCTGAGGATGACATCTATAAGCCACACCTTGAGGAACTGGCTGACCCCGAAGAGTCTTTGCTAGGGTCTGGCCCAGCTTGTGTGAACGGATTTACCTCTCCCCCTCCAGAGCCCGAGACCCCCCAGTCTCCCCCCAGCGTGGTTCACCGCAGGCAGATAGGTAAGCTCCCAAAACCAGGGACACCAACTCTTCTAGCACTTCTTGTACACAGAACACCTTGTGATGCAGTCTGTTGTAACCACCATACGAATGGCCTTGGTCATGAGGTGACAGTATGCCAAAGGATTGTTCCTAGTTTTCAGCACATGTTGTTCTGGTCTTTGTCACACTTTAGTTCAAGGAAATTAAGTTCAAGGAAATTAAGATGAACCAAAGACTTGGTTGTTCAATGGCAGGGTTTGTGAGTCATTGGTTACTGTTGCAACCTCGGCCAAAATATTCCAAGGAAGCTCCGTTCCTCATTCAGAAACCCTACACAATGATCTCAAACTGTGTTTTTAATATATAATAAAATTCAACACAGACAACCCCTTGCTAATCAGGAGACTGTTGAGTATGTTATGGTGGACTGTCATTACAATTGCTTCACAGGAACCTGGTACAAGTAAGTTTGTAGCGTGGCTAGCTAGCCACTGAATGGACACTGAATGCGCTGTCATGCAGACAAAGCTACTACTAACCCCTTTTGGAGCTAACTAGTTCCCTCAAGTCGTATCCTGATGTCAACAACAGATGATGTTGTAGTTCTATTCATAATATAGCTAACTTATCTAACATACTGTACATTTCAAGAAAACAAGTTATATTAACTGGCTAGCTAGCAAGCGTTAGCAACGTTTGGTGGTCAATGAGACTGAGCTAGCTAACCGGCTGAGCTAGCAAACAATGTAACAAAAGTATAATTTAGGATGAAAAAAATACTACAACAGGCTCTACATTTCAGGTACCCCTGGTGCACTGTTATTCAGCCATTTAAACAATTTGTCTTCTTTTTCATGAATGCTCTCCGTTTTTCCATAGCTTTCAGTGGCTTTAATGCGTTTGAAACGTGAGCTTGTCCGATGTGTCCATTGGAGCACTGCGGTTGGTTGCTCAAATGTATGGGGCGGGGCTTAGCAAAGGGTCAATTGTGAAACAAATATCTAGGCTCAAACCAGGAAGAACTTTTTAGTCCTACCAGTAATGTTCATGAATTCTCTTACCTTTTTGGTATATGATCGTGCTTCCTCGTTTTTGCTGACAACTTCACAGAATTATTGGTACTTCCTCCTTATGGTATGTTTGAATATCATTTTTGCCCGGTGGTTTCATGTTCAGATAAAACCTGTTATACCGGTTTAGTGTCATTAAAAAAATAAGTTTTTTTTGGGTGGCATGCAAATTTTTATCTGGACAGAAATTAGACCCATGCACTTTAGAGATCTGTTGTGCAGTTTTTCTATAGCATCCTTGTTGACTTAACTCGTTCTTTCTCTCCCTCTTCTCTTTCACTCTTTCTCTCTGTCCTTCAGGCCTCTCCAACCCTTTCCGCGGACTGCTGAAGCTGGGCCACCTGGAGCGGCGGGGCACGGTGGGCATGTGGCGCGACTACTACTGCGAACTCTCGCCCTTCGAGTTCCGCCTCTACCTGAATGCAGAGGAGCGCACCTGCTGCGACAATTGCTCCCTGTTGCGTTGCGAGGACGCCCGCGTCACCTCGGCCGAGGGCCGCTTCGACCTTGCCTTCCCCGGGAAAAGGCTCCTCATGCGGGCGGCCAACCTCGATGAGGCCGAGGACTGGGTGGACCGCATTGCTGAAGCCGTCAACAAGTGCCGCCCGCTTCACCTCATTGATGACCAGTGGGAGGTGCTGCAGCTCTCTGACAGCAGTGTAACCCAGGATGAGCCCCCAAAATCTTCCCCTTCATCCACCTCCTCCGTACCCGCCAGTCCCGAGCGAGGGGGGACTGTGGTTGAGCAGGAGCAACAGCTGGAGCTGGACTGGACGCGTCCCACAGACCCAGAGTCAGACGCCATTAAGGAAGCGGTGCTGTACTTCTGCCAGGACTCCGAGGCTCGCAACTGGACTCCTCTCGTCTTCTCCCTCTCCTTAGAAACTCTCAAGGGCTTCTGGATGCAAGGCGGGCAGAAGGTGCTGCGCTGCTCCCACCCAATCGAGGGGATCCGAGACGTGGTCCCAGACGTTTCTCTGGGTGGACCAGCCTTCTTTAGGGTTGTAACGGCCAGGGATACGCTCAAGCTGAGGGCCAAGAGCTCTGAGGAGGCACGTGCCTGGAGGGGCCTCATCAGGGGAGCCCTGGACTCCTACCTGGAAAGTGGAGAAGACTGGGAGCCTGAGAGCCCCGGGGTGGCACCTGGGGCGGGAGGGAACATCCACAGACTGGTGCAGCATAGACTGAAGGGGGACGGGGTGCTGCTGGCCCATCTATGCACAGTGCCCACAGAGAAGGGACTGGACCTTCAGGGCTTCAAGTGTGCAGGTAGCTCTAAATCTCATCAACCTACTAGTTGTTACAGGCAATACCACAGTAACAGTGACACTGATGCTCAGATTTTTCAAGTCAAGCAAAAACAAAGGATTGCAAACAAGAACATTTTACAAAAACACATTTACTTAAAGAACAATGCATATGCAAAGTTTGGTAACAAAATGACGGCACAAACTGTCATTTTGTTACCAAACTTGCATCTCCACTGTTTTTCAAGTGTTTTTTGTAAAATTTTCAGTGGAAATTGCTAAAAGTGGACCTTGTCCATAGAGTTGTATGGTTTGTTTAACTTTGCAATCATAATTATTTTTTAAGTGACAAATCTTAGTCTGTGTCAATCTGTTACCGTGGAATTGCCCTTAACCAGGCAACACTTTAGTTTCCATTAAGTTACCTTACCATGCCGTTAATGGGAGAGACCGTGTGTGTACAGTTGAAGTAGGAGGTTTACATACACTTAGGTTAGAGTCATCAAAACTCGTTTTTCAACCACTCCACAAATTTCTTGTTAACAAACTATAGTTTTGGCAAGTCGGTTAGGACATCTACTTTGTGCATGACACAAGTCATTTTTCCAACAATTGTTTACAGACAGATTATTTCACTTATAATTCACTGTATCACAATTCCAGTGGGTCAGAAGTTTACATACACAAAGTTGACTGTGCCTTTTAAACAGCTTGGAAAATTCCAGAAAATTATGTCATGGCTTTAGAAGCTTCCGATAGGCTAATTGACATCATTTGAGTCAATTGGAGGTCTACCCTTGGATGTATTTCAAGGCCTACCCCCAAACTCAGTACCTCTTTGCTTGACATCATGGGGAAAAAAAATAAAAAATCAGCTAAGACCTCAGAAAAAAAAATTGTAGACCTCCACAAGTCTGGTTCATCCTTGGGAACAATTTCCAAATGCCTGAAGGTACCACGTTCATCTGTACAAACAATAGTACGCAAGTATAAACACCATGGGACCACGCAGCCGTCATACTGCTCAGGAAGGAGATGCGTTCTGTCTCCTAGAGATGAACGTACTTTGGTGTGAAAAGTGCAAATCAATCCCAGAACAACAGTAAAGGACCTTGTGAAGATGCTGGAGGAAACAGGTAAAAAAGTATCTATATCCACAGTCAAAAGAGTCCTGTAGCGACATAACCTGAAAGGCGGCTCAGCAAGGAAGAAGCCACTGCTCCAAAACCGCCATAAAAAAGCCAGACTACGGTTTGCAGCTGCACATGGGGACAAAGATCGTACTTTTTGGAGAAATGTCCTCTGGTCTGATGAAACAAAAATAGAACTGTTTGGCCATAATGACCACCGTTATGTTTGAGGATAAAGGGGGAGGCTTGCAAGCCGAAGAACACCATCCCAACCGTGAAGTACGGGGGTGGCAGCATCATGTTGTAGGGGTGCTTTTCTGCAGGAGGGACTGGTGCACTTCACAAAATAGATGGCATCATGAGGTAGGAAAATTGTGGTTATATTGAAGCAACATCTCAAGACATCAGTCAGGAAGTTAAAGCTTGGTCGCAAATGGGTCTTCCAAATGGACAATGACCCCAAGCATACTTCCAAAGTTGTAGCAAAATGGCTAAAGGACAACAAAGTCAAGGTATTGGAGTGGCCATCACAAAGCCCTGACCTCAATCCTATAGAAAATGTGTGGGCAGAACTGAAAAAGTGTGTGGGAGCAAGGAGGCCTACAAACCTGACTCAGTTACACCAGCTCTGTCAGGAGGAATGGGCCAAAATTCACCCAACTTATTGTGGGAAGCTTGTGGAAGGCCACCCAAAACGTTTGACCCAAGTTAAGCAATTTAAAGGCAATGCTACCAAATACTAATTGAGTGTATGTAAACTTCTGACCCACTGGGAATGTGATGAAAGAAATAAAAACTGAAATAAATAATTCTCTCTACTATTATTTTGACATTTCACATTCTTAAAATAAAGTTGTGTTCCTAACTGACCTTAAACATGGACTAAATGTCAGGAATTGTAAAAAACTGAGTTTAAATGTATTTGGCTTAGGTGTACAGTGAGGGAAAAAAGTATTTGATCCCCTGCTGATTTTGTACATTTGCCCACTGACAAAGAAATGATCAGTCTATAATTTTAATGGTAGGTTTATTTGAACAGTGAGAGACAGAATAACAACAAAAAAATCCAGAAAAACGCATGTCAAAATTTTTATAAAATGTTTTGCATTTTAATGAGGGTAATAAGTATTTGACCCCTCTGCAAAACATGACTTAGTATTTGGTGGCAAAACCCTTGTTGGCAATCAGAGGTCAGATGTTTCTTGTAGTTGGCCACCAGGTTTGCACACATCTCAGGAGGGATTTTGTCCCACTCCTCTTTGCAGATCTTCTCCAAGTCATTAAGGTTTCGAGGCTGACGTTTGGCAACTCGAACCTTCAGCTCCCTCCGCAGATTTTCTATGGGATTAAGGTCTGGAGACTGGCTAGGCCACTCCAGGACCTTAATGTGCTTCTTCTTAAGCAACTTCTTTGTTGCCTTGGCTGTGTGTTTTGGGTCATTGTCATGCTGGAATACCCATCCACGACCCATTTTCAATGCACTGGCTGAGGGAAGGAGGTTCTCACCCAAGATTTGACGGTACATGGCCCCGTCCATCATCCCTTTAATGCAGTGAAGTTGTCCTGTCCCCTTAGCAGAATAACACCCCCAAAGCATAATGTTTCCACCTCCATGTTTGACGGTGGGGATGGTGTTCTTGGGGTCATGGGCAGCATTCCTCCTCCTCCAAACACGGCGAGTTGAGTTGATGCCAAAGAGCTCCATTTTGGTATCATCTGACCACAACACTTTCACCCAGTTGTCCTCTGAATCATTCAGATGTTCATTGGCAAACTTCAGACGGGCATGTATATGTGCTTTCTTGAGCAGGGGGACCTTGCGGTGCTGCAGGATTTCAGTCCTTCACGGCGTAGTGTGTTACCAATTGTTTTCTTGGTGACTATGGTCCCAGCTGCCTTGAGATCATTGACAAAATTCTCCCGTGTAGTTCTGGGCTGATTCCTCACCGTTCTCATGATCATTGCAACTCCACGAGGTGAGATCTTGCATGGAGCCCCAGGCCGAGGGAGATTGACAGTTCTTTTGTGTTTCTTCCATTGCGAATAATCGCACCAACTGTTGTGACCTTCTTACCAAGCTGCTTGGCGATGGTCTTGTAGCCCATTCCAGCCTTGTGTAGGTCTACAATCTTGTCCCTAACATCCTTGGAGAGCTCTTTGGTCTTGGCCATGGTGGAGAGTTTGGAATCTGATTGATTGATTGCTTCTGTGGACAGGTGTCCTTTATACAGGTAACAAGCTGAGATTAGGAGCACTCCCTTTCAGAGTGAGCTCCTAATCTCAGCTCGTTACCTGTATAAAAGACACCTGGGAGCCAGAAATCTTTCTGATTGAGAGGGGGTCAAATACTTATTTCCCTCATTAAAATGCAAATCATTTTATAACATTCTTGACATGCGTTTTTCTGGATTTTTTGTTGTTGTTGTTATTCTGTCTCTCACTGTTCATTAAAATTATAGACTGATAATTTCTTTGTCAGTGGGCAAACGTACAAAATCAGCAGGAGATCAAATACGTTTTTCCCTCACTGTATGTAAACTTCCGACTTTAACTGTATTAACGCCTTTCTTCTCTGCAGGTTGTCCAAAGGTGATCGGCGTCTCCCGAGGGAAAGCCAGACTGTGTGAGTTCTCAGGGCAGTACTACTGCGTCGCTTGTCACCAGGGCGACACCATCGTCATACCCTCCCGCATGGTGCACAACTGGGACCTCGCACCTCGGGAGGTGAGTCTCAAGGGTCTATGGACCACACACACACACAGTATTTGTGCCAAAGTATATCAATGGTCAATAAAAAATAAAAATAATTTTCCAACATAATCATAATGGAAACATACCGTAACTTCCTCCTTGCATAACTTTTTTTTTTCTTTTACCTTTGACATTGAACTAAACCAGTACTGTTGTCCTTAATATTATTTGTGTTTGTTGTTAAAATGCTCTTGTATGCATCCTTTGCCCTGGTTGTGTAAATGTAGGTCTCCAGGCATGCCCTTAAACTGCTGGCTCAGATTGAACATGAGCCCCTGCTCAACCTTGACCTTTTGAACCCTGACCTGTGGCAGCATGCTGAGGCCATGGCCCAGGCACAGAGCCTCAGACAGAGGCTGCGTCTCCTAGGAGACTACCTGCTCACCTGCCGCAGCGGAGCGTGCAAGAACATCCAGACCAGGTGTGTGTGTGTGATCCACTTTTGTATGTTTGTCTTTTTTGTTTAAAGCTGCAATATGTAACTTTTTGGGTGACCTGACCAAATCCACATAGATATGTATGTTAGAGAACTGTCATTCTCATTGAAAGCAAGTCTAATTAGTGGTAGATATGTTCTATGTGTGCTATTTCTATGCATCCCTTAAGTTGCGTTTTTGCGTCTTTTACTTTCGGTTTTGAATACCAGCTGAAAATAAAATAGTTTGGGATATGGAAAATATATTTCACAGCAGTTTAGATGGTAAAATGATTCTCTAAACTATGCCTGCTTGTTTTGTCACATAAACTGAAATTAAGCGAAACTATTTTAATTTTAGCAACCAGGAAATGGCGGAGCGATTTCTGCATAGTGCATCTTTAAGTATTGCAGAATGAAAGTTTATCAAAGTGAGCTGGTTAACATATTGATCCTGCTTCCTGAGAACTCGGGTCATCTAGGTCATTCTTCAGGTGATCTGGACTTGGGCCAAACGGCAAAGATTAGATTAATGATTTCCACATACCAGTAAACCTTTATTGTTTAACTATTGTGTTGTTATTTTTCTCTCAAGACTGGGTCCAAGAACATACTTATTAGAGTCAAGCCATCTCTACAGTGTCATGGACTTACGACAGGTATCAATACAGTCATTACTTAATTATCCCTGTTAGTCAATTCACTTTTAAATGAAACAATGCACATTATTTACCTGCAAAACTACACCACCAAAAAACCAAGTAGATGGAGGTAAAAAGTTTCAATTTGCTTTTTCTCTCTCTCTGTGTGTGTGTGTGTGTGTGTGTGTGTGTGTGTGTTCGTTCAGATAGCGGAGGGAATGTATGTGGCCTACCTGAACATTTTGATCCAGTTTGCCTCCAACCACGTCCACCACTGTGACCTTTGCACCCAGAGGGGCTTCATCTGCCAGATGTGTCATGCCAGTGACATCATCTTCCCCTTCCAGTTTGACACCACCACCAGGTAGGGCCCTGGACATTTATCACTTCAATACACTGAAATGTAATCACTCACTGACCCTACCCCCAACCCCCCCTCACATACTCTCCCTCTGTCTCCCACACAGGTGTAAAGACTGTAAGGCCGTGTTTCACGCAACCTGCAAGGCCAAGTCGCCTTCCTGTCCACGATGCCTGCGTCTTCAGAGGTACCTCGAGAGAGATCTGCAGGACTAACCGGCAACCCTGCAGGAATGCTCTTTGTGACCCAGTGGGCTTCCCATAGCTGCAGAGACCTATGAAATGACAAACGACAAGAGCAGACATTGACATCCTGCTTCTAGGTTCTTTTTTTCTACATGAACTAACCTCAAGTGCAATTAGGAAGTGTGACTGTATGGACCGACCACAGACCAAACGTGATCAACCGAACTGGATAGTGGTAGAGCCAGGAGCTATTCGTCAACTTGCACTAACATAGAGAGGTTTCTGCTATTGACATGGTTGACAAGGTGAAGCAAGCTGATATGTTCTTACCTCTCTGAATTAGCTCTATGTCTTGAGTGTCCAAGCCAAGGAATCATATGAACAATATAATCCAGTAAAGGATGATGCCAAGAATCTCCTTGATGCAATTTCTATGACATTTATACATTGATGTTGTCATTGTTTGGGGGCTTGTGGTGTTTTGTTACCTAGTTATTTCATGTTTACAGGAAACGCTCGCTGTAAATTTGTACAGAACTTTCTGGGAAGCTCAAAGGAGCAAGTCACTCATATAAAATAAATATTAAACTGCTTCCAGTTCCACAAGACGGGATACATATATACACCTGCAAAAAAATCTGCACTTGAAAATGTTCTCAAACTTAGATCGTGCCTTCATTTTTATTTTTAACTTTTACACTCAAAAACATAATGTTCCATTGATTGTAGAATTATGTATCATGCAACATCAATGAAGTTGTGACACAAACAGAAAATTAAGAAACGGGCGATTTTAGGTACTGTAGGGTCAAAGCGTAGATTGTCATTATTGAATGTTAGTTGCCAAATGTCAACATTTGTGAGTACTTACATCTTGATACAAATCCATTAATTCAGAATGGGAATTTCTTAATTAATGTCTTGATGTTATCACCATCTGATAAGTTCTGACCACATAAAGAAAAATTATTCTGTCCAAGTTATAAGAGCTAGTCATTAATTAGATGCATTGGGTTAGGATTTATGCTCCACTTTACCCCGAAACCCTTTTGCTGCAAAATATCAGACTAGTTCCAGGCTAGCATTGAAAAGAAGCTTATAGTCTTCAGAAATGTGTTCCCCACCCATTATGGTATGCTACCAGTATGATAAGCCATATGAAATAACAGGATGTTGATTAACATAACAAAAAATGCTTATGTTGCAGCAAAACCAAAAAGCAGCTTTGTAGAGTGAGTGTTGGTTCGTTAATGTTCTTGCTTCGTAACTGAACTTCTCAATGTTTCAGGATATTCTAAATCATTTTGCATACTTGCACCTTAACACATTGGTCTGCGTTTATCCTGTAGTTATTTCATTCAATAGTTTCAGCCAGTTGTCCTCCCAGAGAAATCATGATTTTTTTTCAAAGGGTATATGGCCTTTTTAATTATTTAATGTATCATTTTGTGTGGGAATGCTTTTACCATTCAACCATTGTGAGAAGATGTCATTATTTTAAATGTTAACTGAAGGAAACGGATGGCTTTCCTGATATCTGATGCCGAGATCATGTAAGACGATGTGTAAAGCAGAATTACATACTGAAAGCAGTCCTGAAATTATGTTACACTATGCCACTGGGCTCCAATGGTTACTCACGAGGTACCAGAATATCATTACATCTCTTTTTCCCATGTTTTTATGACATATATCAAGGTTTTATTAGTAGTTAGACTGATTTGTACACATTCACAGCTAAAAGCTGAATTGCAGTATACAGACAAAAAAGAAAGAAAAAAGTTTAAGCAAAAAATATGGCATGAAGTCTCTAGTCTTGACAGCTTCTGATGGGGACTGCTCTTGGTGTGAAGGTCTCTATTCGTGTGGTCATTTTATAAATGCTAATTATTATATTATGATGAACATAAGAATAAAGACTATCTAGTTATCGTTCGCTTTGTAGTTCCATTGCATCATTCACATTTTCCAAAATAGTTTGTCTGTGTAGAAAGTGTGTACTATTGTACTACCAGTGGTGTAAAGTACTTAAGTAAAAATACTTTAAAGTACTACTTAAGTCATTATTTGGGGTGGCTGTACTTTACTATTTCACTTCACTACATTGCTAAAGAAAATAATGTACTTTTTACTCCATACATTTTCCCTGACACCCAAAAGTATTAGCTACAGTTGAAGTCGGAAGTTTACATACACCTTAGCCAAATACATTTAAACTCAGGTTTTCACAATTCCTGACATTTAATCCAAGTAAATATTCCCTGTCTTAGATCAGTTAGAATCACCACTTTATTTTAAGAATGTGAAATGTCAGAATAATAGTAGAATGATTTATTTCAGTTTTTATTTATTTCATCACATTCCCAGTGGGTCAGAAGTTTACATACACTCAATTCATATTTGGTAGCATTGCCTTTAAATTGTTTAACTTGGGTAAAATGTTTCAGGTAGCCTTCCACAAGCTTCCCACAATAAGTTGGGTGAATTTTGGCCCATTCCTCCTGACAGAGCTGGTGTAACTGAGTCAGGTTTGTTGGCCTCCTTGCTCACACATGTTCTTTTCAGTTCAGCCCACAAATTTTCTACAGGATGGAGGTCAGGGTTTTGTGATGGCCACTCCAATACCTTGACTTTGTTGTCCTTAAGCCATTTTCCTACAACTTTGGAAGTATGCTTGGTGTCATTGTCCATTTGGAAGACCCATTTGCGATCAAGCTTTTACATCCTGACTGATGTCTTGAGATGTTGCTTCAATGTATCCACATAATTTCCCTTCCTCATAATGCCATCTATTTTGTGACGTGCACCAGACCCTCCTGCAGCAAAGTAAATTATGTCGGAGTGTTCGAGTGTATACCCTTGACTGTCCGTAAATTTTAAAAACAAGAAAATGGTGCTGTCTGCTTTGCTTAATATAAGGAATTTGAAATGACTTCTACTTTTACTTTTGATACTTAAGTATATGTTAGCAATTATATTTACTTTTGATACTTAAGTACATTTAGAACCAAATACTTTTAGACTTTTACTCAATTAGTATTTTACTTGGTGAGTTTAACTTTCATTTGAGTAACTTTCTGTTAAGCTATCTATGCATTTACTCAAGTATGAAAATTGGGTACTTTTTCCATTACTGTATTATTTTAGAATTTTCATTGCTTTCATCACATTGAAGTAGTGTCCAGCAAAGTATACTGCATCAAAAAAGCATACAATGCCTCATCAAGATACAGTTCTAAACCGACATGTCGCACTCCAGTCCAACAGGTGGCGATAAAGTCATACACCCCCAATAACATCAAGGCGAGTGTATGTCATTTCCGGTTTTTCTGTTTCGTACATGGTGTATATTTGTGTAATTTATTGATAATATAAACATGTTGATATTAAATCAATCACTAAATCACTTGCAATACACAATAAGTAGGCCTACTCTAGATGAGGTGTAGATTAGAAAAGTGATAGCGTCTGAAAAAAAATATAGTAGTAATATAGTAATGGTGCAGAAGGTAATACGTGCATTAAACCCAAAACTAACTGGTAAATGCACCACCTGACCTCTTTTTTTTTAATTATTATTTTATTTTAATTTTTTATGAACACAACAAATACAAAAAAACAACAGAAATATACAAACGAGTAGAAAACCTAACAGACAGGGGTATTACATATCAAGATTCATTTTAAATTTGTTAAATACTTTTATGGTGCATATTGCTTTTTTGTTTTTACATTTACTGATCATTTCAAAATAATATTTCAATTCTATCTTAAATAATGTGAAAAGGGGTTTGTTCTCTGCCCACTTCATTTTATGGACAAAGAATCTTCCATGAAAAATAAACAAATGAACAATGAAAGTTAAATCAGGGTCCATATCATTTGGTTCAAAATAAAACATAATATCAGAGTCTTTCAAATTAACATTAATAGTCATTTATTTTCAAATAAAATGTTCTAACTCACACCAAAATCTTCTGACATAAGAGCAGTCCCAAAATAAATGGTCAAGAGTCTCTGGGTCACAACCACAAAATACACATTTGTTATCAATAGCTATTTTATATCTGTGTATAATAAAGGTCTTTACAGGGTAGATTCTATGAATGAGTTTGTATGATACTTCTTTCACCTTATTAGATATACAATATTTACCAGATAACAATGAAACTTTGTTCCAGTTCACTTGTCCTAGGGCTGCATTCCAGTACATTTTAGCAGAGGGAATAGTAACATATTGGCATAGTTTCCTTATATACATGTTATTACATTTATAGTTTAAAATGTAAATTCCTTCTAATTGTATTGAGGCTACAAAATCCTCAACAGTTGCACTTGGAGTATTGTTATATTCTCCTAAAAGAAGAATAGCACCTTTAGGGACAGCTCTAACAACAATTTGATACTCCTCGGGAGTGAATGTCACATTGTGTGTTCTAATAAATTCTGGATAACCATATAGTTGTCCATCATTATTCAGTAATTGTTTAACCCAAATAATGTTGTTGTCAAACCAGTTCTGGAAAAACAAAGACTTGTTTTTGTATTTTATGTCTTTATTATTCCAGATTGTATACCTATGAGGGGAAAAATTGTGTTTGTACATGAGGTTCCAAGTTAAAAGTACTTGTTTATGAAAGTTTGCAAGCTTAATAGGGATTTTACCCATATCAAAGTTGCATTTGAGTAAGAATTCTAGACCACCAATTTGTTGGAATATTAAATTAGGGATGATATTCCAGATGCAATCCTTATTTCCTAAATAGTTTTGCATCCATTTCATTTTAAATATTATATTAGAGGTTTTAAAATCCAGAGCATTCAACCCTCCCTCACTTTGGGTGCTACATATTACCGCTTTTCTTAAATAATGTGGTTTATTCCTCCATATGAAGTTAAATAATTTCGTATCAACCATTTTAGTTACTGACAGAGGAACATCCAAGGCAAGGGAGGTATAAACTAATCTGGACAGACCTTCAGATTTTGATAGAAGTACACGTCCAGATAAAGAAAGATCTCTTAATAACCAGGAGTTAAATCTCTTTCCAATTTTCTCTACAATAGGAGAGAAATTTAAGTTGGCCCTTTCTTTCTGATCTTTGCTAACTGTAATACCAATATATGTGATCACATCTTTTACAGGGATATTACATACTGAGTTTAAGTTACATCTTTTCAACACAAATAATTCACATTTCCTAATATTCAGAGATAAACCTGATACATGTGTGAAGGCATTAATACACTCAATAGCTTTCTTGACTTCATTATGATCTTTCAAAAAATGGTGGTGTCGTTAGCCAATTGTGAACATTTTATCTCTTTGTCTTGTATCTGAATACCCCTAAAACTATCCTTATTTATATGAAGTGCCATAACTTGCGTGACCAATAAAAATAAGAAAGGAGAAATTGGGCATCCTTGTTTAATTCCACGTCTAATGTTGAATCTTTGTGAAGTTCCATGGGATAATTTAACAGAGCTGTTACTATTATTGTAAATTGTCTTAATTACATATTGAAAATATTGACCAAAACCAAAAAATCAAAGAGTCTCAAAAAGAAAATAATGTTAATCTGTATCAAATGCCTTGTAAAAGTCTACAAATAAAATAAAGCTATCTTCCATAATGTGCTCATTGTAGTCTATCAAGTCCAATACTAGTCGAATATTATTACATATATGTCTGCCCTTCATAAAACCAGACTGGGTATCGTCAATGAATTGGTCAAGACCTTTTTTAAGTCTTTCTGCAAAGATGGATGCAAGTATCTTTCCATCATTGTTCATTAATGTGATTGGTTTCCAATTTTCTAACATCATAGAATATTTGTTTGGTTGGGGGATTACAGAAATTAGGTTTGTGTCATAGAAACAGGCAGGACCCCAAAATCAATTGCCTCCTTAAAAACATTAAATATAAATTCAATAATATCCTCCTGAAAATATTTATAGAATTCAATGATAATGCCATCATTCCCTGGAGATTTGTTCTCTTTTAACTTGCTGATACATTTTTTAATTTCATTAATAGAAATAATTTCATCACAAGACTTTTGGAAGTCTTCATCTATGAATTTTGCACAGTCTTTGACAGAGTCTAGAAAGGCAGATATGTCACTAGTAGGACAGACATTACTGGTATAAAGGTTACCATAGAATTCTGAAACATATTTTGAAATATCTTTGGGGTTTTCATTTTCTTTGCCATCTATATTGAGCTTATGAATAGATGTAAATTCAGAATTCTTTCTTTCTAAATTGTAAAAGTATTTTGTATTTTTTTCACCTTCCTCCAACCATCTCCTTCTTGATCTTACAAATGCCCCTTTTGCTCTCTCTTCATACATTCGGTCCATTTCTAGTTGTAAAGAGAATAACTGACCCTTTCCTTGTTCATCAAGGTCCTCCATAGAGATTAGAGAAAGTATTTCTTTAACAAGTTTATCTTCCCTCAATCTTTTAAGTTCAGCAATTTCTTTACCTCTTTTCATGGCTGTTTGTCTTATTTCATACTTCATTAATTCCCAATATTTCCCATAAGACTTAAATAGTTGGGCTTTCCTCCAATTGTCTTGTATAATAACTTTGGCTTCCATCTTGAAATTATCATCTTCCAACAGTCTACTATTGAGTTTCCAATAACTCCGATTAGGTTTAACTTCAGATCCATTCATATTTAAAGATAAGAATATAACTTTATGATCTGTAGCACCACCTAACCTCGTGTCCACCTGGTTTCGCTTTTTATATATTTTTATTTCACCTTTATTTAACCAGGTAGGCTAGTTGAGAACAAGTTCTCATTTACAACTGCGACCTGGCCAAGATAATGCAAAGCAGTGCGACACAAACAACAACACAGAGTTACACATGGAATAAACGTACAATCAATAATAGAATAAGTTTATATACTGTGTGTGCAAATGCTTACTGGTGTATTGTTTACATTAAGATATTCAATATACCCAACAGAAAAATACTGCGATTTAATTTCAAAACCAAAGTAAGCCCCGTAGCAAAGCAAGATGTCAAAAAAGTTATTGATATTTGTATTGTTCCTCCCCACTGAAAACTTTAGAAAAAGACGAAAGATTTAATCGACATAAAGAGATTGGGACGGGATTCAAGGACTTCCATTTTCCTATTGCGGTAATATTAATCTCACTGCCCAGAAACAAATCTCGTGCCCTGTTAAATGTGTACAGTCACGACTGCACGAATGCATGACATTAGGATCGTAAAAATATATTCCTGTTGTAATATATTACAGTGGAAAACAAAAACTATTTCACATCAAGTGCATCATGGGTAACTAGAAACGCATGCGCAGTTGGATTTGCACTTGCTTAACGGCAGGTTGCAGTCTTGTGCTGATTTCCCCGTGCGTTAGAGGCTGTCTGGTTCTGAAAAAAAACACGTCATTGAAACCCAGCTTCAGTTCCAAAGAGAAATATTATAATGTAAAATGAAATAAACAACAACTGGGTCATTTTATCTAATACAATGTAGAATTATCCCCACAAGATCTTAGAATGTTTACCATGATAACTTTTAATAATGACAGAGATTATGGAGGAATTTATTTCTCTACCTGTCTGATCATGATTCCGTGCAGCACATATTTACACTGAACAAAAATATAAACGCATCATGCAACAATTTCAAAGATTTTACTGAGTTACAATTCATATAAGGAAATCAGTCAATTGAAATCAAATCCTTGGGTTCTAATCTATGGATTTCACATGACTGGGAATACACATATGCATCTGTTGGTCACAGATACACTACGTGGCCAAAAGTATGTGGACACCTGCTCGTCGAACATCTCATTCCAAAATTATGGGCATTAATATGGAGTTGGTCCCCTCTTTGCTGCTTTAACAGTCTCCACTCTTCTGGGAAGGCTTTTACATTTACATTTAAGTCATTTAGCAGACGCTCTTATCCAGAGCGACTTACAAAATGGTGCATTCACCTTATGATATCCAGTGGAACAACCACTTTACAATAGTGCATCTAAATCTTTTAAGGGGGGGGGGGGGGTAGAAGGATTACTTTATCCTATCCTAGGTATTCCTTAAAGAGGTGGGGTTTCAGGTGTCTCCGGAAGGTGGTGATTGACTCCGCTGTCCTGGCGTCGTGAGGGAGCTTGTTCCACCATTGGGGTGCCAGAGCAGCGAACAGTTTTGACTGGGCTGAGCGGGAACTGTGCTTCCTCAGAGGTAGGGGGGCCAGCAGGCCAGTGGTGGATGAACGCAGTGCCCTTGTTTGGGTGTAGGGCCTGATCAGAGCCTGAAGGTATGGAGGTGCCGTTCCCTTCACAGCTCCGTAGGCAATCACCATGGTCTTGTAGCGGATGCGAGCTTCAACTTCAATATAGCTTTTCACTATATGTTGGAACATTTCTGCCGGGATTTGCTTCCATTCAGCGACAAGAGCGTTAGTGAGGTCCGGCATTGATGTTGGGCAATTAGGCCTTGCTCGCAGTTGGAGTTCCAATTCATCCCAAAGGTGTACGATGGGGTTGAGATCAGAGCTCTGTGCAGGCCAGTCAAGTTCTTCCAAACCGATCTCAACAAACCATTTCTGTATGGACCTCGTTTTGTGCACGGGCATTGTCATGATGAAATAGGAATTATTTTGTACATCTCCTACCTGGAAGCAACCTGTCAGTGTTTTGCAGATCTGCTAATGTTAATGTTCCATTTGTTTAGATTTAGCCTGTGGTTAAAGTGCATTCTTTATTTCCACATGTAAATTGTACATGTAATATAGTAATACAATTAATTGAGAAAAAACTTGGAACATCATTGAGATGACAAATTTGGTTGTTTACTGTCAGAGTGGTTGAACCCGGAGAGATTTCAACTGGTTCCCCACAGCAGGATGGAATGGAAAGGGGAGAAAGTAAGGGGAGAGGAAAAGTTCTCTGTATGGCCCACCAGAGTACTCACCCCTACGGTCGAGCATGGTCTTTTAGTGGACAGGAGGACACGAAATTACCAGTAGTCCCGCAATACAGACTCTCAGGGGAACTCGGGTAGCCTTGAGTCTTCTTGGCCACGGAGACGTCGGGAACTTCCGGGATGCCTCGGAGGTAAGGTGGAATCCTTGGGTGGGCGAGTGGAATCGGACCTCCTCTCCTTCCTACGTTCCCTTAGCCTCCCATCGATCCGGATGGTCGAGGCAATGAGCGAGTCGAAATCCGTCAGTATTTCCCGGGCTACTAGCTCATCCTTCACTTCCTCCGATAATCCGTACAGGAATGTGTCGAACAGCGATTCCGGGTTTCAGGCACTCTCCGCTGCCAATGTGCGAAACTCCACCACAAAGTCTGCCATACTGCGGGAGTCTTCCCGAAGCTGGAGTAACTTCCGGGCAGCCTCTCTCCCGGACAATAGAAAATCTAAAACCTTTTTCACCTCTGCCACAAACTCCTCCAGACTGAAGCATACGGCCGACTCGAGCAGTCCGAGGGGAAGGAGGAGGTCTGCAGCTCAATGATGAGAGAAAAATGCGTGAGAAACGGCTGACAGGTTCCCGACTCTCCAGCGAAGCATTCCGGAGAAGGTAAGCGGGGTTCTCTGGAAACCAGGGAGGCCTTCGCTGCTAACAGCCGGGTTACTGAGGGGCTGGGAGGTTACCGCCTTGGTAGGCTGCCTGACAGACAACCCGCGGAATTGCTCCAGCAATGTGTTCAACGCTCAGTCAAGGCTTTCGGCCAAGGACTGGAACCCTTCCAAAAGACCACGAAGCAACTCCTCGTGCCTTCCAATGGTGTCTCCGTGGGAGGAGACGGCTTTGCAGAGCTGGTCCTGTCTGCTGGGTCCGTCTTGGCCAGTTTGTACTATCAAGGCTCAGGAGAAGACCCAGATGCAGACAGTTTCAAAGTAACAAAAGTTTATTACAGAAACAGGGGGGCAGGCAAACGACAGGTCAATGGCAGGCAGAGGTTAGTAGTCCAGAGCAGAGTCCGAAATGTACAGAACGGCAGGCAGGCTCAGGGTCAGGGCAGGCAGCGGTCAGGAATCCAGGGTGGTGTGACAAGGTACAGAACGGCAGGCAGGCTCAGGGTCAGGGCAGGCAGAATTGTCAAAACCGGGATAGCTAGAAAACAGGAACTAGAGAAAGACAGAAGCACGGGGAAAACGCTGGTAGGCTTTTTGTCCTGTTGAACGAACTGGTAACAGACAGTAGGTAGCCACTAGGTAGCCTAGTGGTTAGAGCATTGGACTAGTAACCGAAAGGTTGCAAGATTGAATCCCCGAGCTGACAAGCTAAGAATCTATTGTTCTGCCCCTGAACAAGGCAGTTAACCCACTGTTCCTTGGCTGCCATTGAAAATAAGATTTTGTTCTTAAGACTTGCCAAGTTAAAGAAAGGTACATTTAAAAAAAAAAATATATAAAACAGAACACAGGTACAAATAGCCTGGAGATAATGAGGGAGATGGGTGACACCTGGAGGGGGGTGGCGACAAGCACAAAGACAGGTGAAACAGATCAGGGTGTGGCAATTGGCACTAAACTGAATTACAAGACAAGCTGTCAAAGGGGCTTATACCAAAGAGGAAGAAATAGCCTACTGCCAATCATTAATGTATATATATTTCTGTAATTAACTGATAATAGAAACATGGTAATATGAAAGAAACAAAGTTCATCACTTGTAATATACAGTGCATTTAGAAAGTATTCAGACCCATTGGCTTTTTTATCCTAAAATTGATTACATGTATTTTCTTCCTCATCAATTAACACACAATACCAAATAATGACAAAGCGAAAACAGTTTTTTTTTTACATTTTTGCACATTTATTACAAATAAAAAACAGAAGTACCTTATTTACAAAAGTATTCAGACCCTTTGCTATGAGACTCGAAATTGAGCTCAGGTGCATCCTGTTTCCATTGATCCTCCTTGAGATGTTTCTACAGCTTGATTGGAGTCCACCTGTGGTACATTCAATAGATTGAACATGATTTGGAAAGGCACACACCTGTCTATATATGGTCACACAGTTGACAGTGCATGTCAGAGCAAAAACTAAGCCATGAGGTTGAACAGCTGTCCGTAGAGCCCCTTGACAGGATTGTGTAGAGGCACAGATCTGATGAAGGGTACCAAAACATTTCTGCAGCATTGACGGTCCCCAAGAACGCAGTGGCCTCCAGGGTCAGGTAGCCTAGTGGTTAGAGCGTTGGGCCAGTAACCGGAAGGTTGCTGGATTGAATCCCTGACCTGACAAGGTAAAAATCTATCATTCTGCCCCTGAGCAAGGCAGATCACCCACTGTTCCCCGGGTGCCATGGATGTCGATTAAGGCACACCCCCGCACCTCTCTGATTCAGAGGGGTTGGGTTAAATGCGGAAGACACATTTCAGTTTAATACATTCAGCTGGACAACTAACTAGGTATCCCCCTTTCACCCATTTGTAAATGGAAGAAGTTTGGAATCACCAAGACTCTTCCTAGAGCAATCCTCCTGGCTAAACTGAGCAATCAGGGGAGAAGGACCTTGGTCACTGAGGTGACCAAGAACCTGAAAGTTCCTCTGTGGAGATGGGAGAACCTTCCAGAAGGACAACCATCTCTGCAGCACTCCACCAATCAGGCCTTTATGGTAGAGTGGCCAGATGGAAGCCACTCCTCAGTAAAAGGCACATGATAGCCCGCTTGGAGTTTGTCAAAAGGCACCTGAAGGACTTTCAGACCATGAGAAACAAGATTCTCTGGTCTGATGAAACCAAAATTGAACTCTTCAGCCGGAATGCCAGGCATCACGCCTGGAGGAAACCTGGCACCATCCCTACCGTGAAGCATGGTGGTGGCAGCATGTTTTTCAGCGGCAGGGACTGGGAAACTAGTCAGGATCGGGGGAAAGATGAATGGAGTAAAGTACAGAGAAATCCTTGAAGAAAACCTGCTCCAGGGCGCTCAGGACCTCAGACTGGACTGAAGGTTCACCTTCCAACAGGACATCGACCCTAAGCACACAGCCAAGACAAAGCAGGAGTGGCTTTAGAACAAGTCTCTGAATGTCCTTGAGTTCCCCAGCCAGAGCCTGGACTTGAACCCGATCAAACATCTCTGGAGAGACCTGAAAATAGCTGTGCAGCAACGCTCCCCATCCAACCTGACAGAGCTTGAGGGTCTGAACACTTATGTAAATGTGATATTTCCATTTTAAATACATTTGCAAAATATATATATATATAATCCATTTTATAATAACAATGTAATGTAACAAAATGTGGAAACAGTCATGGGGTCTGAACACTTTCCGAATGCACTGTACAATAACTCCACATGAAGTATAAATGTTATATCGACTGAAAATAATTATAGTAATAAATAGAGCTGCAGAAAGTAATACAGTCATCATCAAACACATAACTAACTTTTAAATGAACCACCTAGCCTCGAGTCCTTACTGATATAGTGTGTACCTTGAGATATTCACACATTACATTTTAATATGTAACTGCATTAGTCTGAGATTACACTTCACAATACGAAGGAAGCCCCGCAATAAAGCAGGGCATCAAAAAATTTGTTGATACTCATAATGTTCCTCCCCACGGAAATCTTTAGTAAAAGGCGAAAGATTTATGCGATCTGAAGAGAAACCAGAGTTTACTGATGACCCCAACGGAACATTGGGACGGGATTCAAGGACTTCCCTTTTCCTATTGCGGTAATACTAATCTCGCTGCCCAGAAACAAATCTCGTGTGCTGTTCAATGTGTACAGTCACGACTATGTAATGCATAACATTCGGATCGTAAAAATATATTCCTGTTGTAATATATTACAGAGGAAAACAAAATTATTTCACATGAAGTGCATCATGGGTAACTAGAAACGCATGCGCAGTTGGATTTGCACTTGCTTAACGGCAGGTTGCAGTCTTGTGCTGATTTCCCCGTGCGTTAGAGGCTGTCTGGTTCTGAAAAAAAACACGTCATTGAAACCCAGCTTCAGTTCCAAAGAGAAATATTATAATGTAAAATGAAATAAACAACAACTGGGTCATTTTATCTAATACAATGTAGAATTATCCCCACAAGATCTTAGAATGTTTACCATGATAACTTTTAATAATGACAGAGATTATGGAGGAATTTATTTCTCTGCCTGTCTGATCATGATTCCGTGCAGCACATATTTACACTCAACAAAAATATAAACGCATCATGCAACAATTTCAAAGATTTTACTGAGTTACAATTCATACAAGGAAATCAGTCAATTGAAATCAAATCCTTAGGTTCTAATCTATGGATTTCACATGACTGGGAATACACATATGCATCTGTTGGTCACAGATACACTACGTGGCCAAAAGTATGTGGACACCTGCTCGTCGAACATCTCATTCCAAAATTATGGGCATTAATATCGAGTTGGTCCCCTCTTTGCTGCTTTAACAGTCTCCACTCTTCTGGGAAGGCTTTTCACTATATGTTGGAACATTTCTGCCGGGATTTGCTTCCATTCAGCGACAAGAGCGTTAGTGAGGTCCGGCATTGATGTTGGGCAATTAGGCCTTGCTCGCAGTTGGAGTTCCAATTCATCCCAAAGGTGTTCGATGGGGTTGAGATCAGAGCTCTGTGCAGGCCAGTCAAGTTCTTCCAAACCGATCTCAACAAACCATTTCTGTATGGACCTCGTTTTGTGCACGGGCATTGTCATGATGAAATAGGAAAGGGGCCTTCCCCAAACTGTTGCCACAAAACTGGAAGCACAGAATTGTCTAAAATGTCATTGTATGCTGTAGCGTTAAGATTTCCCTTCACTGAAACATGAAAAACAGCCCCAGATCCTTATTCCTCCTCCATAAAACTTTACAGTTGGCTCTATGCATTGGGGCAGGTAGCGTTCTCCTGGCATCCGCCAAACCCGGATTCGGCCGTCGGACTGCCAGACGATTTTTACATGCTATGCTCTTCAGCACTCGGCGATCCCGTTCTGTGAGCTTGTGTGGCCTACCACTTCACGGCTGAGCCGTTCTTGCTCTGAGATGTTTCCACTTCACAATAACAGCACTTACTGTTGACCGTGGCAGTGTTAATTAAGAACTTGAACACGCTGTTGTACACGTCAATCCAGAGCATCCCAAACATGCTCAATGGGTGACATGTCTGGTGACTCTGCAGTCCATGGAAGAACTGGGACATTTTTTTTCTTCTTCCAGTTATTGTGTACAGATCCTTGCGTTATGTGGCTGTGCACTATCATGCTGAAACATGAGGTGATGGCGGAAAATTAATGGCACGACAATGGGCCTCAGGATCTTGTCACGGTATCTCTGTGCATTTAAAATTGCCGTTGATAAAATGCAATCGTGTTCATTGTTCGTAGCTTATGCCTGCCCATACCATAACCCCACTGCCACCGTGGGGCACTTTGTTCACAACGTTGACATCAGCAAATCTCTCACCCACATGACGCCATACACGCCGTCTCCCCGTTCAGTTGAAACCTGGATTCGTCCGAGAAGAGCATACTTCTTCAGTGTTCCAGTGAACATCGAAGGGGGGCAGTCGGTTACACCGCCTAACTGCAGTCAGGTCAAGACCCTGGTGAAGACGACGAGCATGCAGATGAGCTTCTCTGAGAACGTTTCTGCCGGTTCGATTGTGAAAACCCACAGTTTCATCAGCTGTCTGGGTGGCTGGTCTCAGACGATCCCGCAGGTGAAAAACCCAGCTAGACCAGTTCAAACGCTTAGCTAATAGTAATACAAATACATATCTTGCTAAAATACATAGCATACATCATGCATTTAGGTTTTCAATAGCCTAGCCGATCTGTTTGTCTAATCCTTTCTCCTTCCATCTGTCTAGACCCCTAGCTACTCACTCTGTCTGCTGCTGTGGATATTCGCCCTGCGCCTCTTGTGGTTCACGAGTAGAGGTGTCTGGACCAGAAAGACCCAGAGCCCTCACAGATTAGAGGGAAACAAGAGCTCAGTCAGTCAACAAGTCAGGACAAAAAGCAACTTCAAGAACTGCAGTCTGATATCAATCATCTCTGTCAGAAAAGTGACTATGACCAGGAGGACCCCACTCAGTCTTCACATCTTTACCATGCCCCAATTGAGATAAACAGAGAGATGGATTCTCTACTAAGAGACTCAAATGAACAGATTGAAACAGTGTCGGATGAAGAGAGCTATGGAGAAACAGAACCAATATCCAGCTACTACTGTTTTGCAGCTCAGGATGTAAGATGTGAATGGATGGAGAATGGAGAACAAAGCTCCCATAAGACCAAGTGTGGCAGGAAGTCTATGTCCCAGCTGAAGTCGACCGGTCAAGGTCATGCTGGTCCTAGTTGTAAGGTGTGTTGGAAGTCTTTTAACAAAATGGGTTCTTTGATTTAAACATGTGCAAACGCATAAAGGGGATGAATAACGGAGAAAGATTTGACTCCACAAAGTTTGATCAATCACTTTAAAATTCACATTGGAGCACAGTATTGTCATGTTTGTGGTAAAAATTTCAGCAAGAGTACTAAAATGAAGAGACATATGAGGATTCACACGGGAGAATCCTTATCAGTGTGTCAAAGTGTTCAATCAGAGTGGAAATCCGCAATTGCACATGAGGAGCCACACAGGGGAGAAACCTTTGTGTGCGCAATATTTGACGAATGTTTTAGCGACAGAAATACATTAACCAAGCATCTGACCATTCACAATATGGAACACACTAACGACAAACCCATGAGGAGAATGCCCAAGAGGAAGAAAACATGACTGTTTCCTGTGTGTCAAAAAGGCATCTTAGTTCCCTGATCAGTGATCTATAAATAAAGAGAGGCTGTACTCACAGTACACACACAGGGCTATGTCTTCCTTGACTGTTTCTGGTGTCATCTTCTATCTAGTGCACTTTCTTTACTTGCACGTTGGAGATACACAAACATATCTAAATTGGACTGTTTTTGTACATTTTTTTTGTACATCTCCTACCTGGAAGCAACCTGTCAGTGTTTTGCAGATCTGCTAATGTTAATGTTCCATTTGTTTAGATTTAGCCTGTGGTTAAAGTGCATTCTTTATTTCCACATGTAAATTGTACATGTAATATAGTAATACAATTAATTGAGAAAAAACTTGGAACATCATTGAGATGACAAATTTGGTTGTTTACTGTCAGAGTGGTTGAACCCGGAGAGATTTCAACTGGTTCCCCACAGCAGGATGGAATGGAAAGGGGAGCAAGTAAGGGGAGAGGAAAAGTTCTCTGTATGGCCCACCAGAGTACTCACCCCTACGGTCGAGCATGGTCTTTTAGTGGACAGGAGGACACGAAATTACCAGTAGTCCCGCAATACAGACTCTCAGGGGAACTCGGGTAGCCTTGAGTCTTCTCGGCCACGGAGACGTCGGGAACTTCCGGGATGCCTCGGAGGTAAGGTGGAATCCTTGGGTGGGCGAGTGGAATCGGACCTCCTCTCCTTCCTACGTTCCCTTAGCCTCCCATCGATCCGGATGGTCGAGGCAATGAGCGAGTCGAAATCCGTCAGTAGTTCCCGGGCTACTAGCTCATCCTTCACTTCCTCCGATAATCTGTACAGGAATGTGTCGAACAGCGATTCCGGGTTTCAGGCACTCTCCGCTGCCAATGTGCGAAACTCCACCACAAAGTCTGCCATACTGCGGGAGTCTTCCCGAAGCTGGAGTAACTTCCGGGCAGCCTCTCTCCCGGACAATAGAAAATCTAAAACCTTTTTCACCTCTGCCACAAACTCCTCCAGACTGAAGCATACGGCCGACTCGAGCAGTCCGAGGGGAAGGAGGAGGTCTGCAGCTCAATGATGAGAGAAAAATGCGTGAGAAACGGCTGACAGGTTCCCGACTCTCCAGCGAAGCATTCCGGAGAAGGTAAGTGGGGTTCTCTGGAAACCAGGGAGGCCTTCGCTGCTAACAGCCGGGTTACTGAGGGGCTGGGAGGTTACCGCCTTGGTAGGCTGCCTGACAGACAACCCGCGGAATTGCTCCAGCAATGTGTTCAACGCTCAGTCAAGGCTTTCGGCCAAGGACTGGAACCCTTCCAAAAGACCACGAAGCAACTCCTCGTGCCTTCCAATGGTGTCTCCGTGGGAGGAGACGGCTTTGCAGAGCTGGTCCTGTCTGCTGGGTCCGTCATGGCCAGTTTGTACTATCAAGGCTCAGGAGAAGACCCAGATGCAGACAGTTTCAAAGTAACAAAAGTTTATTACAGAAACAGGGGGGCAGGCAAACGACAGGTCAATGGCAGGCAGAGGTTAGTAGTCCAGAGCAGAGTCCGAAATGTACAGAACGGCAGGCAGGCTCAGGGTCAGGGCAGGCAGCGGTCAGGAATCCAGGGTGGTGTGACAAGGTACAGAACGGCAGGCAGGCTCAGGGTCAGGGCAGGCAGAATTGTCAAAACCGGGATAGCTAGAAAACAGGAACTAGAGAAAGACAGAAGCACGGGGAAAACGCTGGTAGGCTTTTTGTCCTGTTGAACGAACTGGTAACAGACAGTAGGTAGCCACTAGGTAGCCTTGTGGTTAGAGCATTGGACTAGTAACCGAAAGGTTGCAAGATTGAATCCCCGAGCTGACAAGCTAAAAATCTATCATTCTGCCCCTGAACAAGGCAGTTAACCCACTGTTCCTTGGTACAAATAGCCTGGAGATAATGAGGGAGATGGGTGACACCTGGAGGGGGGTGGAGACAAGCACAAAGACAGGTGAAACAGATCAGGGTGTGGCAATTGGCACTAAACTGAATTACAAGACAAGCTGTCAAAGGGGCTTATACCAAAGAGGAAGAAATAGCCTACTGCCAATCATTAATGTATATATATTTCTGTAATTAACTGATAATAGAAACATGGTAATATGAAAGAAACAAAGTTCATCACTTGTAATATACAGTGCATTTAGAAAGTATTCAGACCCATTGGCTTTTTTATCCTAAAATTGATTACATGTATTTTCTTCCTCATCAATTAACACACAATACCAAATAATGACAAAGCGAAAACAGTTGTTTTTTTACATTTTTGCACATTTATTACAAATAAAAAACAGAAGTACCTTATTTACAAAAGTATTCAGACCCTTTGCTATGAGACTCGAAATTGAGCTCAGGTGCATCCTGTTTCCATTGATCCTCCTTGAGATGTTTCTACAGCTTGATTGGAGTCCACCTGTGGTACATTCAATAGATTGAACATGATTTGGAAAGGCACACACCTGTCTATATATGGTCACACAGTTGACAGTGCATGTCAGAGCAAAAACTAAGCCATGAGGTTGAAGGAGCTGTCCGTAGAGCCCCTTGACAGGATTGTGTAGAGGCACAGATCTGATGAAGGGTACCAAAACATTTCTGCAGCATTGACGGTCCCCAAGAACGCAGTGGCCTCCAGGGTCAGGTAGCCTAGTGGTTAGAGCGTTGGGCCAGTAACCGGAAGGTTGCTGGATTGAATCCCTGACCTGACAAGGTAAAAATCTATCATTCTGCCCCTGAGCAAGGCAGATCACCCACTGTTCCCCGGGTGCCATGGATGTCGATTAAGGCACACCCCCGCACCTCTCTGATTCAGAGGGGTTGGGTTAAATGCGGAAGACACATTTCAGTTTAATACATTCAGCTGGACAACTAACTAGGTATCCCCCTTTCACCCATTTGTAAATGGAAGAAGTTTGGAATCACCAAGACTCTTCCTAGAGCAATCCTCCTGGCTAAACTGAGCAATCAGGGGAGAAGGACCTTGGTCAGTGAGGTGACCAAGAACCTGAAAGTTCCTCTGTGGAGATGGGAGAACCTTCCAGAAGGACAACCATCTCTGCAGCACTCCACCAATCAGGCCTTTATGGTAGAGTGGCCAGATGGAAGCCACTCCTCAGTAAAAGGCACATGATAGCCCGCTTGGAGTTTGTCAAAAGGCACCTGAAGGACTTTCAGACCATGAGAAACAAGATTCTCTGGTCTGATGAAACCAAAATTGAACTCTTCAGCCGGAATGCCAGGCATCACGCCTGGAGGAAACCTGGCACCATCCCTACCGTGAAGCATGGTGGTGGCAGCATGTTTTTCAGCGGCAGGGACTGGGAAACTAGTCAGGATCGGGGGAAAGATGAATGGAGTAAAGTACAGAGAAATCCTTGAAGAAAACCTGCTCCAGGGCGCTCAGGACCTCAGACTGGACTGAAGGTTCACCTTCCAACAGGACATCGACCCTAAGCACACAGCCAAGACAAAGCAGGAGTGGCTTTAGAACAAGTCTCTGAATGTCCTTGAGTTCCCCAGCCAGAGCCTGGACTTGAACCCGATCAAACATCTCTGGAGAGACCTGAAAATAGCTGTGCAGCAACGCTCCCCATCCAACCTGACAGAGCTTGAGGGTCTGAACACTTATGTAAATGTGATATTTCCATTTTAAATACATTTGCAAAATATATATATATAATCCATTTTATAATAACAATGTAATGTAACAAAATGTGGAAACAGTCATGGGGTCTGAACACTTTCCGAATGCACTGTACAATAACTCCACATGAAGTATAAATGTTATATCGACTGAAAATAATTATAGTAATAAATAGAGCTGCAGAAAGTAATACAGTCATCATCAAACACATAACTAACTTTTAAATGAACCACCTAGCCTCGAGTCCTTACTGATATAGTGTGTACCTTGAGATATTCACACATTACATTTTAATATGTAACTGCATTAGTCTGAGATTACACTTCACAATACGAAGGAAGCCCCGCAATAAAGCAGGGCATCAAAAAATTTGTTGATACTCATAATGTTCCTCCCCACGGAAATCTTTAGTAAAAGGCGAAAGATTTATGCGATCTGAAGAGAAACCAGAGTTTACTGATGACCCCAACGGAACATTGGGACGGGATTCAAGGACTTCCCTTTTCCTATTGCGGTAATACTAATCTCGCTGCCCAGAAACAAATCTCGTGTGCTGTTCAATGTGTACAGTCACGACTATGTAATGCATAACATTCGGATCGTAAAAATATATTCCTGTTGTAATATATTACAGAGGAAAACAAAATTATTTCACATGAAGTGCATCATGGGTAACTAGAAACGCATGCGCAGTTGGATTTGCACTTGCTTAACGGCAGGTTGCAGTCTTGTGCTGATTTCCCCGTGCGTTAGAGGCTGTCTGGTTCTGAAAAAAAACACGTCATTGAAACCCAGCTTCAGTTCCAAAGAGAAATATTATAATGTAAAATGAAATAAACAACAACTGGGTCATTTTATCTAATACAATGTAGAATTATCCCCACAAGATCTTAGAATGTTTACCATGATAACTTTTAATAATGACAGAGATTATGGAGGAATTTATTTCTCTGCCTGTCTGATCATGATTCCGTGCAGCACATATTTACACTCAACAAAAATATAAACGCATCATGCAACAATTTCAAAGATTTTACTGAGTTACAATTCATACAAGGAAATCAGTCAATTGAAATCAAATCCTTAGGTTCTAATCTATGGATTTCACATGACTGGGAATACACATATGCATCTGTTGGTCACAGATACATTACGTGGCCAAAAGTATGTGGACACCTGCTCGTCGAACATCTCATTCCAAAATTATGGGCATTAATATCGAGTTGGTCCCCTCTTTGCTGCTTTAACAGTCTCCACTCTTCTGGGAAGGCTTTTCACTATATGTTGGAACATTTCTGCCGGGATTTGCTTCCATTCAGCGACAAGAGCGTTAGTGAGGTCCGGCATTGATGTTGGGCAATTAGGCCTTGCTCGCAGTTGGAGTTCCAATTCATCCCAAAGGTGTTCGATGGGGTTGAGATCAGAGCTCTGTGCAGGCCAGTCAAGTTCTTCCAAACCGATCTCAACAAACCATTTCTGTATGGACCTCGTTTTGTGCACGGGCATTGTCATGATGAAATAGGAAAGGGGCCTTCCCCAAACTGTTGCCACAAAACTGGAAGCACAGAATTGTCTAAAATGTCATTGTATGCTGTAGCGTTAAGATTTCCCTTCACTGAAACATGAAAAACAGCCCCAGATCCTTATTCCTCCTCCATAAAACTTTACAGTTGGCTCTATGCATTGGGGCAGGTAGCGTTCTCCTGGCATCCGCCAAACCCGGATTCGGCCGTCGGACTGCCAGACGATTTTTACATGCTATGCTCTTCAGCACTTGGCGATCCCGTTCTGTGAGCTTGTGTGGCCTACCACTTCACGGCTGAGCCGTTCTTGCTCCGAGATGTTTCCACTTCACAATAACAGCACTTACTGTTGACCGTGGCAGTGTTAATTAAGAACTTGAACACGCTGTTGTACACGTCAATCCAGAGCATCCCAAACATGCTCAATGGGTGACATGTCTGGTGACTCTGCAGTCCATGGAAGAACTGGGACATTTTTTTTCTTCTTCCAGTTATTGTGTACAGATCCTTGCGTTATGTGGCTGTGCACTATCATGCTGAAACATGAGGTGATGGCGGAAAATTAATGGCACGACAATGGGCCTCAGGATCTTGTCACGGTATCTCTGTGCATTTAAAATTGCCGTTGATAAAATGCAATCGTGTTCATTGTTCGTAGCTTATGCCTGCCCATACCATAACCCCACTGCCACCGTGGGGCACTTTGTTCACAACGTTGACATCAGCAAATCTCTCACCCACATGACGCCATACACGCCGTCTCCCCGTTCAGTTGAAACCTGGATTCGTCCGAGAAGAGCATACTTCTTCAGTGTTCCAGTGAACATCGAAGGGGGGCAGTCGGTTACACCGCCTAACTGCAGTCAGGTCAAGACCCTGGTGAAGACGACGAGCATGCAGATGAGCTTCTCTGAGAACGTTTCTGCCGGTTCGATTGTGAAAACCCACAGTTTCATCAGCTGTCTGGGTGGCTGGTCTCAGACGATCCCGCAGGTGAAAAACCCAGCTAGACCAGTTCAAACGCTTAGCTAATAGTAATACAAATACATATCTTGCTAAAATACATAGCATACATCATGCATTTAGGTTTTCAATAGCCTAGCCGATCTGTTTGTCTAATCCTTTCTCCTTCCATCTGTCTAGACCCCTAGCTACTCACTCTGTCTGCTGCTGTGGATATTCGCCCTGCGCCTCTTGTGGTTCACGAGTAGAGGTGTCTGGACCAGAAAGACCCAGAGCCCTCACAGATTAGAGGGAAACAAGAGCTCAGTCAGTCAACAAGTCAGGACAAAAAGCAACTTCAAGAACTGCAGTCTGATATCAATCATCTCTGTCAGAAAAGTGACTATGACCAGGAGGACCCCACTCAGTCTTCACCATGCCCCAATTGAGATAAACAGAGAGATGGATTCTCTACTAAGAGACTCAAATGAACAGATTGAAACAGTGTCGGATGAAGAGAGCTATGGAGAAACAGAACCAATATCCAGCTACTACTGTTTTGCAGCTCAGGATGTAAGATGTGAATGGATGGAGAATGGAGAACAAAGCTCCCATAAGACCAAGTGTGGCAGGAAGTCTATGTCCCAGCTGAAGTCGACCGGTCAAGGTCATGCTGGTCCTAGTTGTAAGGTGTGTTGGAAGTCTTTTAACAAAATGGGTTCTTTGATTTAAACATGTGCAAACGCATAAAGGGGATGAATAACGGAGAAAGATTTGACTCCACAAAGTTTGATCAATCACTTTAAAATTCACATTGGAGCACAGTATTGTCATGTTTGTGGTAAAAATTTCAGCAAGAGTACTAAAATGAAGAGACATATGAGGATTCACACGGGAGAATCCTTATCAGTGTGTCAAAGTGTTCAATCAGAGTGGAAATCCGCAATTGCACATGAGGAGCCACACAGGGGAGAAACCTTTGTGTGCGCAATATTTGACGAATGTTTTAGCGACAGAAATACATTAACCAAGCATCTGACCATTCACAATATGGAACACACTAACGACAAACCCATGAGGAGAATGCCCAAGAGGAAGAAAACATGACTGTTTCCTGTGTGTCAAAAAGGCATCTTAGTTCCCTGATCAGTGATCTATAAATAAAGAGAGGCTGTACTCACAGTACACACACAGGGCTATGTCTTCCTTGACTGTTTCTGGTGTCATCTTCTATCTAGTGCACTTTCTTTACTTGCACGTTGGAGATACACAAACATATCTAAATTGGACTGTTTTTGTACATTTTTTTTGTACATCTCCTACCTGGAAGCAACCTGTCAGTGTTTTGCAGATCTGCTAATGTTAATGTTCCATTTGTTTAGATTTAGCCTGTGGTTAAAGTGCATTCTTTATTTCCACATGTAAATTGTACATGTAATATAGTAATACAATTAATTGAGAAAAAACTTGGAACATCATTGAGATGACAAATTTGGTTGTTTACTGTCAGAGTGGTTGAACCCGGAGAGATTTCAACTGGTTCCCCACAGCAGGATGGAATGGAAAGGGGAGCAAGTAAGGGGAGAGGAAAAGTTCTCTGTATGGCCCACCAGAGTACTCACCCCTACGGTCGAGCATGGTCTTTTAGTGGACAGGAGGACACGAAATTACCAGTAGTCCCGCAATACAGACTCTCAGGGGAACTCGGGTAGCCTTGAGTCTTCTTGGCCACGGAGACGTCGGGAACTTCCGGGATGCCTCGGAGGTAAGGTGGAATCCTTGGGTGGGCGAGTGGAATCGGACCTCCTCTCCTTCCTACGTTCCCTTAGCCTCCCATCGATCCGGATGGTCGAGGCAATGAGCGAGTCGAAATCCGTCAGTAGTTCCCGGGCTACTAGCTCATCCTTCACTTCCTCCGATAATCTGTACAGGAATGTGTCGAACAGCGATTCCGGGTTTCAGGCACTCTCCGCTGCCAATGTGCGAAACTCCACCACAAAGTCTGCCATACTGCGGGAGTTTTCCCGAAGCTGGAGTAACTTCCGGGCAGCCTCTCTCCCGGACAATAGAAAATCTAAAACCTTTTTCACCTCTGCCACAAACTCCTCCAGACTGAAGCATACGGCCGACTCGAGCAGTCCGAGGGGAAGGAGGAGGTCTGCAGCTCAATGATGAGAGAAAAATGCGTGAGAAACGGCTGACAGGTTCCCGACTCTCCAGCGAAGCATTCCGGAGAAGGTAAGTGGGGTTCTCTGGAAACCAGGGAGGCCTTCGCTGCTAACAGCCGGGTTACTGAGGGGCTGGGAGGTTACCGCCTTGGTAGGCTGCCTGACAGACAACCCGCGGAATTGCTCCAGCAATGTGTTCAACGCTCAGTCAAGGCTTTCGGCCAAGGACTGGAACCCTTCCAAAAGACCACGAAGCAACTCCTCGTGCCTTCCAATGGTGTCTCCGTGGGAGGAGACGGCTTTGCAGAGCTGGTCCTGTCTGCTGGGTCCGTCATGGCCAGTTTGTACTATCAAGGCTCAGGAGAAGACCCAGATGCAGACAGTTTCAAAGTAACAAAAGTTTATTACAGAAACAGGGGGGCAGGCAAACGACAGGTCAATGGCAGGCAGAGGTTAGTAGTCCAGAGCAGAGTCCGAAATGTACAGAACGGCAGGCAGGCTCAGGGTCAGGGCAGGCAGCGGTCAGGAATCCAGGGTGGTGTGACAAGGTACAGAACGGCAGGCAGGCTCAGGGTCAGGGCAGGCAGAATTGTCAAAACCGGGATAGCTAGAAAACAGGAACTAGAGAAAGACAGAAGCACGGGGAAAACGCTGGTAGGCTTTTTGTCCTGTTGAACGAACTGGTAACAGACAGTAGGTAGCCACTAGGTAGCCTAGTGGTTAGAGCATTGGACTAGTAACCGAAAGGTTGCAAGATTGAATCCCCGAGCTGACAAGCTAAAAATCTATCATTCTGCCCCTGAACAAGGCAGTTAACCCACTGTTCCTTGGTACAAATAGCCTGGAGATAATGAGGGAGATGGGTGACACCTGGAGGGGGGTGGAGACAAGCACAAAGACAGGTGAAACAGATCAGGGTGTGGCAATTGGCATTAAACTGAATTACAAGACAAGCTGTCAAAGGGGCTTATACCAAAGAGGAAGAAATAGCCTACTGCCAATCATTAATGTATATATATTTCTGTAATTAACTGATAATAGAAACATGGTAATATGAAAGAAACAAAGTTCATCACTTGTAATATACAGTGCATTTAGAAAGTATTCAGACCCATTGGCTTTTTTATCCTAAAATTGATTACATGTATTTTCTTCCTCATCAATTAACACACAATACCAAATAATGACAAAGCGAAAACAGGTTTTTTTACATTTTTGCACATTTATTACAAATAAAAAACAGAAGTACCTTAATTGAGCTCAGGTGCATTCTGTTTCCATTGATCCTCCTTGAGATGTTTCTACAGCTTGATTGGAGTCCACCTGTGGTACATTCAATAGATTGAACATGATTTGGAAAGGCACACACCTGTCTATATATGGTCACACAGTTGACAGTGCATGTCAGAGCAAAAACTAAGCCATGAGGTTGAAGGAGCTGTCCATAGAGCCCCTTGACAGGATTGTGTAGAGGCACAGATCTGATGAAGGGTACCAAAACATTTCTGCAGCATTGACGGTCCCCAAGAACGCAGTGGCCTCCAGGGTCAGGTAGCCTAGTGGTTAGAGCGTTGGGCCAGTAACCGGAAGGTTGCTGGATTGAATCCCTGACCTGACAAGGTAAAAATCTATCATTCTGCCCCTGAGCAAGGCAGATCACCCACTGTTCCCCGGGTGCCATGGATGTCGATTAAGGCACACCCCCGCACCTCTCTGATTCAGAGGGGTTGGGTTAAATGCGGAAGACACATTTCAGTTTAATACATTCAGCTGGACAACTAACTAGGTATCCCCCTTTCACCCATTTGTAAATGGAAGAAGTTTGGAATCACCAAGACTCTTCCTAGAGCAATCCTCCTGGCTAAACTGAGCAATCAGGGGAGAAGGACCTTGGTCAGTGAGGTGACCAAGAACCTGAAAGTTCCTCTGTGGAGATGGGAGAACCTTCCAGAAGGACAACCATCTCTGCAGCACTCCACCAATCAGGCCTTTATGGTAGAGTGGCCAGATGGAAGCCACTCCTCAGTAAAAGGCACATGATAGCCCGCTTGGAGTTTGTCAAAAGGCACCTGAAGGACTTTCAGACCATGAGAAACAAGATTCTCTGGTCTGATGAAACCAAAATTGAACTCTTCAGCCGGAATGCCAGGCATCACACCTGGAGGAAACCTGGCACCATCCCTACCGTGAAGCGTGGTGGCAGCATGTTTTTCAGCGGCAGGGACTGGGAAACTAGTCAGGATCGGGGGAAATAATGAACAGAGTAAAGTACAGAGAAATCCTTGAAGAAAACCTGCTCCAGGGCGCTCAGGACCTCAGACTGGAGCGAAGGTTCAACTTCCAACAGGAAAACGACCCTAAGCACACAGCCAAGACAAAGCAGGAGTGGCTTTAGAACAAGTCTCTGAATGTCCTTGAGTTCCCCAGCCAGAGCCTGGACTTGAACCCGATCAAACATCTCTGGAGAGACCTGAAAATAGCTGTGCAGCAACGCTCCCCATCCAACCTGACAGAGCTTGAGGGTCTGAACACTTATGTAAATGTGATATTTCCATTTTTAATACATTTGCAAAAGATATATATATAATCCATTTTATAATAAGAATGTAATGTAACAAAATGTGGAAACAGTCATGGGGTCTGAATACTTTCCGAATGCACTGTACAATAACTCCACATGAAGTATAAATGTTATATCGACTGAAAATAATTATAGTAATAAATAGAGCTGCAGAAAGTAATACAGTCATCATCAAACACATAACTAACTTTTAAAATGAACCACCTAGCCTCGAGTCCTTACTGATATAGTGTGTACCTTGAGATATTCACACATTACATTTTAATATGTAACTGCACTAGTCTGAGATTACACTTCACAATACGAAGGAAGCCCCGCAATACAGCAGGGCATCAAAAAATTTGTTGATACTCATAATGTTCCTCCCCACGGAAATCTTTAGTAAAAGGCGAAAGATTTATGCGATCTGAAGAGAAACCAGAGTTTACTGATGACCCCAACGGAACATTGGGACGGGATTCAAGGACTTCCCTTTTCCTATTGCGGTAATACTAATCTCGCTGCCCAGAAACAAATCTCGTGTCCTGTTCAATGTGTACAGTCACGACTATGTAATGCATAACATTAGGATCGTAAAAATATATTCCTGTTGTAATATATTACAGAGGAAAACAAAATTATTTCACATGAAGTGCATCATGGGTAACTAGAAACGCATGCGCAGTTGGATTTGCACTTGCTTAACGGCAGGTTGCAGTCTTGTGCTGATTTCCCCGTGCGTTAGAGGCTGTCTGGTTCTGAAAAAAAACACGTCATTGAAACCCAGCTTCAGTTCCAAAGAGAAATATTATAATGTAAAATGAAATAAACAACAACTGGGTCATTTTATCTAATACAATGTAGAATTATCCCCACAAGATCTTAGAATGTTTACCATGATAACTTTTAATAATGACAGAGATTATGGAGGAATTTATTTCTCTGCCTGTCTGATCATGATTCCGTGCAGCACATATTTACACTCAACAAAAATATAAACGCATCATGCAACAATTTCAAAGATTTTACTGAGTTACAATTCATACAAGGAAATCAGTCAATTGAAATCAAATCCTTAGGTTCTAATCTATGGATTTCACATGACTGGGAATACACATATGCATCTGTTGGTCACAGATACACTACATGGCCAACAGTATGTGGACACCTGCTCGTCGAACATCTCATTCCAAAATGATGGGCATTAATATGGAGTTGGTACCCTCTTTGCTGCTTTAACAGTCTCCAATGGCTGTCCGAAGCTGCTGGATATAGGCGGGAACTGGAACACGCTGTCATACATGTCGATCCAGAGCATCCCAAACATGCTCAGTGGGTGATATAGCTGGAGATATAGCTGGTGAGTATGCAGGCGACGGAAGAACTGGGACATTTGACATTGTGTACAGATGCTTACGGGATGTGGCTGTGCATTATCATGCTGAAACATGAGGTGATGATGGCGAATGAACGGCACGAAAATGGGCCTCAGGATCTTGTCACGGTATCTCTGTGCATTCAAATTGCCATCGATAAAATGCAATTGTGCATTTGCCCTCTGAAGTTGGTTACGCCGCCTAACTGCAGTCAGTTCAAGACCCTGGTGAGGACGACGATCACGCAGATGACCTTCCCTGAGACCGTTTCTGACAGTTTGTGCAGAAATTATTCGGTTGTGAAAACCCCCAGTTTCATCAGCTGTCCGGGTGGCTGGTCTCAGACGATCCCTCAGGTGAAGAAGCCAGATGCAGAGGTCCTGGGCTGACGTGGTTACACATGGTCTGCTGTTGTGATGCTGGTTGGATGCATTGCCATATTCTATAAAATGATGTTGGAGGTGGCTTATGGTAGAGAAATTAACATGACATTCTCTGGCAACAGCTCTAGTGGACATTCCTGCAGTCAGCATAGAATGCTACATTGATCCCTCTATTAATCTGAGCAAAATACACAATATCCACATAACTAGGCAACAAAATATCTGCAGAAACCATGTTCATGGATTTCTGTCTTACACATTATCATTGTGTATGCTGTGCAGTGAGAGCACCTATGTTTTGCCTGGTTAAAACAAAAAAAAGCGTCATGGTAACATTCTGTATTTTGTAATTAGTGTTCCAGAAGAGGCCTGAGGTGAGACACTTTACCTGTCCCAGTTGAGGAAATTAAGTTAGATCAGAGACAGACATGAGCTTCTGGGTTTGGTGCAAGGCTGCTAGACTTGTCCTGACAGAGCAGAAAACATATCTATGAAAGGGGGCAACAAGACACATTCCACAAGCTCTCAACTAGTGAGATCACTTTAATAAGTCACAAAGATGGTCAGAAAATGGCAGATGCTACAATGAGCAGTTGTACAACCAGACAAACATTGTACAGTATTTTGTAACAAAACTGGCAAATACAGGCATCTCTGCTGTAAGGCTGTCTTGTAAGATATAACCTCTGCTTTCCTTCTGGTTACTTAAATCACATTGTGCTGAAACTGTAATTCCTGAGTCACTCAAACACTTCCATGACAAATTACGAGAATACTTTTGTTTAGAGATATAAATTGATAATGGAATTTAAGACTCCTTAACACTCAGACAACTCATGTAGCAGCAGTAATAAAAATAACTTTGAAAAAAAAAGTTCAGAATGTATTCTCCATGATTATCATACATCAGGTCATCATGACACAATAGTTTCACGTTTTCAGTCAAATCTGTTTCTCAATTCTCTTCACGGTCTATAAAAAAAAATGCATTTCTTTCCTGACTCTGGGGTACAAATGTAAACAGAGGTTGTTTAGGGCCTTGTTTTGTAATAGTCACCTAAATGCTTCCACATATCAGGTTAAAACATAATGTGTGAGAAAACATAGGAGACAACGGAGTTGAATATTGGAGATGGCAGTTATTTTAGTACCGGTCACAGTAAAACAAATAGAAAAACATTTGTTAGACTTTTGAAAATACAGATTAGTACTAGAAGTACTTCATGAAGACAATAGCATGGTGATGGTCACAAACCTCATTGCAATTTCAAGAGCAACGTCTATGCAAATCAGGATTTAGATGTTATGCTCATGTGCATGCACACACCTGTTTTCAGTACTTAATATTTCCCTACACACACACACATCAGAAAGATGGGTATTTACCTAGCCATGCAGACTCTCGCTTTGGTTAACCACACTGTAATAGCAAGGTTGGTGACAATGTGTGTTCCTTTGGGGATGGAAATGCATACCAGACTACACCTCAACCTAGGATGATGGCGCAACGCCTCCTGTTTATCCAGCGAGTAGACTTTGCCCTACCCCAGAGAGGGGCATGAGCTTCTCATTCTTTGATTGGCTCTGCGGTATCATTTGGTCATCAGTTCATACATAAATATAGTCTTTGTCCTCTTAATATCAAAATAAGGCATGTTTCAATCCCCCCAAAATATTTTTGTCCCTGGCTAGAGAGCGATATTTCATCAGTTCCCCAGTCTACGTCCCTCTCTGCTGACCCCAGTGGCAGATGGTGGTATAGCATTACGCAGTTGAGCGAAAGTGCGGACGAGCTGGCCTCATATCAGATAGCCTTGATGTCCATGAGGTGGCTGTGCTGGGCTCCCTGCCTCTGGGCCTTGACGCCCTGCAGTCTGCGGCCGTGGAGGGTGAAGCGGGACCAGGCCATTAGCTGCAGTAGGGCGCAAGAGATGGGCACAAACACCAGCAAGTAGAAACAGCCCTGACGCAATGGAACAGTAGAGCTCGCTTGGCCCGAGACAGGGGGTGCTGCCGCAGAGTCCTGTACGGAGTTTCTCTCAAAGATATCGTAGCCTGGAAAGAAAATCGCCAGATTAGAATAAATAACAGGCATGAATTCGTGGAAATCCACCTAGAGTAAGGTTAGTGAAATTGGTTTGATTCTAGTTCATTCACAGTGGCAGATTTCTACATTTCCATTATCAAGGAGCCTTCATTAAAACAGACTTTTGCCATCCACTGTCCATATAAAGTATACCTGTGTAGACACACAGCAGCCAGGTGCCGATGAGAGGGGCGAAAGTCTGGCCAGGCTTGGTCACCAGGGCCACCATGCCAAAGAGCAGCGCCGACGCCGCCTGCTGGCGCCGGTTCACCACAAAGTCCTCGTCCACCAAGTCTGTGATAACCAGGTTCAACAGCTTGCAGGTGCCCTCCGTAAACACTCGGTTACTGAGGGAGGGGGAGAAGGATATTTCAGAGCCGTTACTGAAGTGTTGTCACTGTTTCCAACTGCTAATATACAATGATTTGGATTCCGCATCAGATTTTCCTGAGCAGGAGTTTAAAAATAATAACAATAATACGGGTCAAGGCATTTATATGAAGTCCGAAACCAATAGAGCAAAGCCCCACTGACTTTATCTCAGAGCCTCTCCCCCACTCCGACTTTATCTCAGAGTACACTATGAAAACAATGGCACTGTGCCAAGAGGACAAGTGGTAGGCTGCGCCCAGTCACCGCCAGCCCCATGTTGATAAAGGGATTGGTCGTCTTGGCTGACAACACTCAGCCAGATCCAATGCAAACAGAGCCACACAAAACAAGTATTGGAAAAACCCACTCGATCCTTGATATGAAAATAACTTCCATGACTTGAGTACATGACCTTGATATCTAAACTGTGTGTGTGAGTACCTGGCAATGAAGATGCACAGCAGGTAGACCTGGTCGGCCCCGGCCAGCAGCATGGCCACACTGAGGGCTAGCTTGACCAGGAACAGCCAGCGGATGACCGTGTACACCCCGTAACGCTGGCACAGGGTCAGGAAATACAGGTTGTTCAGGTGGGGCGCTATGTAGGAGATCCCTGTGAGGAGTTGAGAGCAACTGTTAGTGGACACTAAAACTCAGCAAAAAAAGAAACGTCCCTTTTTCAGGACCCTGTCTTTCAAAGAATTCATAAAAATCAAAATAACTTCACAGATTTTCATTGTAAAGGGTTTAAACACTGTTTCCCCATGCTTGTTCAATGAACCATAAACAATTAATGAACATGCACCTGTGGAACACCTGTGGAACGGTCGTTAAGACACTAACAGCTTATAGATAGTAGGCATTTAAGGTCACAGTTATGAAAACTTAGGACACCAAAGAGGCCTTTCTACTGATTCTGAAAAACACCAAAATAAAGATGCCCAGGGTCCCTGCTCATCTGCGTGAACGTGCCTTAGGCATGGTGCAAGGAGGCATGAGGACTGCAGATGTGGCCAGGGAAATAAATTGCAATGTCCGTACTGTGAGACTCCTAAGACAGCGCTAGAGGGAGACAGGACAGACAGCTGATCGAGGGGTGATGGTCAGATTCACGTTTATCATCGAAGGAATGAGCGTTACACCAAGGCCTGTACTCTGGAGCGGGATCGATTTGGAGGTGGAGGGTCCATCATGGTCTGGGACGGTGTGTCACAGCATCATCGGACTGAGCTTGTTGTCATTGCAGAAAATCTCAACGCTGTGCGTTACAGGGAAGACATCCTCCTCCCTCATGTGGTACCCTTCCTGCAGGCTCATCCTGACATGAATCTCCAGCATGACAATGCCACCAGCCATACTGCTCGTTCTGTGCATGATTTCATGCAAGACAGGAATGTCAGTGTTCTGCCATGGCCAGCAAAGAGCCCGGATCTCAATCCCATTGAGCACATCTGGGACCTGTTGGATCGGAGGGTGAGGGCTAGGACCTTTCCCTCCAGAAATGTCCGGGAACTTGCAGGTGCCTTGGTGGAAGAGTGGGGTGACATCTCACAGCAAGAACTGGAAAACATTGTGCAGTCCATGAGCAGGAAATGCACTGTAGTACTTAATGCAGCTGGTGGCCACACCAGATACTGACTGTTACTTTTGATTTTGACCCCCCTCTTTGTTCAGGGACACATTATTCCATTTCTGTTAGTCACGTCTGTGGAACTTGTTCAGTTTATGTCTCAGTTGTTGAATCTTATGTTCATACAAATATTTACACGTTAAGTTTGCTGAAAATAAATGCAGTTGACAGTGAGAGGACATTTATTTTTTTGCTGAGTTTACAAGTATGTAGACAAATAACATTAATTACTAACGATAATAATAATAATAATAAATGTTTCCTCACATTCTAAGAACTAATCCTCCCAAAATATAAAAGACCAAAACAAAAAGCCTGGTCCTAGATCTGTTCGTGCAGTTTTGCCTATTCCTATGGTCATTGTCAGACCAAACGTAGAATAGGCAAGACAGCACAAATAGATCTGGGACCAGGCTATGAAACTAAGCCCATTCTATGAATGAGGCCTTTCCCTGGTCATGAAACATAACCAGCAGCAGTACGCTTGTCTCTTACCCAGCAGAATGGAGCCAGTGGAGGCAGAGATGCTGTCAGAGAGGAGGTGCTCCAGGAACAGAGGGAAGAAGTTGCTGTTGAAGTGGCAGTGAAACACCTGGACCAGGTTCATAGAGGCGAACCACATAAAGTTTCTGTGCTTGGAGAGCTGCCTTAGATACTCTCCTAGAGTGACTGGCTTCTCCTGCTGAGTCAGAGGGTTCTGGACAATGCTCAACCTGAGAGGAGGGGGAGGGGGGAGGGATTAGTGAAAGGACAATCAGTGTAACACACACTACCCAGGGGATTGAGTCCGTAAACTGAGCAAGTGTTACCGTCATCTCCCTGCCAGATATACTGTATGAGTGTGTGCAGACTGTGCAATGTTATTAACTCGCCATCCAATTCCACTAGTCTCTTTAAAAATACCATTAGCAAGCAATATCCATGGCCAAGGCTGGCATAAGCACCACAGGGTAGAAAGATTAAAGGCTTGATTTGAAGCCATAAGGTGAGTTGTTGGAAGCAAACCCACAAACAATGAGTGTTGTTCAGTTGCCCCTCGCTTGTTAGTGAATAATGTAAACCGAGTGTTTCTCAAGTGCATACATGAATGATCGTGTCACCTACTCTTTGAGTGCCAGCGCCTCGTCCTGCCTCAGACGCGCCTCCTTCTCAAATCGGCTCGTCAGCAGGCGCGACACGGCGGCGAAGCCCAGTGCCGAGACGGCCGCCAGCGTCACGCAGAAGAGCCGGAACGAGTGGAAGTCTTCCTTGTCCCAGACGCTGTAGGACAGGAAGACGGAGAGCGAGCCCAGGGCGCTGAACAGCGAGCAGTGGAAGTTGAGGCGCGTGCGGTCGTTGGCCGACACGGCCAGGTCGGCCAGCAGGGCGTTGTGGTTGAGGTCCACCACGGTGAGGAAACCGTCGTACAGGCACAGGCACACTAGGAACTGGATGCCCGGCCGTGCCCATGACACCCAAAAGGCCAGGAACGAGATGGCGAACAGGGGGCCATTCCGGGAGAGGGCCGCCAACCGCTTTAGTACCACCTCTGGGCTGGAGATCTGGGTGCCAGACCTACGATGGAGGGGAGTGAAACGGTAAAGAAAAACTTCTCCCACTTTTCACCAACTGTGGCATTCAACCGTGCTTTCAAGATAGAGAGTGAGAGAAAGTTAAAAATAGGGAGGGAGCGAGAAAGCGGGAGAGAGAGCAAGACAAAGATATTTAAAAAGAGGGGGGGAATGAGAAAGCGGCACCATTGATTTGAGAAAGAGAGGAAAGAGAACGAGGTCATACTGTGAGGAGCTGAGGAAGGAGCGGTCACTCAGCCAGCCGAAGAGAGGGTCGTTCAAGCTGTTCCATATCAGAAACACTGCCTGTGTGGGCAGAGAGAGAGGGGGAGGAGTTAGTAGAACAGACTAGCATTAAACACCCTAACCCAGAAAAAAAGCCAGGGTATCAGTCATTGTCACACTGTCTAAAGCAGAAAGCTTCCAAAATACAGCTATTATAATAACCCACGGAAAGCAGGAAGTGTCACTCACCTCTCCCACCCAGAAGGAGAGCTTGTCGATCTTGTAAACAGAGACAAAGGTCTCCACGTAGTACAGCAGGAAGACGTTGTGCAGGATGGAGACAAAAAGGGCCAGGGAGCCGTAGAGGACCGCAGTGGAGACAGCTAGCCTGCAGCCCCTCCTACCCATTCTCATCACTCAGTCACTCTGCTGTTCCGTTCCCCGCCGCTATGCCACGCTCATCGAGTCATCCCACAGACCAGCTGGGGCTAGGGGCACCACCGTACCCACTCCTGCCAGAGCAAACGTGTCAATAACCATTTGGAGGGTAGACTAAATGTGGATGTGCGAAGCAGTGGAGGCTGCTGACGCGAGGACAGCTCATAATAATAGCTGGAATGGAGTGAATGGAATGGCATCTAACACCTGGAAACCACCTGTTTGATACCATTCCACTCCAGCCATTACCATGAGCCTGTCCTCCCCAATTAAGGTGCCACCAACCTCCTGTGGTGTGAAGTATGAGGTGGGTTGCATTAGCGTACAGAGTGGGAGAAGAGCCAGCTTGAGCAAATAGACATGAAGGAACAAGAGTAACACATAGCCTACACACACACGACAATAGGCCATGTCTGAACAGGGTAGTCTCTATTACAGAGATCAGGGTAATTTCACACACCGAGGGCCATTCAATGCATTATAAACTGGATCGCAGGGCTGTGTAAGCAGGTGAGGGAGAACAGGCCATTTCCATGGCGACCCCTACTCTATTCATTAGGTGAGAGTGAAGTTATTGTGAGCAGTTACACGAGTCCCAAATGGCCCCCTATTCTCTACACTATGGGCCCTGGTCATGAGCAGTGTGCTGTATAGAGAATAAGGCGCCCTTTAGGACAGTATTAGTCTCTCCTGTGTCTCCTCTGGCCCAGCTGGATGACAGGGGAGGGTGTAATCCTATCCTCTGATCACTGCGATTATGGGGTCCGTCTCAGGATACTAACTACACCATTCTCATAAAAGCCCTTGGCTGGCCTCTTTCACACAGAAAGGGAGACAATTTAAAAAGACACCAAATCTCTCTCATGCTCATCTTCTAGCTTTTGGTCCTTATTTGTTCTATGGTTGGTTTTGTAGGTAGGCCCTCTTTTTGCCTGAGGCACACTAAGGTGTAGCCTTGCTTTGTCCTCTGTCAAATGTCAATAAAGAAAAGTTGCCTTAATTCAATATTGTTCTGTTATGTTGAATCACTTCAGCAAATAATTAGCTCATCTGCTATTTGTTAACTGGGTGGAGCATTGCCTGCAAAGCCTAACAATTCTTTTTTCCCCATATCCTCCTTCTGTGGCCTGGTGGTTTACTGCTGTAGTTTTGCCATCTGTAAAGTGAAGCCTAGAGGCAGTTATTCCCCGCAATTATCCAGCATGATCCTCCCTTCAGAGCACAAGTCTCACATGTGGCATCCAATGGAACAAAATATATAGCCTAGGCTCTGGCGACACCACACAAGCCATGGCCCTGTTCTACCACTATGCCATTTTACAGAAAACAGTGTCAACTTGCAAAAACAAATTCTAAATAATTACATTTTCTTCAGCTCTCACTATAGAAACTGCACACTGGGTTCTGGTTAGACTAAATTTCAACAAATACAAGCACAGCAAGTGCCAGCTGTGTGTGATCCCATCAGATCCATGCGGTGGAGCGGAACGACTTCGGAGCATTGTACTGTATCACATCTTCAAATGTCATTCCCATCCCAGTCGTATTAATTGATCTAATCTTCTGGAAACAGGTAGTTCAGTATAGTTCAGTGCAACTCTAAATAAAGTAGAACTTAGTTATAATGGATATCAGGGCAGCTCTCACCTGCCTGTAGAGACTGGAGAGGCTTCTTGGCAGAAAGAGTAGGTCGTAACTAGCTACCAATGCCAGTCAAGGCATTGGTAGCTAGTTAGTAACGTTACCTATTTAAATTGAGTTAGCTGTACACGTATAACTAGTTAACTACACAATACGATTGCTGCCCCGTATTAGACATTTGTCCAGTCCTTCCACAGGTTAACGTTAAGTTAGCTGGTTACAGCTAGGCTAACCAGTAACCAACGAGTTAAGTAGCTAGACCTGGCTGTGGTTAGACAGGCGCCTAACCACAAAGACAATGTACTTACCATCATCATCGAATGAAGACTCTGAAACGAGTGGGAAACCTTGCTAATCAATACAATTTTCAACAGGCGGCTGCTAGCAAGACAGTTTACATTAGTACACGTCACATCAACCGTATATCAGCCTCGCCCACTGGGCTGATCACGAATCGGATTTCAGAAGGGTTTCCCCACCATAGAGATAGATAGAGGACTCATCTTTGATTGTGTTTTTGATAGTATCTCCAGGCAATCTCCATTTTGAAGTAGTCCATTTTTTTTTCTTCACGATTTTCTTTTTACCTTTATTTAACTAGGCAAGTCAGTTAAGAACAAATTCTTATTTACAATGCCGGCCTACCCCGGCCAAACCCGGACGAGTAGTGCGCTGCCCTATGGGACTCCTAATCACAGCCAGATGTAATGCAGCCTGGATTTGAACCAGGTACTGCAGTGACGCCTCGTGCACTGGGATGCAGTGTCTTAGACCACTGCGCCACGATTGGCCGATCCCTCCCGATGACCAATTTTGACATGACTCCATGTCAACAGGAGGGTTCAGCCAATGAAGTTGAAATTCCCAACCAGTTGATTACATTAAAATGGTGGAAGCCCTCAATGGCTCTGTCTATGCTAATAAGGCATTTTGGCCACTACTGGTATGTATCATTGGGCTCGTTGGAGTAGATCACGTTTGTCAAGTCGGTGACCACGGCCTTTCAACGTGTATTGCATTATGGGGATAAAAATTGTCCAGCTTGCGCCTACTTTGGGCTCGTTGGAGTAGATCACGTTTGTCAAGTCGGTGCCCACGGCCTTTCAACGTGTATTGCATGAACTTTAGAACAACCATTTGATCAAAGGTCATGATGTTTCGACTGTAGTCGATTTAACATTTCTGCAGTTGCTCCTCACCAGCTGCAACTTGCAGTCATCACCTGCATTGTGGGAGGCACTATTTGTCTACCAATCATTCGATTTTCTTTGTTTGACCCACGTTAACCTAACGTAGCATGCGTAAAATAAACTACAAACTGGTCTTGACAAGGAGAAAAAAACTGTTGGGGGAGGTTCTCTTCTGCACTGTTCAACCAATCCTGTTGTAGAGGAGCAGGAGTTCAGATGGAGTGTCGCCACAGAGTTTCTAAAACTACTGTACTGTCTTTGTTGTTGCCTTGCGTCACAGGCTCTCTTTCCATTTTCCCTGAAATCGGATCATCTGGTTGTTGGGGACTTGGCAGAGGCCGCTAGACCCACACGAACGGGACCAAAGATGTGACTGAAATAGGAAGCAACTTTGTCGCGATTCATATGTATACAGTGGATATGTACAAATTAATGATATTTTAACCTCTATCTCCCCAAATGATACACACATATATATTTACAGTTTGTGAGTGTGTGATCTGGGGGGTGGATACATGTTTATTTCGACATTACAAACAAACGTTATAAACAGTGGCAACACTGCCATGTTGCACTGAGCCTTGCTGTTGGAAAACCATTCGTCTGCAGTCGGTTGTTTCAGCCTTCCCACTCAAAGAAGCCCAATCGCTATGTTCCCTACTCATTTCTGGAGCCTTGACGTGTGTAGTAGCTCTGACCAGGGATGGGAAACATTTTATAAATACAAATACGAAACACCATAAAGATCAATGTATCAAAATAAACTACAAAGTACTTTTTCAAAATACTTAACATTTGTAATTGTTTTTATTAAAATACATGTACTTTGTATTTTTAAATACAAAAATAAATGCGGCAAGTAGCCAGCCTGAACAGCCAAAATATTATCAGTAATGGATACAGACATGTTTTACTTGCTGACTGTGATATGTTGTTTATCTACTTTAGTTGAGCAAGTTACTCTGGAGAATAGTGTCTGCTACATAACCTAAATGTAAATGTAATGTGAAAATTAAAATGCCAAAATGAACTGCAAAGCACACTGGGTATTATTATTGGCCTTGTTTGTGGGAGGAGATTATTAGAATAACACTCAGCATGCTTTGTAATTGTTCATTTTTACATTTGCATTTACATTTGAGTCATTTAGCAGACACTCTCATCCAGAGCGACTTACAATTATGTGAATTCATATTAAGATAGCTAAGTGAGACAACAACATATCACAATCGTATCAAGTACATTTTCCGTCAACAAAGTATTTATCAAAAATGTTACATCTACATTTATATTTAGTTAATTTAGCAGATGCTCTTATCACACCATAGTGCTATCAGACTTATGATCCCAATGCAGGGTGAAAGGGGGGCCATAAAATTTGAACCGCTATAAAAAAAAAATGGTATAGAAAAGTAGTTTATATTTAGAAAATTTTATCACAGTATTTTGAAAATGCAAAACAATAAATACATTGGAGTGTAGTTCAGCCCAGTGTAATTCAAATGACAAAATACTCAGAAGTAATTAAAATGTGTATTTCAAATACATGTAACAGAAATACTGCCCATCTCTGGCTATGACAAGGGTTGTAGTGCCACCTAGAGTAAAGTTTGCTTGAAATTGTGTTTGTGTGCTTGTTATGTTTTTTCTTCTTTCTTTCTTTTCTGTAGATTCAAATATCTGCACAATAATGGGACAAGTGTGCTGACAATAAGAATGAAGCAACTTTATTATAATTCACATGTATCTGCTAAGGGGGCCAGACATTTTGGCAATATCTTACCAACGTCAAATAAACAAAGTTCTTCTTTCTTTGTCTCTGTTGTCCTTGATAGGTGATGAGTTGCTGATTGTAGCTGCCAGGCAAGAAGAACTGAATCCATAGATGTCTATCTGAGCAACTACCATCTATGGAATTCAGTTCTCATGGCCAAACGCTCATTTGCAGCATCAGATAGACTTGTTGGTTTTCACAATTACATTGTATTAGTAGACCAGAAAGTAGCACACCAGAAAGGCCAGAAAAAAATGTTTTCATAATTAATTGTTGTTTTATTTGGTAGACATCTTAATATGAAATGAAATAGCACTGTTATTGACATTTAAAACCATACATACCTCTAATCTTTGACAGCACATCTAGGTGCTTATGCCCTGTGAGAGCCCATTGAAAGTACAGTGCTAGGGCTGGTTCACAACCCTCCAAAATCCCCAGCTGAAATGACAGTGAAATGTCCATTAACTGGAAAAAGAGTGGCCACGGTATTTCACGATAGATTTGCAGAGAAAACAAACTCACATGAGAAAGAATGAGTCAGGGTTATCTCTAGGCCACTCTCTGAGTCACGGCATACAGATGTGTGCGATCAGACAGTTTGTGTGAGTCACATGAGGCCCAGGGTGGGCATTTGAGTGCGTAGACCCTTCATGGAATAAGACATGACACACATACTTTAGGTAAGCTATAGCCTGTCACAATATGTATGTAGCGGACAAGTGTAAAGTGAATTATTGATCTTTGTCTTGTTGAGTCTGATTTAAGTCACAGCTGGGTTTTTTTTCTCTCTCTCTCTCTCTCTCTCTCTCTCTCTCTCTCTCTCAAGCAGTACAAGTATGGGGATAAACCACAATATATTATCAAAACGATCCACTTTACTAAGGTTTTATTTCACTGAATAAAATTAGATAGAGATCAGTCACAAGCAACTGTTAGGGAGACTAGTAAAACAATCATGAGCAGCATTACCATAATAATACAATAGAGAGAATCACTAACTTACCCCTTTACATTTCTCACTGATGTTAAAGTTACACTGGTCCCCGGTCCCTGTTGACATTAGCACTGTTACCATGTTGTACAATAGATCCCCGTCGAAAGAAAAAAGCCTACTTTCATCCAAAGAAAACTATGTTCTGTCTTCAGTTTGACTTTAATTATTGCAAGGCTTTCTGATACATACTAGCATTAATGTATGACGAGCTCTCTACATACCCTCTGTGACATATCTGTTTCTGTGTCTGTCTTTCTTCAAGTTGAGCCAAGCAATCACTTCCAAGTATGAAGGGAAGGGGTGGGAGGGTGCCTCTGAATCAATACAAATATACAAAGCAGTTCTGAGAATAGAGAAACAGCTGACTGGCTGCCCGGCCCTTGGTTCCCATAAAAATACAAAGGGAACTGCTTGGAGGAGGAACTAGGAATTCCCCCAGTTGAGATTAAACTGTAACATAGTCCAGAGAGACGGGAACTAAAGATGGACTATGGACTGGAGGACGAAAAACTTGTGATAAAATGAGATGTTTTCAGATTATGTCACCCTGTAAACTTTGTGGCGTTAAAAAAAATATATTTAAGGAATGGGGCAGTCCCACTCCTTTCGTATTTTTTATTGGGAAGGATAGAGATAACAAGGTAGAGATGAAAGGAAGGGGGAGAGCTGTGCTTGCAGCTGTACACAGTACATGTGATTCTAGAGGCAGCAGCTTAGACCGCTAGACCACCCCAGGGCCCAGGTCATCATTGGGCTCTTTTTGTTAGAGGTGTAATATTGTATTGTTGTAGGCTATACAACGCTACTGTATGTCTCAATATGAGGTGAATCCTTGAAAAAGGAGCTATTTGGGATTTTGTGTCTCTTTATTTGGGTCTTGTGTGACATTCGTTTAATTCCTAAAAACCTGTCTATTTTAATTGTATAGCCTCCAAAAAAAAAGTAATTGCCTCAGGAATCTTATGTATCAAGCTTCTCAAAGTAGGAGAGCTGATTTATGATCAGTTTTTCCATTTGATCAGAATGAATAAAATTTCATGGATGGGGGAGCTGATCCTAAACCAGCACTCCAAAACTGAGATGCTTGATACATACAGTACCAGTCAAAAACACTGTGTGTATGACTTTGTTCTTAAAGGAATCAAACTTTTCTGAAGATGACAGAAAAAGAGTGCCTACCTCTCATAGTGCATCAAAATGATTTGAGCACGAGCACGCAGGGCAAAAGATAAGTACACACTCCCCTATTCCCAGGATGCAGGCATGCATAATACCAAATCAACATGCCATATTCACATATGAACCTGGTGAAATTCACAAAGTGCTTTAACAAATGTTACACACACATGCGGAGATCATCCGTTCACCTACACTGTCTCACAAAGACACGGCGGGTGGAACCAAATATCTCAAATTTGGAGTCATCAGACTAAAGGACAGATTTCCTTTAGTAGTGGTTTCTTTGCAGCGATTCAACCATGAAGGCCTGATTCACGCTGTCTCCTCTGAACAGTTGATGTTGAGATGTGTCTGTTACTTGAACTCTGTGAAGCATTTATTTGGGCTGCAATTTCTGCGGCTGGTAACTCTAATGAACTTATCCTCTGCTGCAGAGGTAACTCTGGGTATTTTCCTGTGGCGGTCCTCATGAGAGCCAGTTTCATCATAGCGCTTGATGGTTTTTGTGACTGCACTTGAAGAAACTTTCAAAGTTCTTGAAATGTTGCGTATTGACTGAGCTTCATGTCTTAAAGTAATGATGGTCTGTCGTTTCTCTTCGCTTATTTACGCTGTTCTTGCCATAATATGGACTTGGTATTTTACCAAATAGGGCTATCTTCTGTATACCACCCCTACCTTGTCACAACACAACTGATTGGCTCAAGCGCATTAAGAAGGAAAGAAATTCCACAAATGTACTTTTAACAAGGCACACCTGTTAATTGAAATGCATTCCAGGTGACTACCTTGTGAAGCTGGTTGAGAGAATTCCAAGCTTGTGCAAAGCTGTTGTAACCGATGTGAAATGGCTAGCTAGTTTGCGGGGTGCGTGCTAATAGCGTTTCAATCGGTGACGTCACTCGCTCTGAGACCTTGAAGTAGTTGTTCCCCTTGCTCTGCAAGGGCCGTGGCTTTTGTGGCGCGATGGGTAACGATGCTTTGAGGGTGGCTGTTGTCGATGTGTGCAGAGGGTCCCTGGTTTGAGCCCAGGTAGGGGCGAGGAGAGGGACGGAAGCAATACTGTTACACTGTCATCAAGGCAAAGGGGGGTACTTTGAAGAATCTCAAATATAAAATATATTTTGATTTTTTTAACTCTTTTTTTGGTTACTACATGATTCCATATGTGTTATTTCATAGTTTGGATGTCTTCACTATTATTCTACAATGTAGAAAATATATATATTTTTTAAATTAAAAACCTTGAATGAGTGTCCAAACTTTTGACTGGTACTGTACGAGCATCACCAGTTCGTATCAGCTACAACCGGAATTTACTTTTTCGTAGCACTTGCAGGTTAGGAGAACCTGCTCTCCTAACGTGCAACGAACATCACTTCCGGTCATAGCTGTATCGAAGTGGCGTGAAAATAGTGTGTTCCTGATCCATACGGTCCCTCTCACTTCAACTCCCATTGTCCCCCAACAGGTGGCGCTCAGTCGATATGGGTGCATCTTTATCATGATGAAGAAATTCATGAAATCACGTAAAAACATAAGAGCGCCAAATGCCGCTTCAAGTATAACCTGTGTAAAATCATTTAACCTATCAGAAATCAATCACACACACACACAAACATTTCTATGAGGGATAATAACATTTATTATATCGATTTGAATATAGTTTAATCGTAGGAGGCTATTAGAATTATATATGCTGTAGGCTTTCGACATCAGGCATACACATTAAGTAACCCTATTAACCCATTCAAATAACATTATGACCTATGTGTGGTGACACATTTGACCAACGAGTTGCATGTTATCATGTCAGAAGTAGCAAGGACATGAGCATAGAGAGAATTGTTTACAATGGCATTCATGGATTACAATTCTGTTTTGAAACCATTTGCGCATGTTTTGAGAGAGAGAGAGAGAGTGCGGGCGAGCGAGCGACACCGGTGTACGGTCTAGAATACACATGTGAATGCAAAATCCGCTGGTTTTGACAGAGCAGAGGCTGGCATCTGCGCACCACTTCACCACGGAGGGACTCAACAAATAATTATTCTTCAGAAGATAATTCTCTATTTTCGTAGAACATTTGCAAGGTAAGATTAACAACATTGTAACTACAGTAGGCTTACTGTACTGTACGATACTCTACTGTAGCCTACTGCTCTATATTGTATTTCGTTCAGTTTACCTATTCAGCCTTGTGGTGTAAGAGGTATGGGACAAATTGCAGACAGGTGAAGGTGAATGAGAACGCGCTCAGCTAGGTGTTCTTTAAAATGCTGCAGTGTTCGTCAAACAGGTTACATTGTGGAAATGTGTATTGCGTATTGGGTTTACTCGGCTATGTACATTTCTTTTAGACAGAGCACATCGCACGGTTTTATCAATATCTGTAAATGTGTGATAACATGGAACAACATTTGCACGCGTGGCAGAATCGTCAGAAGTTATGTTGGAATGTGTACATTGGGGCATCGGAATGCAAATTAAGCATAGCTATGGTTTTGTCTGATCTTGGAAATAATAAAAAATATTTAGCCTACAAAATTGCTACGATATTGAGAACCAGCCTGGTCTCATACACTAGACGTAACATAATCAATGTATATCCGGGACATTCAAATTAGTATGATATGTTACGTTTGGTATGGTTACACAAGTCAAAAGGTTAAAGACCAATTTTTTTTCTTTATGAGCGTGAACGAGAGTGTACACACTGGAATTATAATGCATGGTAGAGAATGAGAGAAAAAAGATGGACTCCGAGCGTCAACTTCAAATTAGAAAGCATGCAAACAACAAATACTGAGCCTTTATATTCATGCATAATGAACCAAATACTGAAAGACACTGTAGTTTTGAGTTCCACAAAGTGGGTGTGGAAGAGGTGAGAAAATGGTTGCTATCTATAAATAAGGACAACCCACCTGGTACCCGACAACCTGGATGGTAAACTACTGAGGTTGGTAGCGGAATACATTGCGACTCCTATATGCCACATCTTAAATCTTAGCCTAGAAGACGGAGTGTGCCTTCAGACATGGAGGGAGACAAAGGTCATTCCACTACCCAAGAATAGCAGATCACCCTTTAATGGTTCAAACAGCCGACCAATCAGCCTGTTACAAGTGCTTAGCAAACTTTTGGAAAAAATGGTGTTTGATCAAATACAACGTTATTTTACAGGAAACAAATGAACAACAGACTTTCAGCATGCTTATAGGGAAGGGAACTCAACATGCTCGGCGCTGACACAAATGACTGATTGGCTGAAAGAAATTGATTGTTAGAAGATTGTGGGAGCTGTTTTGTTAGACTTCAGTGCAGCTTTTGATGTAATTGATCATAACCCATTGCTGAAAAAAACGTAGGTGTTATGGATTTGCATTCTCTGCCTTATTATGGATTGAGAGTTACATATCTAGTAGAACACAGAGGGTTTTCAATAATTGAATAATGTGGCTATTGAGTATGTTCAGGAGACTAAACTGCTGGGTGTAACCCTAGATAGCAAGCTGTCATGGTAAAAACATATAGACTCAATGGTTGCTAAAATGGGAAGAGTTCTGTCCATGATAGGACCAGTCGACCAGGCCCTAGTTTTGTCGCACCTGGACTACTGCCGAGCTGTGTGGTCATGTGCGGCAAAGAAGGACATAGGTAAATTGCAGTTGCTCCAGAACAAAGAGCACGTACAGTATCGCACTTAGATGTACACGGAGGGAAAGTGTCAGTAGCATGTATGTCAGTCTCTCCTGGCTCAAAGTTGAGGAGAGATTGACTGTATCACTATTGGTCTTTGTGCACCGTGTTGAAGGTACCGAACTGTCTGTTCAAGCAGTTGGCACACAGTTCAGACACTCATCGGTACAACACAAGACATGTAACCAGAGGTCCCTTCCCCAGGTCCAGAACAGAGTCTGGGAAACGCATTAAGTATTAAATAAGTATTAAATAGAGCCATAACTACATGGAACTCTCTGCCACCGCAGGTAACTCAAACTAGCAATAAAGCAGTTTTAAAAAACTGATAAAAGAACACCTTACTGCACAAAGGGGACTGTGAAGAGACACAGCCATTTTATATATCTTGTATTGTAATTTACACTGTACTATGTATTAGACCAAGATATTGTGTATATGTACTGATATGTAGGCTATGTGTGACGTTTTAAATGTATGTATTTCAGTCCTTGACTAATAATGTGCCGTACCATGTATTATGTTATGTTTCATGTGGACCCCAGGAAGAGTAGCTGATGCTTTTGCAGCTGCTAATGGGGATCCTAATAAATACCAATACCAAGTCTATTTTTCTTGCGTCTACGCAAAGAAATGCTGGTAAAGTGAGTGGATAAATTGCCAGAAAATGGACTGTGCGTTGTTACGTCTGTAATGGTGACATGTATAGTTAAAAAGTGTGAAACTCGAGGAACTCCGTTCAAGAGAAAATACTGTTATGTAGAAAGAATGAGACGAGCTAAATTCTTTATAAACTGCTAGGGTTTGTGGGTGCTACAACTTTCCTCACCTTCATGAGCTAACATAACAAGCAGCAGGTATGTTGGCTCCTGTATGATATATAAGGTGAGTCAAAAGAAAACATAACAAGCAGCAGGTATGTTGGCTCCTGTATGATATATAAGGTGAGTCAAAAGAAAACATAACAAGCAGCAGGTATGTTGGCTCCTGTATGATATATAAGGTGAGTCAAAAGAAAACATAACAAGCGGCAGGTATGTCGGCTCCTGTATGATATATAAGGTGAGTCAAAAGGAACAAAAATTCACAAGGGCTTCATAGCGAACATAACAAATACAACTGTTTATTATGGATTCTCATAACAATTCAGTTGGAAAACGCTACGCAATGTGCGTTAATTGACGCTATTTTCTCTCGCACGCATATTATGAAGCTGTTGACGGCGTCTCTTCGGTTTCAGCTTAAGGTAAAAAAAAAAGGAGGGTTGTGGGTCGGGGTGAATGGGTAGTCGTATAACGTGAACGTGTTCGAATCGCATCACGAACAACTTTAGCATTTTAGAAAATTAGCTACTTTTCAACTACTTATTACTTTTTAGCTACTTTGCAAATACTTAGTATGTTATCTTACCCTTCCCTAACCCTAATCTTTTTAGCTAACCATTCCCCTAACCTTAACACTTTAACCTAACTCCTAACCTTAACCCTAACCCCAAGCCCTAGCCTAGCTAACGTTAGCCAGCTAGCTAATGTTAGCGTTAGCCACCTAGAAACCTAGCTAATATTAGCCACAACAAATTGGAATTTGTAATATATCATGTTTTGCAAATTCATAACATATTGTACGTTTTGCAAATTCGTAACATATCAGACGAAATGGATGATGTACATCCACAAATTAATACATATCATACGAAAGGTTTAAATGACATCAACATCATGGGCATCCAGTGAAATGCTCTTCATGTTTGTGTATCACCAACCAATTAAAAGTGTTAAAATGTAAGTGCGTAGCTACTTTTCCATCGCTAAGAAGGAAATTACATTGCGTCATGGCTATTCACTATCCTTTTAATGCCCTTATCTGGATTGGCTTTGGTTTTAAAAATACACTTTTTATGCAGTTGGGTATTTTACAAAAAAAAACGTATCTCTATCAATGTATGCCTCTAATTACTACGTTGTGGTAATGTTGTTAGAATGTTGTGCCAATGTATTTGTTATTGGGTGCAATGTGTCAGATAAGGCTAAATAAATTGGCACAACATTCTCACAACATAGTAATAGAGGCATATTAACAATGATGTCATATGTTAAATTGTCATCCGGTTCAAAGGATGTGCTTGATAGCCAAATAAGATTGACATAGACATCTCAATCATTCTGTATACAGTTCTTTAGACTTCTCCAGAATAGAATGATAGATTATTTGAGACACAATCCCCATTTCATGCTACTTTGCCTTGGTGCATTTGATGTTTGCTGTCTCTGAGTGGGTATGGTCTCTGCCTAGAACAGGGTGATTTCATTCATTCGTCCATCCTTATTCATTTGATTATTCTCTTCAGTTACAGTTATTTATTTCATACTTTCCAAACAAGTATCCAACAGGAGCAAAGGCAGAGCTCTTTTCCCCCCATCTATGTGGGACAGAAAAAGTAAGTCTTAACCCAATCACTTGGTTTCCTGGTTACTAGAATTAGAATATTTTGCCTAATTTCCGTTTATGTGACAAAACAAGCAGTCATTGTGTAGAGAATCATTGTATCATCTTAACCTCTATGAAATATATTGACCATAACCAAAAATATTGTATTTTCAGCTGTTTGAAGCTGATGTACAAAACCAAAAGTAAAAGCAAAAACGAAACTTAACATTGGGAAGTATAGAAATAGCGCACATAGAACAGATTTACCGCGTCTTAGACTTGCTTTCAATGAGAATAATGGTGAAATTTTCTTCTCATAGCTACAGTACCAGTCAAAGGTTTAGACACACCTACTCATTCAAGGGTTTTTCTTTATTTTACTATATTCTACATTGTAGAATAATAGTGAAGACATCAAAACTATTATTCTACATTGTAGAATAATAGTGAAGACATCAAAACTATGAAATAACACATATGGAATAATGTAGTAACCAAAAAAGTGTTAAACAAATCCAAATATATTTTATATTTCAGATTCTTTAAAATAGCAACACTTTTGCCTTGATGACAGCTTTGCACACTCTTGGCATTCTCTCAACCAGCTTCACCTGGAATGCTTTCCCAACAGTTTTGAAGGAGTTCCCACATATGCTGAGCACTTGTTGGCTGCTTTCCTTCACTCTGCGGTCCAACTCATCCCAAACCATCTCAATTGGGTTGAGGTCAGGTGATTGTGGAGGCCAGGTCATCTGATGCAGCACTCCATCACTCTCCTTCTTGGTCAAATAGCCCTTACACAGCCTGGAGGTGTGTTGGGTCATTGTCCTTTTGAAAAACAAATGATAGTCCCACTAAGCACAAACCAGATGCCATGGCGTATTTTCTACATAGTAGAATAATAGTGAAGACATCAATCTATGAAATAACACATATGGAATCATGTAGTAACCAAAAAAGTTTTAAAAATATCCAAATATATTTTATATTTGAGATTCTTCAAAGTAGCCACCCTATGCCTTGATGACAGCTTTGCACACTCTTGTGCATTCTCTCAACCAGCTTCATTAGGTAGTCATCTGGAATGCATTTCAATTAACAGGTGTGCCTTGTTAAAAGTACATTTGTGGAATTTCTTTCCTTCTTAATGCGTTTGAGCCAATCAGTTGGTGTTGTGACAAGGTAGGGGTGGTATACAGAAGATAACCCTATTTTATGACAAGAACATCTCAAATAAGCAAAGATAAATGACAATCCATCATTACTTTAAGACATGAAGGTCAGTCAATACGGAAAATGTCAAGAACTTTGAAAGTTTCTTCAAGTGCAGTCACAAAAACCATCAAGCGCTATGATGAAACTGGCTCTCATGAGGACCAGCCTCAGAAATTGCAGTCCAAATAAATGCTTCACAGAGTTCAAGTAACAGACGCATCTCAACATCAACTGTTCAGAGGAGACAGTGTGAATCAGTCCTTCATGGTCAAATGGCTGCACAGAAACCACTTCTAAAGGACATCAATAAGAAGAAGAGACTTGCTTGAGCCAAAAAACAGGAGCAATGGACATTAGACCGGTGGAAATCTGTCCTTTAGTCTGATGAGTCCAAATTTGAGATATTTGGTTCCAACCACCGTGTCTTTGTGAGACGCAGAGTAGGTGAACGGATGATCTCCTCATGTGTGGTTCCCACCATGAAGCATGGAGGACGAGGTGTGATGGTGTGGGGGGGGGGGGCTTTGCTGGTGACACTGTCTGTGATTTATTTAGAATACAAGGCACAATTAACCAGCATGGCTACCACAGCATTCTGCAGCGATACACCATCCCATCTCGTTTGCACTTTGTGGGACTATCATTTGTTTTTCAAAAGGACAATGATCCAACACACCTCCAGGCTGTGTAAGGGCTATTTGACCAAGAAGGAGAGTGATGGAGTGCTGCATCAGATGACCTGGCCTCCACAATCACCCAACATTAACCCAGTTGAGATGGTTTGGGATGAGTTGGACCGCAGGGTGAAGGAAAAGCAGCCAACAAGTGCTCAGCATATGTGGGAACTCCTTCAAAACAGTTAGAAAAGCATTCCAGGTGAAGCTGGTTGAGAGAATGCCAAGAGTGTGCAAAGCTGTCATCAAGGCAATAGGTGGCTACTTTGAAGAATTACTACATTATTCCATATGTGATATTTCATAGTTTGATGTCTTCACTATTATTCTACAATGTAGAAAATAGTAAAAATAAAGAAAAACCCTTGAATGACTAGGCGTGTCCAAACTTTTGATTGGTATTGTGCATTAAAGCGAGGAAGAGAAGAGACAATTGGAGCGTATCTGTAGAAATATCAGACTGGATAATATTTTGTATATCATTAGACAGATGTCCATATCCAGAGAGACTATAACTCCATTTTATATCTTTGCACATTCTGTAGGCCATCAATCAATATAACTGTACTTTCTGAACAGGGAGGCAACTGAGGTCAGTTTGTCAGAAACTGTTTAAAAACGCTCAGTGGAAGTAGCCTCCAGCAGTAGTGCTGAAGAAGTTACACTCAACCCAGTACTTCTTCTGTCCCAGATAAAACTCTTAAAAATAGTTTAATTCCATGTCAACAATGAATAAATGTAATATTTTGAGCTCCAAATAGATGTACAATTTTTGGGGGACAGATTTGAACTGTTTTTCAAAGCGTTTCAAGCGAAATCCTGCGCGTGCTGTTTTGTTCGACCCTTTCGTTCGTTCGTGTGTTATGATCCAGGCGTGATACAGCTCAGGCAGATGTCTTTACCTTTCCATGTGCAGTTTCCATGTTGTCATCACGGTGACAACAGATAGGCCGTCATCACCTGGCCACCTTGCACAAGCGACACCATCAACACAATAGTGGCAGATGGGTGAGACCCTGGTGTGTTTACACAGTAGGCTGTGTGCGTGTGTAGTAGTGTTTCTCAACTCTGATCCTCAGATACTCCCAAGGTTGCTCGTTTGTGTTCCAGCCTAGCACTAGGACACCTCATTCAACTCAACTAATCACCAAGCCCGTTTGAATGAGTTATACCTTGGAGGTAGCCTACCTACACAAGGACTGGAGTTGAGAAACACACAGACATACAACAGAGTCAACCTTCCAGAAAGAGTTGCCTCCCTCTCTCTTTTCTCTCTCTGTGTGGGATCCTTTAGAGAGGTTCGAGTGCCCTTGTTGCTACTACAGAGTTCATTAGCCACATCATGTCTTCTACTGTGAAAACATTGTCAGAGAGGCAGCCGGGGAGATCAAGGCTATGGGAATTCTCCTGTGTCACCGTGCGGAGGAGAGGAGAACAGGATTCATGGCAGAGGCCTTTGATCAGTGACAGAGCGCGTGAGTGCAGGAGACCAGGCGAAGACTGTGCTGATGGCATCGGGCCTAATCACTAGATTAGTCATCAGATAGCCTAGCCCGCCTAGCCTAGCCCCCTGACGCACACTGCTAATTAGGAAGTGGAGAAGTGGAGCCATGTGCCAGAATATGAGAGAAAACAACAATACTTCTTCATCATTGACTTTTTAAATTGGTGTTTTATGTAACACATCTTGTACTAATTGTTCCTAAGCTAATGTGGGGTGACGCAGTGTGATTATGCACAAATTCAACCAGGCCCAGGAAATCAACACACACACACACACACACACACACACACACACACACACACACACACACACACACACACACACACACACACACACACACACAACACACACACACACACACACACACACACACACACACACACACACACACACACACACTCTCATCTAAACAATGGCATCTATAGTTGCAAGTTGCGCTATATCCTTATGGATCTCTGTGAGGGATAACATCTGCTTTTCTTCTGTGTAGAGTGAGCCTTCCAGACTGAGAATGACCTAGAAGCCACCACTGCTGAGCCCAGCAGAGCAGGATATCATTCTTGTGTGTGTAAGCAACAAGGTGTGTGACAGAAAACAGGGCTCCACCTGCACCCGGGTCAGCCTGTCAAACATGGAGGGCCACGTCACACTGCTGCCCCCCCTGCTGCTGCGACTCCTCTGTAGCCTGTCAGGGGTGTGGGGGTTCCCCTTCGGCCCCATCCTTGACATGGACGTCACCCCCAGGACCACAGTGTTCTCCCAAGGTAAGATCAGACCAAGGCTGCAGCTCTGCTGTACACACTTAGAAAAAGGGTTCCAAAAGGGTTCTTTGGCTGTCCCCATAAGAAAAACTTATTTGGCTCCAGTTAGAACCAATTTTGGTTCCAGGTAAAACACTTTGGGGTTCTATATGGAACCTAAAAGGGTTCTACCTGGAACCAAAATGGTTCTACCAGGAACCAAAGAGGGTTCTTCAAAGAGTTATCATGTGGACAGCCGAATAACCCTTTAAGGTTCTAGATAGCATTTTGTTTTCTAAGAGTGTATACTAGTTAGAGCCAGAAAGTTGTCCTGTCAACATGACTGCACCTGACATAGAGAAAACTCTGGGACCTAGCTATAGGCCTAGGAGTTTTTCCTGGTCAGATCACATGGCCTGGGAAAACTCCTGGCTCTACTTATAGGACATCTACTGTGTACTAGTATCATACTCGGTGTCCTGATTCAATACAACTGACTTTTAACAAGTGGCACAGTTTTGAAATTTACCCTGAAGACAGCCAGCCCCTACTTCCAGGGAGTTATTAATCGTCTTTCTCAAGTCAAGTCCTAGTTCACTTAGTTCACCGTGCAGCTCTAATGAAACACTAGAGAATATAAGAGGACCCCATAGAAGAGGACCCCTCTACAGTGGAGCCCTGACCAATGCCTGTGTAGAAAATGAACAGGGGATTTTACAAAGGGGTTAGGGTACATCATTTACACGCAGCAGCATCTCTTTCCCTCCCATATCAGCTCAGCCTCTCTTTGTCTATCCACTGCAGCATAATCTATCACCCAGAAAGCTACTCTAGCAAAGGGATTACCCAGCCCTGGCAGGTTCTTCAGATGACTATACTGTACCTGGCTACTCTCTCTTCTCCACTCCTCTCTACTCCTGACTCGAGAGGAGGAATATTATTAACAGAGGAGGGGAGTAAAGAGAGCCTGGTGTATCGCCTTCCTGGACAGTGGTGCCGTCACAAAACCAGGCTATTATAGTCGAAAGAGATGGTTAGAGATAAGATAGACAGGACTTTTAGGGGGGTTAAAGGGGACATAAAACCACCCAAAAGTATGGGTTGAATATTTCTTCCCTCTACCCAATCAGGGAAATGGATTCCAGATGATTTGATGTGTGCCCTATGGAAATCATTTTTTTGTTTGTTCAGAAAGCCTCTATTGCTAAGTCGGTCTATCACAGTCGATCTTATTTTTCTCCTTGTCCTTGTAGAAGGAAACCCGTGACCTACATTCAGTCTCCCATGGGCTGTGTGTGTGTGTGTGTGTGTGTGTGTGTGTGTGTGTGTGTGTGTGTGTGTGTGTGTGTGTGTGTGTGTGTGTGTGTGTGTGTGTGTGTGTGTGTGTGTGTGTGTGTGTGTGTGTGTGTTGGTGTGTGCATGCATGTATGATCTCTACTCACATCTAAAATCTGCACGTGCATGCACCCCCAGTCACTTTCACTTAGGAGAAACATGCCCCAGTGCAGAATGAAGAGTGGAGAGAGTAGCACCTCGTAGAGAAAAATGGCCGCCGGGGCAAATGACTGTAATGTGTATGAAAATTAGGGCTATTCTATGTGGATGGTTGCTGGTGGTGGTACTGTATGGCCACCGTTGGTAGTCTGAGATTTCAGCTATATTTATCTCTGTGGGTGGGGTGAGAGGGAGATCATTAATTTGCACTATGTTTTACAGTTGGTCTGTAGGAGTGGGTGTACGTTGACTCACAATAAATCTCGCTAAGAAATGGCATATCTGACATACTGAAATTCAAAAAATGTGTATGCGTGCGTGTTTGTGTGCGTGAGTGTGTCTCTCTGAGGTTAGATGAATGCCTGTCTCTGGTCTGAACTCAAGGGAGGAACCTAGGGGATTGTCTCCCACTCTCTCCGCTGGTGCCAACCAGACCTGAAGTAATGGAAACATGCATGCAATATTGATGCATGTGTAAGATCTGTCTACTGTTGCTATGAGGAGAGAGTGCAGCGGAGGTCTTGATAGTGATGGATTTCTGTGTATTATTTAGTCATTGGTTTAGAATATTGCAGTTTTTTCAGTTGAAAGGGGGAGATTTTATGTAGACTAGCATACCACTCCTGAGGCATGTAGCTATGTTCAGGACTTGCGATAGTAAGGTTAATAATTGTCAATAGTGATCTGTTATTCACATTTCAAATCAAATCGAATTGTATTGGTCACATACACATATTTAGCAGGTGTTATTGCGGGTGTAGTGAAATGCTTGTATCTATTTAGTCAAGTCAGTTGTTGTGTCTAGGTGAACAGAAAAAAAGGACTCACTAAAGTACTAATGAGTTGACATAGGCTCAATCTGAAAACAAGTGTTTTGTCTCTCTCAGCCCCTAGAGTCTATCTCTCTGCCTTTCGTTCTTCTTGTTGGATGCAGCATCTCACAATTTGTTCTCACCAGTCAGTGTTTGCAGAAAATGGCTTATTGTAATGTGACACTCGGGTGACAATGGAGAAGAATTGGACATCTTAACCCTGGTGAGTTATCCAGTGATGCTCTGATCGATCTCTTTCTCTGGTGTTCCCTGAGCTCGGTGGTTGACAGAATCTTAGCAGAGACAGACTCTGCCTAGATACCTGAAATGGCACCAGGATGTATGCACTAACTGTAAGAGTTTTTGATACCATCATAAGACAAATATCTCTGCTTTTTGTTATCACTGTGCATGCACTGCTTTCATTGTAATATCGTCTTTCAGAAAACTCATGGTAATAAAAAAAATATTGGGAAAAACATAGTCAGGCTGATGGAGATAAATAGAAAGGGTTACATTGTGACAGGCAACCATGAGAGTTGCATAAGGCCAAAACAACAGTTCTGCCAAACATCACAAGAATGATGGTAAATATGACAGACCACTCGTGATAGAAAGAACACACTTGTTTATGTTGACAGTGTGTGGGCTGTTCTATCCGATGATTTAACGAAATGAAGCCACTAGTGGTGAGGCAGCTATGCCGATCCTTGGTCGAAATAATCGATTTTTAGATATGCTAAGACATTTTAGAGGTTTTTGAAAGTAGGAAACAGGAAGTGTTGTATTCTTGATCATTTATTTTTGTCAAACTTCATTTTAAAAGTCAGTACTTTATTGTCTTGCTTCTCAAGATGTACATTTGAGTGAAATTTATTCCAATCATGTTCTATAGAGAAATCTATGATAGTTATGACTAGAAGGCTAGAACTCTTATGGTTTGCCTTGTCAGGTATTGGTGGACCAATACCTGACAAGGCAATATAATAACATTGATCAATTTAGCAACAGCTGACAGTTCTCACCAGTGTCAACAGTGGTTAAGTCATGTGTTGTCCTCCCAGCCCATGTACCCGTGTGTGTGTGTGTGTGTGTGTCATGTGCCTGTGTTAGTCAGTCAGAGAGGATCAGGCGTGCACAATGAGTCACAAGGGCAATCACACACAGAACAGCTCTATCCTCCCTCAATCCACACAGACACACACTAGATTTACTGTGCTTTTGGACCGACCCCAAGGAGAGGAAAACAGACGGACACACACACACAACAAAACAACACAATAAAACACACACACATCCTTTGTTCATCTATCCATGAAAGTACCTGTAGGGACATAAACTCTTCACATACATGAACATACATGAACATACATACATAAACATACATGAACATACATAACATACATGAACATACATGAACATACATACATAAACATACATGAATATACATGAACATACATAACATACATGAACATACATGAACATACATACATAAACATACATGAATATACATGAACATACATACATAAACATACATGAACATACATAACATACATGAACATACATACATAAACATACATGAACATACATAACATACATAACATACATGAACATACATGAACATACATAACATACATAACATACATGAACATACATACATAAACATACATGAACATACATAACATACATGAACATACATACATAAACATACATGAACATACATAACATACATAACATACATGAACATACATACATAAACATACATGAACATACATAACATACATGAACATACATACATAAACATACATGAACATACATAACATACATAACATACATGAACATACATGAACATACATAACATACATAACATACATAACATACATGAACATACATACATAAACATACATAACATGCATGAACATACATAACATACATAACATACATGAACATACATACATAAACATACATGAACATACATAACATACATGAACATACATAAACATACATGAACATACATGAACATACATAACATACATAACATACATAACATACATGAACATACATACATAAACATACATAACATGCATGAACATACATGAACATACATACATAAACATACATGAACATACATGAACATACATAACATACATGAACATACATACATAAACATACATGAACATACATGAACATACATGAACATACATGAACATACATAAACACAAATTCATTCTCAGACCTCTTCTGATGCCGAGAGAGCCGTCCCTCCTTTTGCTCTGTGAGACAGGTGAAATGGCATAGGTGCAAAGCGTGTGTGTTCAGTTTACACACAGGGTGCATTCCACGTGCGGCACTAGGGACAGGGGTGAGAGGTCACAGCGACAGCCTCCCTCAGATCCTCCTATCATCGCTGCACGACAATGGTAGATAGAAGAAACCGCCCCGTCGGCTCAGACTCAGCTGGCACTCTCCGTCGCTTGTTGACTCTCCTCATCGATTTGTCAACGGAGCACAAGGTGCAGCTTGAACAGGAACCATAAGCCAGTATATGTCTCTCTCTTTTTCTCTCTCTCCCTGTCTCTCACTTTCCCTGTCTCTCTCTCTCTCCCTATCTCTCTCTTTCCCTGTCTATCCTGTACTCTCTCTCTCTCTCTCTCTCTCTCTCTCTCTCTCTCTCTCTCTCTCTCCCTATCTCTCTCTTTCCCTGTCTCTCTCTCTCTCCCTATCTCTCTCTTTCCCTGTCTCTCTCGCTTGGTCTCTGTCTATCCTGTCTTTCCCTCTCTCTCTCTCTCTCTCTCTCTCTCTCTCTCTCTCTCTCTCTCTATCTCTCTCTTTCCCTGTCTCTCTCTCTCTCCCTATCTCTCTCTTTCCCTGTCTCTCTCTCTCTCTCTCTCTCTCTCTCTCTCTCTCTCTTTCCCTGTCTCTCTCTCTTGGTCTCTGTCTATCCTGTCTCTCTCTCTCCCCATCTCTCTCTCCTGGTCTCTGTCTATCCTGTACTCTCTCTCTCTCTCCCTATCTCTCTCTTTCCCTGTCTCTCTGTCTTGGTCTCTTTCTATCCTGTACTCACTCTCTCTCTCTCACTCTCTCTCTCTCTCTCTCTCTCTCTTCCTCTCTCTCTTCCTCTCTCTCTACCTCAGAAGTGCACAACTCAGGCCCTCAAGTTTCTGAGTATTTTTGCTGTCTGCCTGTGTGTAAGTCAGTTTCTAGTTGATGTAAAAAGTATATATGAAATCAGCAGGACTGGGGCCCTTGAGGACTGGATCTGTGCCTAATAGATTCTTGTTTTTTCCATAGTTGGGAGGAAGCCGGGGCCGTCCTAGTACTTATGTCTATATAATCGTATTCTTCTGTGTTGAGAAAAATGTACCTTCTATGACTGTGATATGTGGTTGTCTCACCTAGCTATCTTAAGATGAATGCACTTACTGTAAGAACTGAACAAAATAATTAAATCATCATAATAATTTTATTGCGTTCATTGTAGGATTCAACTTTATTTTCAAGTAGATTCACCCAATATAAGTTTTTCATTTTCACATGAAGAGGGTAAAGTTGGGAATAATTTTACGAGCAAAATTCAATAATTGTCACTCCCTGACCATAGAGAGCCCTCTGGGTTCTCTATGGTGTATAGGTCAGAGTGTGACTAGGGGGGTTTCTAGCGTTTGTATTTCTATGTTGGTGGTTTGTATGGTTCCCAATTAGAGGCAGCTGGTAATCGTTGCCTCTGATTGGGGATCATATTTATGTAGCCCTTTTTCCCACCTGCGTTTGTGTGATATTGTTTTGTGTGATATTGTTTTGTGTGAGTGCATGCAGCACCACGTAGTTCACGTTCGTTGTAGGTTTTTTGTTTAAGTTTTCACTGCAAATAAAGATGTGGAACTCAACACACGCTGCGCCTTGGTCCGTCCATTATCACGACCGTGACAATAATCGTCACATCCCTACTTATGTGTTTGTTTGGCCTTAGAACGTTGCCTTCGGAGCAGCTCATAGGTCAGGCTTCTGACAGACATCAAGGACACTTCGCCCCCGACTGCCTTGGGCAGCGGCCATTTTGCGTCATCCTCATCATCGTCATCATGGTCGGCCTATTTTTAAAATGTAGAATCCAAGGCTATTCTTGGATTAGTCAAATGAAAAAATGAGATTTGTTTTTACATTGCCACGGGTTGTCATTGTGTTAGCATAACAGCACAAAATAAAATAATATGGGACAAAACATAATGTTCTTGTTGGGTTTTGAGAAAGGGAGAGTGATACTGAGTGTGTGTGTGTCTGTCTCTCTGTGTGTGTGCACCTCTTTGTGTGTGTGCGCACAGGTTTGCTTGTCTGTGTGTGTTGTTCTGCTTGTGTGTGCCCTGCTGTGTCGTGACTGCCCCCCCCCCCCCCTCCCCCTTTCTGCATAACCTCCAGTGTGGCCTGACCTTTGAGTTGGTCAGTGGAGAAGAGATTCTCATGGCTCACTCATGTCTCTGCCTGTCTCTCTGACTGCCTGTGTCTCTGACTGCCTGTGTCTCTGACTGCCTGTGTCTCTGACTGCCTGAGTCTCTGACTGCCTGTGTCTCTGACTGCCTGTCTCTCTGACTGCCTGTCTCTCTGACTATCTCTCTGCCTGCCTGCATGCTAGTCATGGGTGCTACTCATAGTATCACCATTGTATCCCTGAGAGACTGTTTGTGTGGGGAGGAGGTTTTCAAAGAGGTTAGACAGCATAACAAAGTGACTTTACCAGTGACAAGTGACAACATGTAGTATTTGTTGTAGTAACTGGCAATCCCAATTTTTTTGTCATTTAAGCCATTGCCGTCTGCGAGGGTGGTTGAATTATGCGAATTGTGCACCTGTCCACAGAGATGTATCGAAGGACATTCTCTACTTTTTTTGTCAGAAACTACAGTAATGCATTTGATGACATTATTAACCCTATCAGAAGAACCCAATAAATCTGACTGGCATGATTGTGTGTATTATAAGTCTTGGCACAGTGTGGTCTCTCCCTAGTGTGTTTTATTGAAACCATTTGTCAACCCTTATAGAAGACCATAGAGTCAAAGCATGATTTAAATTAACCACATGGGCTATAAAAATGAAGAGTCACACATTCTATCAATCAAATCAAATTTGATTAATCGCATACATATATTTTGCAGATTTTATCACAGTTGCAGCGAAAATGCTAATGTTTCTAGCTCCAACAGTGCAGTAATACCTAACAATACACACAAATCGAAATAAAGAAATTAAGAAATATCAGAATGAGATTCCAGTTGGTCAGACCAACGTTGAACAGTCTTTACATGGGTGCTTCATGTTTAAGTTTCTGCCTGTAGCCGTCCCGGAAGGGGGAGTAGCAATGGTCAAGAGTGCTGGATGAGCGAGGAGCTTTGGTTGCATTTTCCTCAGATTTCCTTTATTAAAGTCTACAGCTACAATAAATGTGGCCTCAGGATATGCGCTTTCCAGTTTGCACATAGTCAAGTTTAGTTCCTGGGTGCTGTGTCAGCTTGGGGCAGATATATCTTGGGAGGTAATGCGGTCGGCATTTGATGGTGAGATATTCCAGATCAGGAGAACTTGAGTTCCTGAACGTTACCACAATCACACCACGAGTAGTTAATCATGAAACATACTGTACACCTCCACCTTTCTTTTCCCCGGATAATAATTTTTTCCGGTCTGTGCGAAGGATGGAGAACCCGGCTGGCTGAATGGACGGGGACAGTATATCCGGAGAGAGACATAATTCCGTATGTTACAGTTCCTGATGTCTCTCTGGAAAGAGATCAGCGCCCTGAGCTCGTCTATTTCATTGTCCAGGGACTGAACGTTAGCAAGTAATATACTTGGAAGCGGTGGATGGTATTCGCACCTCCTGAGTCTGACTAGGAGCCATGGCCGCGGGAAGATGTTTTGGGTTAGGGCTGCTGTTGTCAATTTTTTTTTTTTTTTTTAATTTAGATTTATCAGGGGGTGCCGCAGCACCCCTAGCACCCTTACTTCCCGCGGCTATGCTAGGAGCCCACTCCTTATTCCTTTTCTCCGGCGGTGGCGTCAGGATGACTGGAATTGCCTCAGGGAGTTAAAAGAAAGGATCCAATTCAGTGAAATCTAATTTCTGGTCGAAATGCTGATGAGTGATCTAATATCCATAAGTTATTTTCGGCTCTAGGTAATAGGTAATAATAGGTAATAATGGTAGGTAATAATGCAAGAAACGTTCTGAGCAAATAATGTAAGAAATAACATACACAAACAAATCAAATATGCAAAATGGGATAGGCGCTGGAAACAGGGCGACCATGTCTGTCGTCGACATCATATATATATATATATATAAGCTCCCAGTAATATTGGGTAATTTGATTTATAGCATCTGCTCACAACCATTGCATGTTTCTATGTTGTAAATCTTAATATCGTGGGGTAGTAGAAGTGATGGTTGTGTTTGAAATGGGGTATTGGGGGAGGGCATTTTGAGGGCATTCAGCATTCATTCAGGGAGATGTGCCCCAGTACTGTCAAATCATATAAGCGTACAAATGCCACAATTAGGGCAATGTGCGTGTGTCTGTGTGCCATTGGGGGAAGGGGTGCACAAGAAGGGTTGATTAGGGTTATCTCAATCCCTGCATATTGTACAGCGCCTGAGCTTCATATCCCTTGAACAAATACAGCAGACAAACAACACAAGGTTACACATTTCTTTCATTCCTTTGTGTTTTGACCTTAATTCATGGAAACGGATCAAACTAAATATTTTATCAGTAGTCTGGAACCTCTGAAATGGGGGCAAGCTGCTCCGTTTCTACGAAGTGGTGAAAAAGAGGTCATTGTTTTCATCTAGGCTGCTATATTTAAGATGTGATCTTATTTAGTGGTGAGGCAGATAAGACAGTATTTTAGTTGTGAGTAGCAGTACTGAACATTCATTGATGGAGTTTGAAGATAAAAAAAGTGAGGAGTATGGGATAGAAAGAGAGATTAAGAACGGGATAGAGGCGGACAGAGATGACGAGAATAAATGTGAGATGGAGAGAGGGAGAGTTGAACAAAAGGAGGGAGGAATAATGGAAAATACACTGAGGAATGTGAGTCAGCATGGTGTAGATGGGTATAATAATTTAGCACACATCCTCCTCTTTAATTTCCTCTCCTCCTTCCTCGACCCTCCTCCCCCTCGTTTTCCTTTCCTCCTCCTTCTTCCCCTCTGTTCCTCCTTTCCTCTTCCTCCCCCCTTTACTTTGGTGAATTGATGGGAGTATGTCCCAGGCTGCTTGCAGTAATAAGAACTTATATGCATGACGTCCACATATTGATTTACTGGGGACGGATGCACGCTTGTCACAGTCAATCTGTTGCACTTCCCATTTACTTCTGATAGATAGTTAAGCTACCGGAAAAAATGATGAATCGGTAGAAAACACAGCCTGATATAATGTCACCAAGACCATTGGAAAGAGGAAGTATGTGCATAGTTGAATATTCCAACTATATAACTTTAAGTACAACTTTAAGTACAGACAGTTTCAATCTATGAGGCAAGACTTACAGCATACCTAAGACTGGAATTCCACCAGATCCAACATAGTAATATTTGGGGAATATTTTCTTATTCTGAAAGTGGAAGCATCAACTTGTGGGTCTAGTACTTGGCAGTAGTAATAGTAATTATAATTTTTTCCAGTAACAACACCATTCTGTGACTTTATTTGACCAAACTGTGCAAATACCACAATGCAGGTTCAGTTAAATCGACCCCAAAGACTCAGTAAGTTTGTGTGTTTGTTTTCAGGCCTGTTAGGTTGCCAGCGTTTCAGCAGCCCATCTCAAAACTACAGCACACTACTACTGGAGGAGGACAATGGGGTGCTATACGTGGGGGCCAGGGGGGCTCTCTATGCCCTGGACACCACCAACATCTCCACGCCTGGCAACCTCACGGTGAGTGCCGGGATGCTAATTTGCTAACGTTTAGATTGGCATTTAAGTTGTATTGTATTTGTAACTGGTTAGCTGATACAGCACATCATATCACATGACCGGTATGTTGCAATTTGCAAAACTAACCCTCTTTCACAAATCTTTTTCTCTTTCACAACTTTTAAACAGGACAGGCTAAAAATAGCCTTAAGGAGATTCAGTAAATCCTATTGTACGTTCATTTTCTTCAGTGTGGGCATTGGATTAAATGCATGGGGCAAGTTTACTCACGGGCCAACAGAATAGATTAAAACACAGTGTAGTTGATGGGAGTAACTGGAGTATTAAAATGGAGTAATAAAATTGAGTATTCACTGGAGTATTACAGTGGAGTATTCATTGGAATATTACATTTACATTTACATTTAAGTCATTTAGCAGACGCTCTTATCCAGAGCGACTTACAAAATGGTGCATTCACCTTATGATATCCAGTGGAACAACCACTTTACAATAGTGCATCTAAATATTTTAAGGGGGGGGGGGGTTAGAAGGATTACTTTATCCTATCCTAGGTATTCCTTAAAGAGGTGGGGTTTCAGGTGTCTCCGGAAGGTGGTGATTGACTCTGCTGTCCTGGCGTCGTGAGGGAGCTTGTTCCACCATTGGGGTGCCAGAGCAGCGAACAGTTTTGACTGGGCTGAGCGGGAACTGTGCTTCCTCAGAGGTAGGGGGGCCAGCAGGCCAGTGGTGGATGAACGCAGTGCCCTTGTTTGGGTGTAGGGCCTGATCAGAGCCTGAAGGTATGGAGGTGCCGTTCCCTTCACAGCTCCGTAGGCAATCACCATGGTCTTGTAGCGGATGCGAGCTTCAACTGGAAGCCAGTGGAGAGAGCGGAGGAGCGGGGTGACGTGAGAGAACTTGGGAAGGTTGAACACCAGACGGGCTGCGGCGTTCTGGATGAGTTGTAGGGGTTTAATGGCACAGGCAGGGAGCCCAGCCAACAGCGAGTTGCAGTAATCCAGACGGGAGATGACAAGTGCCTGGATTAGGACCTGCGCTGCTTCCTGTGTGAGGCAGGGTCGTACTCTGCGAATGTTGTGGAGCATGAACCTACAGGATCGGGTCACCGCCTTGATGTTAGTGGAGAACGACAGGGTGTTGTCCAGGATCACGCCAAGGTTCTTAGCACTCTGGGAGGAGGACACAAGGGAGTTGTCAACCGTGATGGCGAGATCATGGAACGGGCAGTCCTTCCCCGGGAGGAAGAGCAGCTCCGTCTTGCCGAGGTTCAGCTTGAGCTGGTGATCCGTCATCCACACTGATATGTCTGACAGACATGCAGAGATGCGATTCGCCGCCTGGTTATCAGATTTTAAATAGATATTAATCAGATATTAAAGAGCAGTATTCACTGGTATTTAAATGTTGGCATGTTACACTGTCCATCCTCCCACTACCTATTTGGGTGACATGAGAGGTCATTCTTCTCCCCCTTACAGATTGACTGGGAAGCTTCGGCCGAGCAGATGAAGCAGTGTCTCAACAAAGGAAAAGACAATCAGGTACAACCCATTGCATGTAGCTCACACCGCTCTGTCTGTCTGTCTGTCTGTCTGTCTGTCTGTCTGTCTGTCTGTCTGTCTGTCTGTCTGTCTGTCTGTCTGTCTGTCTGTCTGTCTGTCTGTCTGTCTGTCTGTCTGTCTGTCTGTCTGTCTGTCTGTCTGTCTGTCTGTCTGTCTGTCTCTGTATGGTCTGGTCTGGTCTGTCTCTGTATCTCTGTCTGTCTGTCTGTCTGTCTGTCTGTCTGTCTGTCTGTCTGTCTGTCTGTCTGTCTGTCTGTCTGTCTGGTCTGGTCTGGTCTGTATCTCTGTCTGTCTGTCTGTCTGTCTGTCTGTCTGTCTGTCTGTCTGTCTGTCTGTCTGTCTGTCTGTCTGTCTGTCTCTGTATGGTCTGGTCTGGTCTGTCTCTGTCTGTCTGTCTGTCTGTCTGTCTGTCTGTCTGTCTGTCTGTCTGTCTGTCTGTCTGTCTGTCTGTCTGTCTGTCTGTCTGTCTGTCTGTCTGTCTGTCTGTCTGTCTGTCTGGTCTGGTCTGGTCTGGTCTGTATCTCTGTCTGTCTGTCTGTCTGTCTGTCTGTCTGTCTGTCTGTCTGTCTGTCTGTCTGTCTGTCTGTCTGTCTGTCTGTCTGTCTGTCTGTCTGTCTGTCTGTATGTATGTCTGTCTGTCTGTCTGTCTGTCTGTCTGTCTGTCTGTCTGTCTGTCTGTCTGTCTGTCTGTCTGTCTGTCTGTCTGTCTGGTCTGGTCTGGTCTGTATCTCTCTCTCTTTCTCTCTCTCTTTCTCTCTCTCTCCTCATGAAATGGTATAACAATGATGTGCTGTTGTTATTATAATGTAATAATGTAGTCCTCATGCAGAAGGAGTCAAGTGAATGTGTTAGCCTGTGTCTCCAGGACTAGGTTGATGCTATGTAGGTGTATAACTGTCCTGCGTTGTCTCTCCTACAGACAGAGTGTTATAATCACATCCGCTTCCTACAGAGGTACAATGAGACTCACCTGTACGTCTGTGGCACGCACGCCTTCAGGCCCCTCTGTGCTTACATAGTAAGAGCTGTTATTCCTGTTACTGGAAACTTCCTTGTTTACATTCTGGCTGCCAACGTACTGCCATTAGCATGCTGTGTTATCTGTTTTGTTATGGTGGTGGTGTGATTTATATCCCGTGGTATAGTTATTGACCCTTTCTCTTCTGCTTCTTCTCTCTATCAGGATGTGGAGCGCTTCAGTTTCTCCTCTGGCTTCGAGGAGGGCAGGGACAGGTGTCCCTACGACCCAGCCAAGGGCTACACCAGCCTCCTTGTGGGTAAGAACCTTTATCTACTCCTTGGGGTGCACTATTTTGCCCTAACCAAGCAGTAAGAAGAAACTGAGAGACGCTCTTCGATCTCCTGTTCTCTCTCTCTGACCCCTCCATATCACTGTCTGTGGTCTGTCAGACGGTGAGATGTTCTCAGCGTCCCAGTATGAGTTCCGCAGCTCTCCGGACGTTCGTCGGAACTTCCCCTTCCCCACTCTGAGGACAGAGGAGGCCCCGACCAGGTGGCTGCTGGGTAAGGACAGATTATGGCCCATCCCTTATCTTATACGCATTGGTCACATTTTGTGGCTTGATCCCTACGGTTATGCAATTTTAGAATACCAATACCAAAACTGTCATTTTGATTCATAATACTACAGCTATACGGTACTAAGCAGACCTTAGGGTATTTTCAAATACACAGCCAAAAAAACAACTACTTCAAATAGACACATGGTTGTAAATACATGCCAATACTTTTCAATTTCCAAATACATTATGGCAATATTCAACTACTTGTGAAAATAATTAAAGAAACTTTGTCAAAATACACTATATATACAAAAGTATGTGGACACCCCTTCAAATCAGTGGATTCGGCTATTTCAGCCACATCCGTTGCTGACAGGTGTATAAAATAGAGCACACCGCCATGCAATCTCCATAGACAAACACATCACTGGAATGGCCTTACTGAAGAGCTCAGTGACTTTCAACATGGCACCATCATCGGATGCCACCTTTCCAACAAGTCAGTGTGTCAAATTTCTGCTCTGCTAGAGCTGCCCCGGTCAACTGTAAGTGCTGTTATTGTGAAGTGGAAACATCTAGGAGCAACAATGGCTCAGCCGCAAAGTAGTAGGCTACACAAGCTCACAGAGCAGAACCGCCAAGTGTTGAAGCGCGTAAAAATCGTCTGTCCTCGGTTGAAACACTCACAACCAAGAACTGTTCGTCGGGAGCTTCATGAAATGGGTTTCCATGGCCGAGCTGCCGCACACAAGCCTAAGATCACAATACGCAATGCCAAGCGTCGGCTGGAGTGTTGTAAAGATCGCCGCCAATGGACTCTGGAGCAGTGTAAACGCGTTCTCTGGAGTGACGAATCACGCTTCACCATCTGGCAATACGACGAACAAATCTGAGTTTGGCGGATGCCAGCAGAACGCTATCTGCCTGAATGCATACTGCCAACTGTAAAGTTTGGTAGAGGAGGAATAATGGTCTGGGGTTGTTTTTCATGTTTCGGACTAGGCCTCTTAGTTCCAGTGAAGGGAAATCTTAATGATACAGGATACAATGACATTCTAGACGATTCTGTGCTTCCAACTTTGTGGCAACAGTTTGGGGAAGGCCCGTTCCTGTTTCAGCATGACAATGCCCCGGTGCACAAAATGAGGTCCATACAGAAATAGTTTGTTGAGATTAGTGTGGAAGTCCATGACTGGCCTGCACAGAGCCCTGACCTCAACCCCATCAAACACTTTTGGGATGAATTGGAACGCCGACTGCAAGCCAGGCCTAATCGCCCAACATCAGTACCCGACCTCACCAATACTCTTGTGGCTGAATGGAAGCAAGTCCCTGCAGCAATGTTCCAACATCTAGTGGAAAGCCTTCCCAGAAGAGTGGAGGCTGTTATACCAGCAAAGGGGGGACCAACTCCATATTAATGCCCATGATTTTGGAATGAGATGTTCGACAAGCAGGGGTCCACATACTTTTGGTCATGTGGTGTAATTGTTTCTAAATGTATTTAAAAGTAATTCAAATACAGTAAATAGTATTTGAAACCAGGTCTGGTACGAAGTACTGGTCGAAAACATAGACCATTTAATATCCATTCCTTCATAATACAAGATCTTCCTTCACTTTAGCGATCTTGAATTTATACCCTGAGGTCATCCTTGCTTTCAGCCTACATTATCTCTATAGAAGTAGGTGGCATGGTAGCAGGTTGTCAATAACATGAATCTCTCCATAGTATGTGCTTTGTCCGAAGTTGGACAGAATATACACAGAATGATGGTGTGTTGTTATTGTGTGAGCAGAGGCGGACTTTGTGGGCTCGGTGCTGCTGAAGGAGAGTGTCAACAGCTTGCTGGGCGACGACGACAAGATCTACTTCTTTTTCACGGAGAGGAGCCAGGAGCAGATGGCCTACCCCAGCCAGACCAGGGTGGCACGGGTTGCCCGCGTCTGCAAGGTAGGCCTGGAGGGGGAAACGTGTTATGTCATTTGGGGTTGCTCTAGAGGACGAGCTCAATGGCTGGAATGGAATGAATAGATCAAACACAAGGAAACCAGCCATCACTATGAGTCTGTCCTCCGATTTCGCCCTCAACCAGCATTCTCCCGGAATAGCTTCCCTTCTCACCAAAACTCCAGGCCAAACCTGGAGGGTTGGCAACCTTATATTGAATTAATTTAATGTACTTCTTGTTTTCAGTTCTGAGGAGAGGAGTAGCGAGCTTGCTCTTGGAGTGGCCTGTGTTTTTCATTCACATTGTGCTCTCACCCACTGAGTGAACTTCAGGTTGATTATTGTTCCCTTTCACATCTTGGCTGCTTTCTGAAGGACTCCACAGTGTGCCACTGTTGCCAGGCAGGGTAGAAGCCCACCCAACCCCCGCTGCAATGGTAGACTCTCTTTCTCTCCCCACTTTCTCTCTCCTCTCGCTCGCTCCCTCCCCCCACTCGCTCCCTCCTACCTAATTTTACTGGAGATCAGACACTGTGTCAGACACTGTGCCCAGGAACCACTCCTGGAGATACAGAAAACGGTTGTTTCAACACTCCACCTCCTCTCTCTTTGGCTGTGCCTGGTGTAACTGTAATCTTCATGCTTGCAGTCCCCCTCTTTCAAAAATTCAGATTTCTGGGAATGGGGTCAAGTCTGCTGCCTGTGCCCACTTTGTGGTAGTGGTGGTGGTGGAGGGGTAGATTGTGATGGATCCAGCCATAACTGGGCCACAGCAGACCATGCAGATGTCAGTCTGGGGGGCGGGGCGGCGGGGGGGGGCCCGACTCGGCACAGTGGCAGTCACCCATGATGATGACAGTTGCAGCGGCGACAGATCCCCAGACACAGAATTCACATTAGTCGCTAGCCAGCGACAACTGGAGGATTGCCACTGGTCGGTCTGCTTCTCAGCCAATCCCCAACCTTCTTTTCATCGGCAACCCACATCTACGGTGTGCAATCTATTGCACAGCCATCCAGTTGCCAGATGTGGCATCCATGCTTGAGGCGGGCCTACTTGGCTATCAGCCTATATAGCTCTTAGCCATAGCCCCTACATGGCTTCTACCACTCGTTTTAGACCAGTGACAAGCACTAACAAACCTGAACCAAGGGCTTGGTTCGTTAATAGGTTGATCAGGTGTGCTACTGCTGGGCTAGAATGAAAATATGCACCACTTGGCACTGGTCCACTTCCTCCACAATTTATTTTCACACAGGCATATCCTCAGGGTGCTGTGCTGGGGTCCTTGTGTCTGTTAACAGAGATTATGAAGTGACAAGATGATTAGCCACGGAGCGTGTGCAATACAATTCACCTGACAGGCTGTCAGCAACATCACCACAACCAACATCATCACAACCCAAATATCTTTAGTCTTCTATACCGGCTGCTTGTGCCTAGATTTGGATGGCGGCCATCTTGTCTCTCTGCCCAGAGCTGGTTGCCAACTCTCACCAGGGGTCTAATTCACTAGGGAGAAGATTAACCTTTAGTGCTGGTGTATTTCTCTGCTTAATCTTCTCTTTTTTTTGCATTGAGAACAACGCTATTGTTCTCGATGGATCAGCCCTTTTTATGTATGAGTAATGTGTGCTGTTTTGTGTTTGTTTTGGTTACTTTGTTTACTGTGATTACAGTGTTTTGCGGCGGATAAAGTACTGAGGCTGGGTAGAGAGATGATAGAGGTCTATGAAAGACAGAAATGAAGAGCGATGGGTGTGTTAAAACCCCGCCATACAAAGAGGGGAGAAATCTCTGCTCTAAATGGGGTGTGCTAAATCACTCTATTCAGGCTTCTTCTCCTCCGAGCGCCTCCTCTGCTGCTGCTGCTGCTGCCCGAAATGCAATTGGAGTAAATGTGTTCAAGTAGGCACACTGTGAGCCTCAACTGAACACTCTCATTCAATGGTGCTCAGTGCTGCTTCTAGTGTGTGCGGTGGGGTTGTGAGTAAGTGTGTGTGTGCGTGCAGGGGGTGCGTGTGGGTCTGTGTGTCTGCCTCTGTGTGTGTGTATACAGTATGTGGATGAGTTTGTGGTATGTGTACGTATGATCATGAGTAAACCTGTGTGTGTGTGTGTGTGTGTGTGTGTGTTACTGTATGAGTGTGTATCTATGTGTGTGACTGATGTCCTGTCCATCTCTCCCTTTCTCCCCCCCTCCCTTCCAGGGTGACTGGGGCGGCCAGAGGACCTTGCAGAGGAAGTGGACGACCTTCCTGAAGGCTAGACTGGTGTGCTCCGTTCCTGACTACGAGCTCCACCTCAATGTGCTGCGTAGCGTCTTCGTACTGGAGGGCCCAGACGTACACAGCACCGTCTTCTACGGGATCTTTGGCCTGGAATGGTAAGAGGATGGAGCAATGGGATTTATTGTCTACCATACCACTACTGGATAATTGTCAACTGGCTTTATACTGTTGTGTAGTCATGCACTCACCACTTTGTATGCAGAGATGTGTGGTCTGTTGACAGTGTAAGTAGTTAGTAGTTTGTTGTGGTTATCGGATGGGAGATTGTAGGCTGATAGTGAATGATGGGGAGTGAGAGAGGCTGACATTGGGGCTGCAGGCTGCAGTAGGAGCATATCAATGACTCTGTCAGGCGAGGATAGAGTAGCAGGCAGCTGTGTGTGTGTGTGTGTGTGTGTGTGTGTGTGTGTGTGTGTGTGTGTGTGTGTGTGTGTGTGTGTGTGTGTGTTGTGTGTGTGTGTGTGTGTGTGTGTGTGTGTGTGTGTGTGTGTGTGTGTGTGTGTGTGTGTGTGTGTGTGTGTTCATATGCATCAAACGGTCACCACGGTTCTGAGAATCTGATGGTGTAAAAACAGACAAATATAGAATTATCTCCCTCTCCCTTACTCTGTCTCTCTCTCTCTCTGTCTCTCTCTCTGTCTCTCTCTCTCTTGTGAGTTACACCCATCACCATGTGTGTGACCTGAGTGAGTAAACGTGAGTAAGCCCTTGGGCAACACTGTATTACTCTGGGCAGACACCAGAAGAAGTCCTGGGTTGGTTGTGCGGGCTAAGGAGGACACACAATAGGCTTTACAGTGACTCACACAGGCTAATCCTACCTGCAGGCTAGGAGCATTTGGCAGTTATTTCACCTGGTTCCTATCTACTAGCACATACACAGGACAGAGCTACTCTTTCTTTCCTAGGTACTCCCCAACAGAGCCATGTCATGTGGCTTAGAGTGTGTGTTCCAAATTACACCTTACCTTGACCAGACTATTTGTCTCTAATGGAAATAAGGTACTGTAGGAAATCGGGTATCATTTTAGATGCGGTCATCCAGTCAGTCTTTTACCCAAGCGTGTAGTCCCAGGTAGTAAGACTGATGCCAACACAGTTGAGAATACATGACTCAACTGCACATTGAATAGGAATAAAGCATAAGCTTAGTGCTGATATACAGTAAGACAAGAGCTTACCCCTGTCAATGACGTGGTCCCAACTCCCCATATCCCTGTTGAAGACAAAGGGAAGGAGAGAACAAGGAAAAGATTACTGTTACCCAAAACCAAACCCCCACTTTCTTTCCCACTAGTGGTGGAAAAAATACTCAATTCTCATACTTGAGTGTGACTTTACATCACTGCTTCCATCACTGCTTCCCACCCACTACAGCTTTAAGTGAATTATCTACTAAAACCTTACCAAGTCTATTGACATTTTCTCTCTCGGTGAGTGGATCACTGATGTGTTTGAAATTCGTTTTGGGAGGCCGGTGGCAATTACTTTCCAAGAACAAGCTTCAATGTTTTATATAACGTTGAATTATTATTCTCTGACTTTTCTTCTGTGTCTTGGGGCATTTTTTTCTCTCTCAGGAAAAATATCAAGGTGTCTGCAGTGTGCCAGTACTCCTTCACAGATATTCAGAGGGCCTTCGAGGGGCCTTACATGGAGGTGCAGGATTCCAAATGGAGGGAATATAGAGGGAAGGTTCCGGTACCAAGACCTGGCTCGGTAAGTCTCTAGGAATACCCCTCAATCACCTATTCCTCCCTCTCTTCCTCCCCTTTCCCCCGTTTCTTACCACCTTGGATCAATCTCAATACTATCTACAGTGTCCTCCTTTCCTTGTCTTCTTTCCTTCATCTGGAGAGACTGAATAAGTGAAAGCAGTACTTAGACTTGGCTGTCACCTGACTAGTTCTTTAATATGCGGGTGTAAAAGAGGGAGCCCCTTAATGCTGTTGAGGTGAGCCCTTGTCTATTTCTGTCTCACTCACTCTCTTCTGATCTGTTTTGACTGCTCTCTCTTTCCCTCTCCCGCCTCTCTCTCGCTCACTGCCTTCCCTCCCTCCAGTGTATCACAAACATACACCGGTCCCAGGGCATCAACTCGTCCCGTGACCTCCCAGACAACGTGTTGACCTTTGCGAGGCGCCACCCCCTGATGTCTACACAGGTCCACCCCATAGGAGAGCGCCCCCTACTATTCAAGAGAAGTGTCAATTACGTCAAGATGGCCGCGCACCGGGTGGCAGCTCTGGACGGACACGTCTACACCGTGCTCTTCTTGGGAACTGGTGAGTCTGGCTAGACGTGTAATGCATAATACATCTTTTGTCTTGGATGAATGTTACATGAATGTTTATATGAGAGTTATATCAACGCTATATCATATGAATGTTATTTGAATGTTATATAAACGTTGGATGAACATTATACGTCTGTGTTTTTCCCTGCAGATGAGGGCTGGCTGCACAGGGCTGTAGAGGTCGGAGGCCAAACGCACATCATAGAGGAGCTGCAGCTTTTTGAGAACCCTCAGCCTGTAGACAGCATGGTCATCTCCCAGACACAGGTACTATACCTTGCTCATACATGCTAATAACACGTTTTAAAGCATTGTGCCTGCCAGTTATAAGTAAATTGTTACCAAATAGTCATGAAACATGAGCTCTCGTCCAACAGGGAAGTGTCTATGTGGGCTCCAACTCTGCAGTGCTCCAGGTCCCCTTGTCCTCCTGCCAGCGCTACACGTCCTGTTTCGACTGTGTGTTTGCCCGGGACCCCTACTGTGGCTGGGACGGGGCGCTGTGTGTGGAAATATCCTCACGCACAAACAGGTGAGGGCAGGCACACACACACACACACACACACACACACACACACACACACACACACACACACACACACACACACTAGTGGGATACCAGTGAGTGAGGCTGGGGACTGTTTTGTGTCTGGAATCATTTACTCTGCATGAGTGAGCGTCAGACATTTTAATCTTCATTACTGCTGCAGACACATCAGACTCTTCTGTGGTTTTCCTGTGGATTTGTTTATGTGCTTTGAGCATTGCATTAGTTTGAGAGAGTTTCATTCCAAATAAAAGAAACCTTGCAGATCAACTGCTATCATATTTTAATTGGCTTTGCTTAGATCTTTTTTTTTGTTTACTTTCTTTTATTGACTTTAACTGAACGTACCGTGAGGTACCTCTATAAAATGGGTGGATTGTTTGATTACTTAAATACACAACCCAACATCCTATTTTATGTGTACTTCAATGAGTAATATGTAATGACTCCTGTTCAAATGCAATACCGTTTCTGTATTCCTACTTTGTCTGTGTGTACAGTATGTGTGGGTGCCCACTGCCCTGGAAGCATAAATGAGAACTAACATTCTTCTGGCTCCTATTCAGCTCCAATCTAACCCAGGATATACAGAAAGGCAACAGAGGCTGTGACAACAGCACAGGAGCTGGTATGTACTGAGCACTCACACACACACACACACACACACACACACACACACACACACACACACACACACACACACACACACACACACACACACACACACACACACACACACACACACCCAAGTTCTATTTTAAGGGATATCACAGCATTAATATATTCCGACATGTGGCTCTTTTGCCCGCAAACCCAAACCATTTAAAGGCCATTAAGGGATTTCATTAGGTGTGCAGCGCTGTTACTACTCCCCCGGGCTGCTCCACTCACTTTAATCAGTTCCTCTTACATTAAATTAGAGGTCAGATGATCGAGCTGTCTGCATTGCGGGGTTCTGTCCGCTTTCAGAAGCTTACTACGAATAAAGATGAGAAGTGACACTGAAAGGTTAAGATGTCCTGTTAGCTCTGCATTGATAATATGACCTGTCATTTCTTTACATCTGTTTCTGTATCTGCATCTCTCTCTCTCTCTCTCTCTCTCTCTCTCTCTCTCTCTCTCTCTCTCTCTCTCTCTCTCTCTCTCTCTCTCTCTCTCTCTCTCTCTCTCTCTCTCTCTCTCTCTCTCTCTCTCTCTCTCTCTCTCTCTCTCTCTCTCTCTCTCTCTCTCTCTCTCTCTCTCTCTCTCTCTCTCTCTCTCTCTCTCTCTCTCTCTCTCTCTCTCTCTCTCTCTCTCTCTCTCAGTAGTCCACCGCAGGCGTACAGTGATGTCTGGGGACGACGTCCTCCTCCAGTGCGAACTGCGCTCCAACCTGGCCACGCCGCACTGGACCCTGGATGGGCACGAGCTCCAGGGCTATGACCTCGACTCGGGCCACCGCGTGGGCACCGATGGCCTGCTCCTCATAGGCGCCCGGGCCGACCAGAGTGGAGACTACCACTGCTACGCCGTGGAGAACGACGTGTGGGTGCCAGTGAGGCTGTACACGGTGAAGGTGCACCCTGACCTGCCCTTCCCTGTGGAGCCAACAGTCACAACGAACACTTTATCAACCACCGCCACTACCACCCCACCAAGCCCTTCTCTTACCCCCAGCAGCCCCACCGAGCAGCCCCCGCCCTCCCCACCTGCTCCCCTCCCCTTTGGACCTGAGTTCCAGACCTACAGGCACATGGAGGCCATGTATATCTCCCTGGTGGCTGTGCTGGGCGGACTGTGCCTGGTGCTGACCATAGTGTTGCTCTACGTCAGCTTCTGCAATCGAGTGCCCTACCAGGGCCGCAAGTACTCCCAGGAGGGGCTGTCCGAGTCAGGGGCCGCAGCCGAGAGGAAGAAGAGCTCCCATTCCCATCTGGAGCTCAAGACCATGTCCATCCACTGCAACGGCAAGCGCGGACGCCGCTCCCTGTCGGCTTCTAACGTGGACGACGTGGGCGACGGCTTCCTTCAGATTGTGCCCGGGGGAGGGTCTCCGGGGAAGTCGCCGCCCCCTCCCGCCCCGCCTCTCCCAATGCCGCCGCCCCTGCCCTCCTCGGCGTACGCATCGTCAGAGTACGCCAATGGGATGTCGGCGACGTTGCCCAGTGTCCTTCGCAAGATGAACGGCAACAGTTACGTGCTGCTGAGGCAGACAGCGGACCCCGAGGGGAGCACATCTCCCCTCTACCACTCGTTCACCGAAGAGCTCAACCGCATCCTAGAGAAGAGGAAGCACACACAAATGGACCCCCAGCTGCCAGACGAGAGCTCTGTCTAGCCCCCCCCCCTCACTTTCCCATTGATCTGTTTATTGGTTTAACCCAACTATCCCAGAGCGCCCCAAGAGGCAGGGAGGTCGAACTTTTGTATTATACTGCTGCTGTTTACCCAGTGTCAAAGCAACCTGTGGGAGTATCCATACCTAAAACTCAATGTGCAACTTCCCGTGACTCGAGACAAGTGGCCCACGTAATTCCACTACTGAACATTGGAGTAAAGAGGACTTTCTGACTTTTACCAAACTGGAGCAGTCATTGATATAGTCATGGTAACCATTTTGGACACACATTGTACTATTACATGAACCCTTTGATTGACTTTGAAGGACTTAAGGTCACATACATGATACATACACAAGTTAGTTACAATCCTACCTCAGATCCTTACCCTATTGGGGAAGTATGGTCAGTGCGGTGGTGTATCGTCGGACACGGGACGATGAGAGCCCAGGTCATATGACCAATGACCATGAAGTGAGATGGTGATGAACGTAAGACTGTGAGGAACTACCAAATCCTGTATGAACATTATAGACCATCGTCTAAACTATTGGGTTTGGAGAACAATGGGTACGGTAGTTTAGTGCCATACACGTCTAAGACGGCTCTTATTGACCCAGGCCTACAGAATTTCATATGAGAGCAAATATATTTGGACAAATAATACATTTCAGTCATAACTTAATATCACACACTTATCTTCGTTTTCTTTTGTGCTTATGTAAATAGAAATAATATCGCCGTAGCAGCCATCAGTAGCAACCTGTTGAAATAATGCCAGTTTAAATGGTTGCACCGAAACCACATTGAAATGGAACTTTTTAGCATCTTTGTGTTGTTAGCGTCGGACTGTGTCAAAGGGGGAAAACAGCAGGTGGGATGAAGACAATCGTTAATGACTGATCTCTGGTCAGATTGATCAGAGAAACTGAGTGATGATGATGATGATGGATCTGATTGCCAGAGATGTGTGAGCCCAACAGGAGTCCAGAAGGCAAAGGTAAGACTGAGAGAAAGCTGTGCCCTGCATGTGTTGTTGAAATACTTCTCAATTACTATGAACATGTACATTGTCACTGTCATTTGAAACTTTTTTTCAAAGTCAAAGTCCACCACCACCAAACATCAGCTTTCACGTTCCTCTCCATAAAAGATGAAGGCGATTGTGGCAGACATATTGATGTACACAGTTTAGCAGATGTTACAGCGGGTGCAGTGAAACGCTTGTGTTACTAGCTCCTAACGGTGCAGTACAAATATCAAACAATTAAAAACTAGAAACGAATGTCTGAACGAATCCAGATAACAATCTCAAATAACACTGTATCGGTAATCCAAATGCAATCTATTCGTATGTACAGAGCTTTCAGAAGCTATTCATACCCCTTGACTTATTCCACATGTTTGTGTTACAGCCTGAATTCAAAATGGATTAAATATATATTTTTCTCACCAATCTACACACAATACCCCATAATCACAAAGTGAAAACATGTTATTACAAATTTATACAAATGTATTAAAAATGTAATTCAGAAATAGCTTATTTACATTAAAATTCACACCCCTGAGTCAATACATGTTATAATCACAGTTGGCAGCGATTACAGCTGTGGTCTTTCTGGGTACGTCTCTAAGAGCTTTCCACACCTGGATTGTACAATATGTGTCCATTATTCTTTTTACAATTCTTCAAGCTCTGTCAAATTGGTTGTTGATCATTGCTAGACAGGCATAGATTAGTCTTGCCATAGATTTTCAAGCTGATTTATGTCAAAAACGGTAACTAGGCCACTCAGGAATATTCAATCTCATCTTGGTAAGAAACTCCAGTGTATATTTGGCCTTGTGTTTTAGGTTATTTTCCTGCTGAAAGGTGAATTTGTCTCCCAGTGTCTGTTGGAAAGCAGACTGAACCAGGTTTTCCTCTAAGATTTTGCCTGTGCTTATAGCTCTATTCCATTTATTTTTATTTTAAAAAACTCCCTAGTCCTTGCCGATGACAAGCATACTCATAACATGATGCAGCCACCACCATGCTTGAAAATATGAAGTGTGGTACTCAGTGATGTGTTGTGTTGGATTTGCCCCAAACATAACACTTTGTATTCAGGACATAAAGTTAATTTCTTTGCCACATTTTTTGCAGTTTTACTTTAGTGCCTTTTTGCAAACAGAATGCATGTTTTGGACTATTGTTATTCTGTACAGGCTTCCTTCTTTTCACTCTGTCATTTAGGTTAATATTATGGAGTACCTACAATGTTGATCCATTTTCAGTTTTCTCCTATCAGAGCCATTCAACTCTGTAACTGTTTTAAAGTCACCATTGAAATTCACTGCTCGACTGAGGGACCTTACAGATAATTCTATGTGTGGGGTTCATCCATGAGGTAGTCATTAAAAAATCATGTTAAACACTATTATTGCACACCGAGTGAGTCCATGGAACTTATGTGACTTGTTAAACACATTTTTACTCCTGAACTTATTTAGGCTGGCCATAACAAAGGGGTTGAATACTTATTGACTCAACACATTTCAGTTTTTCATTTTTGATTCATTTGTATATATGTCTAAAAACATAGTTACACTTTGACATTATGGGATATTATGTGTAGGCCAGCGACACAAAATCTTAATGTAATCAAATTTAAATTCAGGCTGTAACACAACAAAATGTGGAAAAAGTAAAGGAGTGTGAATACTTTCTGAAGGCTCTGTACACCAAAAAGGACTACTAAGAATGATATATACAGTAGTAGATGTAGTAAAATGAGTTATGTGAAGAATACAGTATATGGATACACAAGGTGAAAAACAGTATAAAAGAAACAGTCCAGTCCAGATTCCAGCCCAGTTTGCTGTTGGTGCTATGTGTCCTTTGCTGTCCCAAGCTGGTGGCCACAGGCCAGATGAGCTATAGGACCTTCGCACAAAAAAAGACCTGCGTCATTGTTACTTAACCCGCAACGCTCTCTCAATGTTTACGTGACATCAGTGTCAACGCAAAAACAACGTATGACGCTAGCGACGACCTACTCCACTGCTTCATTTCCCTGAGAGTCCACTCTGACCAAAGCAAGTAGTGGCTGTGTCTGAAATTGTATCCTTCTCTATAAAGTGCACTACTTTTAGTGCACTATAGGGAATATATAAGGCTCTGGCCAAAAGTAGTGCACTATATAGGGAATATGGTGCCATATGGTGGAATATGCATCCAGCATAGGAACAAGATCACAAACAGCCAGTCAGTCGGGAATCTCTAAACATGTCAATCCTTGCCGTGTTAAATAAAGGCCTTTCCTCATCACAGTAAAGTGTGGAATCAGCTCTTGCCCGGCTGCAGCTCGCAGCACAGTGCGCCGGTTTGTGTATCTGTTACTGCATTGCTGACAGTAACAGCGGTGCTTGGCATCGCTCATGGGCTGGACTCCATAGAGACACCAAGTGAAGGCTTGTCCTTTTTTGTGTGGATTCTATGGAAGGCGGCCGAGCGGCACAGGGAAACATTTGACCTGTGTGTCCTGGACATTGATGAAGTGAGCTGATAGAGTAGGAGAGGGAGGGTGTGTGCATATGTGCGTGTGTGTGTCTGTATTTGTGTGTGGGAGGGGGGCTGTCAGAAACTGTTTTGCACCCCAAGAGGTTTCCCGCTCCTCCTCCTCCTAACCCTCTCTCCCCCTACCTTTATTCCCTCCCTCTCTTTCTCTCTGTTGTTATATCCTCCTTTTTCCATTCCCTGTCCTCTCCACATTACAGAATCATCATCCCCCTCCTGCCCTCCTCTTCTCTCATCCCCCCCTGCCCTCCTCTTCTCTCATTCCCCCCTGCCCTCCTCTTCTCTCATCCCCCCTGCCCTCCTCTTCTCTCATCCCCCCTGCCCTCCTCTTCTCTCACCCCCCCTGCCCTCCTCTTCTCTCATTCCCCCCTGCCCTCCTCTTCTCTCATCCCCCTGCCTTCCTCTTCTCTCATTCCCCCCTGCCCTCCTCTTCTCTCATCCCTCCTCTTCTCTCATTCCCCCCTGCCCTCCTCTTCTCTCACCCCCCCTGCCCTCCTCTTCTCTCATTCCCCCCTGCCCTCCTCTTCTCTCATCCCCCTGCCCTCCTCTTCTCTCATTCCCCCCTGCCCTCCTCTTCTCTCATCCCCCTGCCCTCCTCTTCTCTCATTCCCCCCTGCCCTCCTCTTCTCTCATCCCTCCTCTTCTCTCATTCCCCCCTGCCCTCCTATTCTCTCATCCCCCCTGCCCTCCTCTCATTCCCCCTACCCTCCTCTTCTCTCATCCCCCTGCCCTCCTCTCATTCCCCCTGCCCTCCTCTTCTCTCATTCCCCCCTGCCCTCCTCTTCTCCCATTCCCCCTGCCCTCCTCTTCTCTCATTCCCCCTCTCCCCTAGCCCAGGGTTTCCCACACTTGGTCCTGGGTTCCCACTTTGGGTGCATGTTTTGGTTTTTGACCTAGCATTACACAGCTGATTCAAATAACCAACTCATCATCAAGCTGTGATTATTTTAATCAGCTGTGTAGCACTAGGGTAAAAACCATACCTGCACCGGGGGGGACCCTGCCCTAGAGGACCCTGCCCTAGAGGACCCTGCCCTAGAGGACCCTGCTGAGTTCACAAACCTCCATGATAGCACCCTAATCAATTAAGCCTGGCCTATAAACAGTGCCTGTGACCTTGTCTTTGGAAAGGGGCTACTGCAGTGTTCCTAAATCCTGTTCCCTGGGCCTGGAAGGACCCACAGGGTGTGCAAGGGTGTGCATGTATGATATGTGTTTCATTACACATGCGGTTTTCACAAGGTGTCTCAGTGCAAGTGTAAAAAACACAATGTCACAGGAGCGTTATATTAATGTTGTACAAAAGCTTGTCTACAGCAGGGGTCAAGCAAGCCCGATGAATGTGTTTTGTTTATCTTATTATCTTTTCATGTAAAATAAATAATGATGTATCGAAAGTGCAATCACACAAATGAGGGTAGTTGAGCATGTTCCTTCAGCCTATGAATAGAACATTCAATGTTGAAAGAACAAACTGGACATTTATGACAAACTGGGCATTTAAACTGTAGGGCATGTCATTTCTCGTTAGAGGTGATTTACTGATGCTGTCACGTTATGTTTAAAGTTTTAACAGAGAGAAGTTAGTTTAAAACCCAAACTAAAAAACAGACATACTGTATATATAGAGTGTATTACTGCCGTATTAAGTCTTTATGTCCGCTGTCTTTAGATATGCAAGAAGCCAGATCACATTGATCTCAGAAGAGATGGAGAAGATGGATGGAAGAAGGAGTGTGTGAGGAACCCTGATGATCTGAGCCAGTGACTGCTCAAAATACGCAGAAGGACAATCAGCACGTGAAATCTCCAATGGCAGGGGACTTAGATATGGTTATTGTAGTGTGCTTCCTACTTATGGTCAATTGGAAAACATGCTGGCTACTACAGTCAAATACGCACCTCCAGTATATACTGTATGCCCCCATAAACATTGTGGAACACTTATTTCAACAAACATACTCGCTCACGTCATACTGTACAGACATGACAACATTCAAATGGAGGTTTAGACAAAGGCCCAGTGCAGCCGTTTTTATCTCAATATCAAATAATTTCTAGGTAACAATGAAGTACCTTACTGTGATTGTTTTCAATCAAAACGGTCGAAAAGAAACAAAAATAGCTTCTTAGCAAAGGGCAATTTCTCAAGCAAGAATGTTGCTATGACTGTCTGGGAGTGGTCTAAGTGGGGAGGGGAAAACTAGCTGAAAACTAGCTGTTATTGGCAGAGAGGTTTGGAACTCTTTCCTATTGGTCTATTAACTATGATGTCACCAGGTAGGCCAAAACTCAATCCCACCAAAAAAGCCTGAAAACTCAGGAAGGCTTTTCAAACAGCTCTTATACTAAAAGGGAATTATCATCAATTTCACAGTATTATTCCAACCTCAGTGTGTAAATACAGTATAAATAAAACACAGAAAAATCTAATTTTTGACTGCACTGGGCCTTTAACTCCACATCACCTACAGAATACACTTGAGTGAACAATGACTAAAAGATTCATTTGCGTTATACCTCTTGCGAGGACTTTTCTTGCTCTGTACATAAGGAGATTCAGTATACCCTTGTAAAGTGTTACATCAATGTGTAACATCCATGTTATGTGTTGTTTTCTGCCTCGATGTAGATATGACTACTACTTCACAATCTACTTAGTATTTTATCAGCCATGTAATTGGCCATGTCATGCGTAATTCTTTGGGCATCATTGCACTTGAGGAGAAAATACAATTCTCATACAAGTACCAGTCAAAAGTTTGGACACACCTACTCATTCCAGGGTTTTTCTTTATTTTTACTATTTTCTACATTGTAAAATAATAGTGAAGACATCAAAACTATGAAATAACACATATAGAATCATGGTAACCAAAAAAAGTGTTAAACAAATCAAAATATATTTTATATTTGAGATTCTTCAAAGTAGCCACCCTTTGCCTTGATGAGAGCTTTGCACACTCTTGGCATTCTCTCAACCAGCTTCATGAGGCAGTCACCTGGAATGCATTTCAATTAACAGGTGTGCCTTGTTAAAAGTTAATTTAGGCCTACCGAGTGGCCCAGTTGTATAAGGCACTGCATCGCAGTGCTAGCTGTGCCACTAGAGATTCTGGGTTCGAGTCCAGGCTCTGTCACAGCCAGCCGCGACCGGGAGACCCATGGGGCGGCGCACAATTGACCCAGCGTCATCCGGGTTAGGGGAGGGATGCACGGCTCTCGACCTTCGCCTCTCCCAAGTCCGTACAGGAGTTGCAGCGATGAGACAAGACTGTAACTACCAATTGGATACCACGAAATTGGGGAGAAAAAGGGGTAAAAACTACAGAGTGAAGGAAAAGCAGCCAACAAGTACTCAGCATATGTGGGAACTCCCTCAAGACTGTTGGAAAAGCATTCCAGGTGAAGCTGGTTGAGAGAATGCCAATAGTGTGCAAAGCTGTCATTAAGGCAAAGGGTGGCTACTTTGAAGAATCTAAAATCTATTTTGATTTAACACTTTTTTTGGTTACTACATGATTCCATATGTGTTATTTCATAGTTTTGGTGTCTTTAATATTATTCTACAATGTAGAAAATAGTACAAATAAAGAAAAACCCTTGAATGAGTAGGAATGTCCAAACTTTTGACTGTTACTGTATGTTGTAACTGTTTTGTGCAACTACCCGTAAAGGATAAAAAACACTATTTTGCATCAGATTGACTGGAAATAATCCAGTGTGTCAATGCCCAAGGGCGAAGTCAGTACAGCACAGCATTATGCAAAACATGTTCCAACGGCGTCCTTTTGTCTCGACAGCATGATACCCAGTAGTATTGCTGTTGGATGATGATGATAATCAAGGCCTTGGTCATGTTCATTAGGACACGCAATGGAAAACGTTTTATACAATGCAAAGACCGGTAGTCCCTCCCTATTTTAGTCTCTTTTCTTTCGTTTTGGAACTTAATGAACACGACCCTGTTTTCTCCACAGACTGCTCAACATATCATTGTGAGTAACTCACACATATGATTGTGACAGGGTATGGGGGTACAGCACAGGCTGAAAGACTGGTGGGAAAAAAGGCAAGTCTGAGTGGCGCGTCTAGGGCCGTAACTAAGCAACAGCAATCTTTATTTAGAGCTTTTACACCCGTAGTGTCAGTCAAGCTCTGACAGTTCTCGTTGGGGGTAAAAAAATGTGATGTGAGAACTCTACTCTGGTTAGTCTCTGCTGCCTGTAATCGGTGTGTGATAATTAGCTATGTTAATACTAGTGGCAACCCAACTCCAATCAATAGAAAAAACAGCAGTCTGTTCAGTAGATTTTCTTAGAATAACAGACTTATAATTTTTCCCAACTTAAATAACTTCATACTAGTATGAAGTTAAGTGGATTCTATTAAGGTTAACATCATCTCCTGTTTTAAGTCCACCCTACATTCTGACAGGTAACCATAAAAAAAACGTACCAGAATGAATAGAGGCACAATTTTACATTTTATGAATTGTTTAAACTATAATCTATAACGCTGACTACAGTCAGAAAACGTAATGCCATCCTCTTTGGTCACCAAACAAAATGCTAACACATGACTGTAATCACTCTGCAGTCACAGGTGCACTTCCTCTTCCCTTCCACACTCATCTCATGACTCACGCACTCTTCGCATTTTACACAATCAACCTTCAGATAAAACTATTTCCTTTCCTGTGAACAGTCACACGCAATCCGTCTGTAACACATCCATCAAGTTCAACCAGAAATCCTGTCTGACCACATCTTTTACAGCACCACCCACAGCTATGTTGTCATCGGCAGACAATCAACAGAGTTCATGCAAGACATGCTTACAGTCAAGTCGTTGGGGACATTCACTGTTCTCTTATTGATGGGTAGCTGATAGAGACGTTCAAGAGCCATATGTTTCTGGGTCATTCCACACTGTTTTGGTGATTGGCAGACATTTAGTGAGTTGAGATTCTGTCTGAACTGTGGTGTAAGTAATGGCAACTTGAAACACTGCTGTTGATGTAAATGAGTACATCTGCTACATGCCATGGAAAATAAACATCTCTACAATGTGTCTAGGATTGTCTGTCATAGTCATCTGTAATTCATTCGATTTATCTTTCAGAGAACTCAGTCGACTGATTCAAACACTTGGAAGTTTAAATGATCATCTACATAAATACCTAGCCTCACAGGGTCTTAAATTACCCCCTCCCAAATGATCATCTACATAAATACCTAGCCCCGGGTCAACCCCCCCCAGCCCCGCCCCGGGTCTTAAATTACCCCCTCCCAAATGATCATCTACATAAATACCTAGCCTCACAGGGTCTTAAATTACCCCCTCCCAAATGATCACAAATTAGTCACTTCTGAGTCAAAAACATTGACCACTTTATTCTATTCGGAAAACACAGCTGCAGTGAGCAGTTTGAAATACTGGTTTGGACACACAAACTGTTCTGTATGCACGCCACTGATACCAGTTGACAAGCCTCTGATAACTGTGCAAAATTCATTCAAACGAAAAGGGCAGATATGCTATAACATATCTGGTGATTCAGGTGTGTCATTAACACAATGGCTTGTCTGCCATGGAGTTGCTCTGGACAGTTCCGTGGAGAGTGGACACCTGACTTGTAGTCGTTCTACCACTGATGAGGGTGACGATAACAGACAAAAATATTGCCAGTATTATGAGATTTCACAGTCTTTAGTTGGCCTGCTGTTTCTGGGGTCCGATTGGTCCAATGGACAGGGGTCGGTTGGTGAAGGGATGCCATTGGCCCTGGATGCTGGGGCTGTCTGTGTGAATTGGCTTGCGGATACGGATGATATCCAGGCCAGACTGGTTGGTCAGTTTGGTTATTAACTCTGCGATCTGTTGAGACGTCTTGCTTGTGATGGCTTCCTCCTTCACATTGCCGTTTACTGCAGGAAAACACAAGGCACATTCACAATTCCTCGAGATGTGGGAGGTTTTGATAAAACGTGATCTGCATCACGTGAATATCCAAACTGCAATAATCACAAACAATGTAATGTAAAAATGAATTTAAAAAAAGATTCTATACAACGACATTGGTTTTCAATGCACAATGATCCTGGATCACCCTCAATGACAGAACATCATGAACAAAGGTTTGGCTCTGGCGCCACCTACCGTAATGTTTGTGTAATGCATCCACAAAAATGTGACGCGTTCATATTACTGTAGCAGTGAATGGCGGAACAATATTTAATATAATACATCGACGTGAACACATTTCTCCATACAAAATATCATGTAATTCACACTTACAGTATTCTGCAACAATTTTAGGGATCCTGCAGGACTGAGGAGATACGTAGACAACGGTTCCAGGGTTCTTTTGGGCAAAATCCACCACTCCTTCTTCGATGAATTCCCTAAGAAAGGATTTGTTGATAATCATTTACATTGTATTAATTTAGCAGATGCTCTTATCCAGAACGACTTACAGTTAGTGCATTCATCTTAAGATAAATAGGTGGGACAACCACATATCACAGGCATAGAAAACACACTAGATAATAAATGGTAACCACATTGGCCCATAGCTAGCTAGCTATCTAGCCTTTATGACACTAACCTGGCTCCCAGAGAGCTCTGTCCATTCTTGGAGAAGATGAGGGAAATGCGCTTCAGTTGACAAACATACCGACCCACCCCGTTTTGCAGAACACTTTGTAGGAAGCGACTCGGTGTGCCTCTAGATGTCATTTTGCAATATAAATAAATGTAAAATGTGTATGTTTAACTTCCATGGACTAGGTAGCTAAAGGACGATTTGATTTGACGGGCATGAGAAGAACATGCAGTCCGTCAATTGAAAAGTCCGGGCGGAAAGACAAACACAGGAATCAATAAATGTTGAATTCATTTATACATGTTATACATTGGAGTTGGATTTTCGATGTAAAAAAATAATGAAATATGAATATAAAATAGATGTATCAATCACAAACGTACAATCAAAGCGTTCTCTTTGTATGATTTGTGCATGCGATTAGAGTACTGGTTTAATGGCTTTGTTTCACACGGACGTATTTTTATAACGCAACAAAAGCCCGCTAAAGCATGCGTGGGAGAAGACTTTTAAGAGAAGGTTGGTGTGCATCATTATACTTTTTGTTTAGTTTGAAAGAATGTATGCGGGGATGCATATCAATATAAAAGGTTAGGGCTACCGCAACCTCGCTTTTGTCCACTTCTGCCTTCCTTTTTGACCTCTTAAATCACGTGTCACTCATTCCATGCAGAGCCGAGTGTTTGCGGTATGTCGCTCCTCCCTTCGTCACTCAAGTAACGTTACTTGATTGAGGAATTAAGGTTACTGATTAGTTAAGAACTCCCCGCACCTGGTTGTCAAGGTCTTGAGTTTGACACCCCTGTAAAAATGTTGCTAGCTAGCTTAGGTCACAAATTACTAACGTCAGTTAGCTAATTACCACAGCCACTAAGTCATAAGCCACACCAATTTATACAATTTATCTTATTAACATGTGGTTTTAACTTAACCACACAGCAAACCTTATGACTAACCTTAAATTAAGACCAGAAAGCTACTTTCCCCCCCATTAATGTTTACAATATAGCCAGTGGAAACCGGTAGTTAGCTGGTTAACAACCAGCATCTAGTGCAGGGGTAGGTAACCCTGGATCTGGAGTGCCACGTGTTATTGATTTAACCGACCTGGAAGACCAGGTGTGTTAAATTTAGGCAGTAATTGAACTGATCAATTGTCTCAGTTGGTCAGAGGTGTGGTGCCTAGTTGGAACAAAATCCTGCAGTACCTGCGGCCCTCCAGGAACAGTCGCCTACCCCTGATCTAGTGGTTAATGTACAGCAGGGTTCCTCAATTGGCGGCCCGAAATAGATTTTATTTGGCCCCAAGTTTTCTGAACAAAATAAATAACACGAAAGACAAAAATCCCCAGGAAATCAGCTGAAAGCCATTTTAATTGAGGAATTCTGTTCCCAAGTAATTACAGCATAAATAGAGAGACATAGCTATGGAGTTGTAAACAATGTTATCAAGAAATAATTTTATTTTTGTCAAATACTAGCTAACTATATTTTTGGGGGCTTCTTGTGGTCAATTTGCAGTGTACAAATTATTTATATGTTCTGGCCATAGTTTCCATTAGGAAAACGTGGCGCCGGACTTCGTGACCCGGAAGATTTCGATTTACCGGCCATTTGAGATACACTATATATACAAAAGTATATATTAGTGAATTCAGCCACACCCACTGCAGACAGGTGTATAAAATCGAGCACACAGCCATGCGATCTCCAGAGACAAGCATTGCCAGTAGAATGGCTTTACTATAGAGCTCAGTGACTTTCAACATGGCGCTGTCATAGAATGACACCTTTTCAACGCGTCAGTTTGTCAAATTTCTGTGTTGTTATTGTGAAGTGGAGACATCTAGGAGCAACAACGTCTCAGCTGTGAAGTGGTAGGCCACACAAGCTCACAGAACGGGACTGCTGAGTACTGAAGTGGACAGCCTAACATGCTTTTCAAACAGTTGGAGACAGACAGAAGGGTGTGTTCATAACAGTTCAACTTTGTTAGCCAGCAAATAGATCCAAGTTGGCTAAACTTGAAATATAAAGATTAGCTGGTTAATCACTAGCACGAGGCCCTGAGAGGTTGTTGATGAGACCTGTGTTCATTGTCTATAGCCAGATGCCTGCTACAAGAAGTTAGTGCATTATGCATAGTTCTAGTTACATTTGTAACAAAAAGGGGCATTTTCATAGACATACTTGAAAGCCAAATAAAAAGCACGTTAAACTATTTTGATGAAATAAATTCATTTTTAGTGGGTCTTATGGTTGTGAAAGGCGTGTGTGCGTGCGTGTGTGTGTGATAGTTGTGTTGGATAAATAAGATACATGATGAATTTTGAAAATACACACAGACCAATTTAATTCCACAAAATTATGCAAATTAACCTATAGACCAATAAGCATGAAGGTAAAATGTATTTACATCAACTGGTTTTTCCATCAATGAATAAAAAGCATTATTTTGCCATGGATTTTTTTCCCAGTCATTTTGGCGAACAACAGTTTTATTTATCTGCTTTTCTTTTGGGGGGGGGGGGGGGCAGCAATCAACGGCTAACGTAAATCCTGGTTCCGGCCCTGACCTATACTCTCAATAAAAAAATTGTCCCGCGGCTGAATGTAGTTGGGATCCCTAATGTACAGTATGTAGCTAGTAGCTTGCTAGCTAACTGATTAGCGTAGCTATGTTTTTCCTTGCTGGTTGTGTAATCCTTCTTTTGTATGTTTCAGGTCCAATGTCTTGAACAGGTAACAAATGTGGATGAGCTGGTTCCTGAAAGGGACCACCTGTCTCTTGCAGGTGGCAGGCCGCAGCACCTCAAGGCTGCCTCCCCAAAGATGCCTCTATTCCTCCCTGGTCAGAATCCTAACCAAGCCACACACCCCAAGATTTGCTATTCATTCATACTATCCTCAGGGACAACTATGGGGGATGTCATTGCCAATCAGTTGTACCAGGAGCTACAAAAAGGATACCAAGTCTATCCTAGACTTTCCTGTCGACCCTATTACAGTGACCGATATCAAACAATATCTACGCTCTAAAGACATCCCATTCCACGATGGCTACAGCTGCTTGCACGCCCCCAGCATGTTCCTGGACTCGGCTGTGGGTGTCCCTGCGGATACAGGGAGGGAGAGCTTTACAATGTTCATTGACAAAACCACAGGCCAATTTCTGTGCAAGGAGACCCTGGTGGAGGGGAGCTGGGAGGACCTGCAGGACTGCCTGGAGGTGATGCAGAAGGAGGGCCAGGCCTCCCTCAGCCCTCACGTGCTGCTGGGCTACCCCGAAAGCCCGGAGGAGCGGGAGGAGAAGGACCAGGAGCTCAGGGAGGTGCAGAGGATCTGGTCCAGTGCCGTGCCCTTCTCAGACCTCCCTGACGAGGAGGTGCAGCTAGTCAAAACCATGTTCCAGATCAGCAAGATCTCCAACGCCACGCTCAAAAAGTTTGCAGTGAGGTTATTCAAGCCCACCAAGAGCCTGGTGTTTCCCTGGTTTGGTGGAAGGGACTCCAGCCTGCGGGGCGTCAAGCTGCTATCCGCCCAGAGCATGGAGGGCGGGACGGTGGCTTATACCGAGGCCACGGTGCCCAAGGCTGGCTCCTACCACAACCTGTTTGGACTGCCTCTGGTGGGACGCATGGACTCTGAGGTGGTGCTGACAGGACAGGAGGTGGACACCCTGGCAGTGAGCCAGGCCACAGGCCTGCCCAGCGTGGCTCTGCCCCGGGGTGTTAACACCCTGCCCCCAGCTCTCCTGCCCTACCTGGAGCAGTTCAAGCGGGTCACCCTGTGGCTGGGAGGGGACATGCGCTCCTGGGAGGCCTCCAAGATCTTCTCCAGGAAGCTGGGTCTTAAGCGCTGCTCCCTAGTGCGCCCGGGGGAGTTCCAGCCCTGTCCTCTGGAGGCCCTGTTCCAGGGCAGGAACCTGGCCCGCATCGTCAAAGCCTCCATTCCCGCCGCCCACAAGTCCATTGTGTCGTTCAGGCAGCTCAGGGAAGACGTCTACGGGGAGCTGGCCAACACGGAACAGGTGGCTGGGGTGAAGTGGACCAGGTTTCCAGAGCTCAACAGGATCATGAAGGGTCATCGCAAAGGGGAACTGACAGTCTTCACAGGTATAGCGTATAGTAGGATGACATATTGTCATTTGACCATGTTGTTCTACACAGACGTGTATATAGCTAGTTATGGTAGAATATGCTTCAAATTGGGGTTGATTTTTAACCTGACACTAGACTGAGTGGGAATATTGCTTTACTGTGTAAGTCAAAACAAAAGCAAATGATCAATCTGCTACCAGACTTTGTTCATAGTGGCTCTAACTTTAACGTACCTCTCCTCCCTTTTTTTTCCTTCTCCCCTCCAGGACCCACGGGCAGCGGCAAGACCACCTTCATCAGTGAGTTTGCCCTGGACCTGTGCATGCAGGGCGTCAACACGCTGTGGGGCAGCTTTGAGATCAACAACGTGCGCCTGGCCAAGATCATGCTGACCCAGTTCGCCATGCAGAGGCTGGAGGAGAACCTGGACCAGTACGACTCGTGGGCCGACAGGTTCGAGGACCTGCCCCTCTATTTCATGACCTTCCATGGGCAGCAGAACATCAAGTGAGTCCTCTGAAAGTGTTGAGTGATATGTCAATAAGTAGATGTACTGTACAGCTTGAGTTGTAAATAACTCTCTCCTCTCTCCCTCTGCAGAGCTGTGCTGGACACCATGCAACACGCTGTCTACCTTTACGACATCAGTCACGTGATCATTGACAACCTGCAGTTCATGATGGGCCAGGAGAACCTCTCTGTAGACAAGTTTGCCGTCCAGGACCACATTATCGGAGCTTTCAGGAAGTTTGCCACCAACAGCAGCTGTCACGTCACTCTGATCATTCACCCCAGGAAAGAGGAGGACGACAGAGAACTACAGACAGCGTCCATCTTTGGAACAGCCAAGGTGAGTACAGGGTTAAATCTAATACTGAATCATGTCAATATAAATGTAGACAGATAAATATAACGCGGCTTGCTTGTTTGCCTCTTTAAAGCATTGAGTGCTTTTATTACACCTGTCATTCTGTTGGGCGCATCTCTATGTTTGATCGATAGGGGGTGCTTGTGACAACATTATCAAAAACAGTTCCATGTACTGTATATCTGTTAGTTTCACAGACTCGCATTCTTTTTCAATCAAAGAGATTCACCATAACACACATTGTCACCGATGTATTTTTAACCTTATATGTGTTGGTACTAGTAACCTTTGAAATTCCTGTCTACTAGGCCAGCCAGGAGGCGGACAACGTGCTCATCCTGCAGGAGAAGAAGCTGGTGACATGCCCCGGCCGGAGGTCCCTCCAGGTGGCCAAGAACCGCTTCGATGGAGACGTGGGCATTTTCCCTCTGGAGTTCAACAAGGCCTCGCTCACTTTCTCCGCCCCAGTCAAGGGCAAGCACAAGCTGAGAAAGGTCAAAGGGGAGGGGTCAGATAATGAGGAGTCTTTAGGAGAAACTCTAAAGAAGGAGGAGACAACGGTTAAAAAGGAGAAACTAGTGAAGTTGGAGAGGCCACCCAAAGCTACCAAAACTCCCAGAGCTGCTAAGAGTCCTGCAGCAGGGAAGGGCACACCAGAGGGCGAGGGGAAGAAACAGCCATAGAGAGAAGACTTCACTCATTGATCTAAGCAAAGAACATTGTCTCAGTGTATAATGATTTGAAATGACAGAAAGGTATTGGGACTTAATTTATGGTACAGTATCATAAAATGAAGGAAAATGTATTGCTTAATATTGATGATTTGTCACCTGATTGGAAAATGTGCTTACTTATGTCACAGAAAGATGGAAGAAAGCTGTTATCTAAAGGAGAAAATAGCTATGTAAAATAACATTAGTATGATATGGATGTTGGCAATGAATGACCATTGAAGAGTACAGTATTGGCACTTGAAGTAACTACCCAGTGTTTCCAGATTTCTAAGAAATGATTATTAATACTTACAATATGAGGGAAATAGTTTTCCTTACAAAAATTGTAATTAAGTATGTTGAAAAGCAGCTTTTTGTGTTGGAATGGTGTAGGCGTACTCCAACAACAGAATGGTGTGGGCGTATAATGGTCATAAGATATTCATTCAAGTAGACCACTGATTGGCCAGCTCATCCTCCTCTAAACCACTGATTGGCCAGCTCATTCCGCCTCAGGGAGATGACATCATATTCTATGAGGAAATAGCAAGCATTTTGAAACTGTATGTTTGAGATATAAGTTTGAGATGGTTTTATTTTGTTTTTTGTTCAATTTATGCATTGGCCACAAATGCAAATATAGGACAAGTCAACAACATTATTTGGATATGAGTTAACAGAATATTAACTTTTAAAAGTGATATTTTCACTGGGCAGCTACTTTAAAATAATAGTTGAAAGATAGGTGACTTACCGAAATGAAGTTCTGACAGTTTTTATATTTCTACTACTACTGTACTGTTATGTCTGCTTATCCCCATTCAAAGGTGGTGAAATTCCGTTAAGCTAAATTCCGTTAATCCAAACCCTTGACTGTTGATGTTATTAAATGTATTGTTATATAGTAACAGTATAGTGTCATAACAGGAGCTAGGACTTCTGAGGTACAGTATTCCACAAGGATAAGCACCATCACTGTATGTGGATTGTTGCAGAATGTGAATGTTACCCTCTACTGAACACAGATATAGTGCTGCTGCTTGTTTGCCTCATTAAAACGTCAAGCGCTCATGTCAAATGTCTGCATCTCCAATTCTGATCCCTAGAGGGTGTCTGATTCATCAAAATGGTTTCCGCTGTGAGTTGCCATGCATACTCATGAGTGATTTATGTACAGGCCTATGTAGCTAACCTACAGCTTAGTACATTTATGTAATTTGTAAGTCGCTCTGGATAAGAGCGTCTGCTAAATGACTTAAATGTAAATGTAATACCAGCGTCCGGATGAAAATAAATCAGGTTTGTGCCCCCTACTGAAACATTGTCCAACACCCCTGATGTACTGTGTCCCAATGTCATAACAACATTACATTTTTAAACCGACCTCGACGCGGACCATGTGTTTCTACATTAGATACTCACTAAAGAACACTCAATTATTCCTTAACGTGCATTCCATGTCAGGGATTGTCATGATATTCAGATTGATGTGCAGTACAGGGATATCGGGGTTCGTCTCTGTGTTTCATAGTATTGCTCCTCTTCTCTCAGGATTGAAATGAGACTGTGGAGTCTGTCAGATCCACTAGTGGACTTCCCTACACAGAGCAGTCCTAGGAAGCTCCTGGCTGGCAAGACACACTGTTTAAACACATGGCTTGTAGTCCACCTGAGCTCTCTGGGCAGCTGCTGGAACAAAAATATTGTTCTAAGCACAGCGAATCATCCCCCCCCCCCCAAAATGGTATTGTGTTCTTGTAGTCTAGCAATGGAGTCGCATGCTGTACTTGGCTTGAGAAGTAGGGAAAACCAACAGGATATCATCCACTCATTGCTAAACACAAGCAATGGAGATGGGAGCAATTTTAGTGTGACACACAGATTTGCTGAGACAGCAGCAGGGGAGACAGTTTCTGGGCAGATTTGGTGCTAGGTTTTTCATTCCATAATTTCCCCCCTCGGTTCTGAGGTTTTTCTTAATGTGCCGTTTTCATGTGAATGCTTTACTGCTGTCGAAGTAGGCTACAGTAACAGAACATTCCATAATGATTCCAGGCTGTGTGGTTCTGGGTGTCTGGCTGACAGTGTGGGTGTGGGACATTGTCGTTAAAAGCGTGGTTGAAAGAGGCCCTTTGTGCTCTCTGGGCGTTCCTGGATGGGGACAGCGGCTCCATCACTTGCCAGCATCGGCTCTGAGGGGTAGGAAACTAACACAAACACAACTGAATGCATATGATGTCACATACACATTTCTACGCACACATGGTAAAAAACACAGAGTCATTACTGTAGTCAACATTTGTGATAATCATACATTCATGAATCCCTAAATGGTTCACATAAGTTTTCTTCTTCTTCATGTAACAGTTATATATTGCGTTTCATATATTGCGTTTCAACAACCATATTTATCAATTTCCGCAAGATCACATGGAATAGAAACCTGCTGTTGAATAGACTGAGTACATAGGAAACAATAAGCAGTGAATAAGAGGACCATTTTGAAAGAGGAACTATGATCAGGTATTGATATCCCCAGTTCCTCAAAGTCCTGAAGCTTTGTTTGTTCTTTTGAGTTATGATTTGTTAAATCTGATCTGAGCTCTGTGCTCATTCAACTTACTGACATCTGGAGAAGGAGAGGAGGATGGAACACTTCAGAGCAGCAACTTAATTATGGAGGAGGCAAAGCACGAGATCTTTGTAACCACAGGAATTTCACATAATCAAACTCAAGTGTCTGACTGTCTCAGAATATAAGGGAAATTGGCAATAGCTCATAATCTACTCACGCAGATTTAAAGGTTTATCTTCAGAGAGCTTATACGTTATGGAAATGTACTGTACACTTCATCTAACACAAGCATAGAGCCATACAGATATAGCAGGAATCTCAACAATCTCGTTTACCCCATGAAGCCTCTACTGCTCTTTTCTAATAGAAGGTTGGTGGGGATGGATATGCAGAGTTCTTCGGTCCATTAACTCATTTTGAGATCAAGGCAACTATGTGGACAAAGCTGGAGGTACACTGCCTTCAGAAAGTATTCACACCCCTTGACTTTTTCCACATTTTGTTGTGTTACAGCCCAAATTTAAAATGGAGGAAATTCTGATTTTGTGTCACTGGCCTACACACAATACCCCATAATGTCAAAGTGTAATTATGTTTTTAGATATTCTTACAAATTAATAAAAAATGAAAAGCTGAAAAGTATTGAATTAATAAGTATTCTACCTCTTTGTTATGGCAAGCCTAAATAAGTTCAGGATTTGCTTAAAAAGTCACATAATAAGTTGTATGGGCTCACACTGTGTGAAATAATAGTGTTTAACATGATTTCTGAATGACTACCTCATCGCTGTACCTCGCACATACACTCAGGGGTGTGATTACTTATGTAAATAAGACATTTCTGTAAGGTCCCTTAGTCTAGCAGTGAATTTCAAATACAGATTCAACCACAAAGACCAGGGAGATTTTCCAATGCCTCGCGAAAAAGTGAACTTATTGGTAGATAGGTAAAAAAAAATGTTTTTTTAAATGTCACTTCAAAGATACAGGTGTCCTTCCTAACTCAGTTACCGGAGAGGAAGGAAACCGCTCAGGGATTTCACCATGATGCCAATGGTTACTTTAAAACAGTTACAGAGTTGAATGGCTCTGACAGGAGAAAACTGAAGATGGGTCAACAACATTGTAGGTACTCCATAATATTAACATAAATGACAGAGTGAAAAGAAGGAAGCCTGTACAGAATAAAAATATTTCAAAACATGCATTCTGTTTGCAATAAGGCACTAAAGTAAAACTGCCAAAAATGTGGCAAGGAAATTAACTTTATATCCTGAATACAAAGTGTTATGTTTGTGGCAAATACAACACAACACATCAATGAGTACCACTCTTCATATTTTCAAGCATGGTGGTGGCTGCATCATGTTATGGGTATTCTTGTCATCAGCAAGGACTAGGGAGTTTTTTGGGGTGGAAAGAAAGAAATGGAATAGAGCTGAGCCAAGGCAAATTCCTATTTCAGTCTGCAATCCAACAGACACTGGGAGACAAATTCACCTTTCAGCAGGACAATAACCTAAAACAAGGCCAAATATGCACAGGAGTTGCTTAACAAAATTACATTGAATGTACCTAAGTAGCCTAGTTAAAGTTTTGCCTTGAAAATCTATGGAAAGACTTGAAAATGGCTGTTTAGCAATGATCAACTACCAACTTGACAGCACTTGAAGAATTTAAAAAATAATCCAGGTGTGCAAAGCTCTTAGAGACTTACCCAGAAAGACTCACAGCTGTAATTGCTGCCAAAGGGGATTCTAACATGTATTGACTCAGGGGTGTGATTACTTATGTAAATAAGACATTTCTGTATTTCATTTTCACAAAATATGTAAAAATTGCTAAAAACTATTTCACTGTCATTATGGGTTATTGAGTGTAGATGGGTGAGAAAAACATATTTAATCCATTTTGAATTCAGGCTGTAACAACAAAATGTGGAATAAGCCAAGAGATATTCATATTTTCTGAAGGCACTGTAATTTCAGGATTCTAAATCAATCAGCAACAGGGCTGTGGCATCAGAGATCTTTTGTAATTGGTGAGGAGGCCACCTATTGGAAGACCCCAGACCCTTTCTTCCTGATACAAAGACACATCAAGAAGACACACTTTTGCAAAATATGTGCTTCCTGTTCAGCATTGATCCTGCAATAATCTTCTGGAAGCAATATAGTGTTTTCGTGGAGGAGCCTTTTGAAGTTTGGCCTTTGTGGGAATCAAGTGTTGTCTATGTCTTTGATGCTTTTCTTTGAGTTCCTTCCTTCATTACATCTGGATATTTTCTTTCTCTCTCTTTCACAATCCTTCCTTCTTCATCATGACATTAATATTTCAATTAAACAACCTGGTTTCTACTTTACACTTCAGGGAATTTTGTTTTTGTTTCATACTGTGTGCTTCCATCTATATAATATATATGATAAAACTTGTTTTTTTTGCATAATTACATGAGTCTATTTCTCTGTGTACTTCATGTTTAGGAGGGGCGTTAAGCACCCCAAAAATCTGAGGGGGCAAAAGGTACATTAGGATGGCTGGGGGATGGTCCGGAGGGGGCTATGCCCCCCCATCCGTAAGTTGGAGAATTTCGCACTTTTCAACACCTGAAACAGCTTTTTCCTGCAATCTAGAGACATAATCATTATGCTTAATTCTATGTAAATAAAAAAACGTATATTTTTCTGCATATCTAAGCGTACCACTCAAGCTGTCTGTATCCTCCTGACTGGTGGTTATTGTTTTAAAGAAACAAAATATGCTTCTCTGCATCTCTGCTAAAATCTGGGTAAAAGATTGAAAAGAATGTATCTTATTCAGTACATGTATTTCTTGCTTGCTTTTCTAAAGTCTACCAACCTTGCCAGAAGGCATGCCAGCTAAGATAGTTAGACAAGCTAGCTACCCTAACATGATTGATAGCCTGAAATGGCTTCTTGGTAGCTAATTATGAACTTCATAAAATTGGCTAGTAGTATTACAGAATTATACTTTTTAAAATGATAATAATACATTTTAAACAGGACAAATATGTGCCCCTTATGGGCATGATGCCTCTGATGCTTAGTGTAGCATGCAGGACAGGTCTATGACTAAACTCCCTCATAGCCACATTACAAGCCATTACTGGCTTAGATTAGATGGTGATGAAGAAATTCTCTCCTCCCCTCTACTCTCCTCTCTCCTTTGGTTGCGAAGACATCAGGGGGATAACTCTCCGTCTGAGTAACTCATGTTGCCTTGGCATGATTGACCCACGTTATCCTCCACCCTAAAAGCGCTTTAGAGGAGGATACACTACCATTCAAAAGTTTGGGGTCACTTAGATATTTCCTTGTTTTTGAAAGAAAAGCAAATTTTTGGTCCATCAAATTGATCAGAAATACAGCGTAGACATTGTTAATGTTGTAAATGACTATTGTAGCTGGAAACGGCTGATTTTTTATGGAATATCTACATAGGCGTACAGAGGCCCATTATCAGCAACCATCACTCCTGTGTTCCAATGGCACGTTGTGTTAGCTAATCCAAGTTTATCATTTTAAAGGCTAATTGATCATTCGAAAACCCTTTTGCAGTTATGTTAGCACAGCTGAAAACGGTGGTGCTGATTAAAGAAGCAATAAAACTGGCCTTCTTTAGACTAGTTGAGTATCTGGAGCATCAGCATTTGTGGGTTCAATTACAGGCTCAAAATGGCCAGAAGCAAAGCACTTTCTTCTGAAACTCTTCAGTCTATTCTTGTTATGAGAAATGAAGGCTATTCCATGCAAGAAATTGCCGAGAAACTGAAGATCTCGTATAAAGCTGTGTACTACTCCCTTCACAGAACAGTGCAAACTGGCTTTAACCTGAATAGAAAGAGGAATGGGAGGCCCCGGTGCTGAGCAAGAGGACAAGTACATTAGAGTGTCTAGTTTGAGAAACAGACGCCTCACAAGTCCTCAACTGGCCGCTTCATTAAATAGTACCCTGCAAAACACCAGTCTCAACGTCAACAGTGAAGAGGCGACTCCGAGATGCTGGCCTTCTAGGCAGAGTTGTAAAGAAAAAGCCATATCTCAGACTGGCCAATAAAAAGAAAAGATTAAGATGGGCAAAAGAACACAGACACTGGCCAGCATCCCGGAGTCGCCTCTTCACTGTTGACATAGAGAAAAAAATAGCTTTTCTTTTAAAAACAAGGACATTTCTGAGTGACTCCAAACTTTTGAACGTATGTCTTCTCTATGTATATAATAACCATATGGAGATCCTCCCCTCTGTACTCCCGGTCAGTCCCCAACCACAGGAAGGCTCATGTTTCTGCTCATTATGTCAATTTGACATTCCTGTTTGCTGGTTATGTGTGTGACTGTGAGATGTACAGATGCAGGATCTTAATTTGAGGCAGTTTGCTACAGCAAGAAAATTGTCCTGCAGCAACAGGACATGTGAATTATTATGTGGATTCTAATGAATTGACTTCTTTGTAGGGTTGACACATTTTTCGTAAGGGAAAATCAAGTCTGACATTTCAAAGTGGAAATTACAAACTTCAGAAGCCTTTTCAAACTACCAGTTTTACATTTCCTGCATTGCAAGAAAGTTCTCCTGCAACAGGGTATTCAAAGATCCTACATCTGTAGATTAAACTGTTAATTCAATGTTGCAGAAAAATTATACTGATGTCTCATTAATTGTCACAGAGATTGTATTACAGTTCTATTGATACTAGTACTATTTTTTTAAGTTGTGCTAACTTGTATCAATTGAAACTTAAGTTTAGTCAACTCAACTTGATCTACTGAGTTGACAAAACTTAAAGATTTAAGGCAGCGGGGTAACTGATCTTTTCAAATATAATTTCAAAACAATTTTTTTGATTCATCAGAATTCTTTTGATTTGGTCAAGCAACTAGTTACCGACAAAAAACCCAACGATACCATAATTTCTGTGTTAATATGGAGGAATGAAAAATAATATCTATTTTGTATACTAGTAGTGCACATCTAAACTAAAAATGCACACAGTTGTGCACATTGTGATAAAAGCACCAAATTTTGTGTAGATGTAGATGCATGTACCCTGGAATGTACCCTGGTATATATATATATATAAGATATTAAAATCTTACTCAAACATTTAAATACATTTTTATCTTCCAGTCAATGTCTCTATGCCAAGTTGAGAGTCTCATCTTTCAGATGCAATTGGAACAGAGTTGATAGTTCTAACTTTGGAACGATATGGGCTAAAAGTTTGATGGCACCGGTGCCCATATCGCCTCTACAGGGCCGGATTAACAAATCATAGGCAGTAATGTTCTGTAAACAAATCCATGCACCAAGATGCAATTCTATGCATGGTAAATTTACTGTTGAAGAAAAATCCCATTTATAATAAGCCATAACATTTGTGATGTGGTATAGGCTACAATCAGTTGAGCAGAGGCATTTTTAGGATTTCCACACAAGGGGCCTTTTTTTTGGCAGGGTTTGGAAAGAATCTGACTTTTAAAAATGCATTTCATTCAATTCTACCCCATTTACATGACAGAAGACATTAGCTGAATCTTTTGTAATACCACACAAATGGCCAAAATGAGTCGCTACTCTGACATTGACAAACTGAGATCAATCTCGTCTTGAATACAAACAAACACTAGCCCAAGCCAATGAAGCGACACACAGATAGTACAATATTAGGAGGAATATACATATTATACATTGGTTCTTCCTTTAAAAGTTTTGAGTTTATGGCGCGACCGTTTGTGGTAGATGGTGGCAATTGTGGTAAATTGCATAATTTTGTCATTGCACCACACTATCACAAGGGGGAGTTAGAACGCTGATCTATCGGTAGTCTGGGCTGTGGCACAAATGTACTATCTTTTCGTAAATTAATGGAGGTGTGAATGTTTCAGTCCGAGAGTCTCTCTTCTCTGGCACTAGAGTCCTGCATCAGTAAAACATGTTTTTTTTGCTGGCAGCAGTCCTGGAGTTGAGAGAGAACTTGGATAAATACAATGGCGCAATTACACTTGACATGTGGACTGATGATTTTTGAAAAATACGCACAGTGGGCTTTTGGTTTCTCTCCCTCTAAAAACAGAAATAAATAATTGTAAATAACAAACTAGCTTTATTTACCACAGTGTGAAAGAGGGATACAGTAGCCCCTCTATATAAACTGAGTTTCTGAAACACAGAGTTCTTCTTTGCTGATGTGAAGAAGAAGTTGAATGAAAGAGAGTCCAGTGAGTATTTGTCAGCATAAAGCTGAGTGACTCACTCATTCATGGCTTTGGATCAAAAATAAACAAGTACCAACATTCTTTCTGATAGTCTTAAATAAATACATGCTCTGACCAAGTTAATCTGCCATGTGTGTGTTCAATTGTTTGTGACATTGTGGTTACAATGAAGAATGTAAATCAAATAAATCAAATAAATCCTATACATAATGAATAATAATGTGTATTGCAAGCTTGTAATTTTTCCTTATTTTTTGTAAGATTTTATTGAATTTTTTTAGACAATACAAAACATACACATACAAACTACATCACACCTGCCCATACCCACCTGCTCACACCCCATCTGCAGCGCACGCATCACTCTCCGCCACATGGCCTCAAACTATACCATTTGGTTTCTCTCCGTCGCCCACATGCACTTTCAATATTTGGATAATAAAGCATTTAAAGGCTGACATTGATTGATTTTAATACTTCTGACAGCCACATTTATAACTCCACTCATAACTTTTGGACTTTTTAACATTCCCAGAAGGCATGGAATATTATAACCTAATGAAAATGAACCTGGTTAGCTATTTAATTTACTGCAGGCCTAAGACCTATGGGGTTAACCTTCTGAATAAATGATTATATTGAAGATAGACAAACATTCACACCTCTATTAATTTACAAAAGGATAGTCTAATAGCTCGGCTAGCTGTGAAAAATCCCCCAATTAGTCCAAAAGTTTAGACTACCGATAAATGCTGCGGTCAGTCAGAGTTGAGTACTTTTGTAAAGTGTAGCCTAATGGCCAAAAAAGGGCAAACTTGCAATGTATTCGATGCTTAAGTACTCAAAAATGTTACATTTCTAACTCAATATCACAGACCAGATTTATCCTAACGAAAAATGCATCAACCCCTACAAATATATTAATTTATAAAAATTCACATAATAATTGCTAAAGACAATCAGAAATAATGTATATTTAACCATACATTATAATTTAGGTAATTTAACATATTTGTTTAGGTTTGGCCTACATAGTAGGTTATTTCGCATTTTGTGTTTCATGTTCATTGTTTCTTTTATTTATTAAAACACTCACTCCCTGAACTTGCTTCCCGACGCTCAGCGCACTCATTACAGAATAACACCTCACCTAAGGGAAGCATCAGGGTGTGTTTAATTAGATTTTTTTTGTGTCAGAGTAATGGTGCCGGGTACGGGAACTGCTACAGGCTCTCATGCCTCAACCAGATTGCCAGGCTCCCATGCATCAGCCGGCTCGTCGGGCTTTCATGCCTCCGCCGGATTGCCAGGCTCCCCTGCTTCCACCAGCTTGTCAGGTTCTCATGTCTCAGCCGGATCGCCAGGCTCCCCTGCCTCAACCGATCTGTCAGGTTCCCGCTTGACAGGTTCTCGCACCTCAGCAGGGGTGACCGGTCCGCTCCTGATCCCCGGGTTCGTCCCCTTTGAGATGGCGTTCTGTGGCTGGAGCCGCGGATTGGGGAGGGGGTACTGTCACGTATAGTCCCAAAGGAATGTCCTTTGTTTCAAGATACTTTTTCCTGACAAAACTCTATCACGTTCAAAAGCAACTACTGGAACAATATTTCTAACATAGAGCGTGGGGAATGGTCAGGGGCGATCTATAGAACACTAATGTAATTTTGTTTGTTATTTTGTGATGTCATTAAAAATGTTGTGAAGGAAATACTGTAACTTGGAAAGTATACCAACTACATGTACTATGTGTTGTGCATATAATATGAAAAATTATGAGAGTGTTTGATAAGAGAGGGATGTGATTTGAGAAACTATAAGCGATAACTGTTTTACATAACTTTGTACAAGTGACAAGTTACGCCCCTGAGTGAGGTCAGAGAGTGTGTCAGCCTGACGAATCCACCTCTTTCAAACAAACTGTATAAAATGATGGGTTAAGAAATTAACATTCTAGACCAGAAAAGCGTGAAGCTGCATGTTTAAAATGGTTTGAACTTTGAATCTCAACACGAGGTAGAGACGATAAACTCACCTCCCGGACAATCACTGGGACGGCTGATTAGCTGTCCTAAGAAAAGCATCTTCGAAAGCGAATTTAAGTGGGACAATTCTACTACTCTGCTCAAACCATCGTATTACGCTACTCTCATCTCCCCACTGGGAACCATCGACACTGCTGGCTAGCCTATCTTCAAATAAGCATCTTCAAGAGCTAATGGAAGGAAAATAAACTCTGTAGTTCTGTTTAGGACTTCACAACAAGTCACCGGATACAGGACAACTACAGATAAGAACAACAGTAGAAGACTTGTTGGAACCCTTTTGGACAATCAGAGCCTGCTGCGAAAAGGCCCAACTCCCTTTACAAGGTGGCCCTGTCCACGACAGAGATCCGGCGAACCAAGGCATTTAATGTAAATACATTCATGATTTCTTACTCAAAGGGGGTGGCGGTTCGTGTGCAAAGTATGTGGTTACTGCAGGTGAGAGTAGTTTCAAAATGTACTAACGTTAACTTCTCTGGGCTAGGTGGGACATGACAGTCCCACACTATTCAACAGCCAGTGAAATAGCATGGCGCGAAATACAAAACAGCAAAAATCTCATAATTTCATTTTCTCAAACAATCAACTATTTTACACCATTTTAAAGATAAGACTCTCGTTAATCTAACCACATTGTCCGATTTCAAAAAGGCTTTACGGCGAAAGCATAAAATTAGATTATGTTAGGACATAAACTTCACAAGAAAATCCACACAGCCATTTTCCAAGTGAGGACATGCATCACAAAAACCAAAAGTACAGCTAAAATATTCACTAACCTTTGATGATCTTCATCAGATGACACTCATAGGACTTCATGTTATACAATACATATATGTTTTGTTCGATAAAGTTCATATTTATATCCAAAAACAGCATTTTACATTGGCGCGTGATGTTCAGAAAATGTATTCCCACCAAAACCTCCGGTGAATGTGCACATCAATTTACAAAAATACTCATCATAAACATTGATAAAATTTACAACAGTTATTGAAAGAATTATAGAATCACTACTCCTTGACGCAAGCGCTTTGTCAGATTTCAAAATAACTTTACGGAGAAAGCACATTGTTCAATATTCTGAGTTTCTGAGTACATAGCTCAGCCATCAAAACAAGCTATACCCGTCAAGCTATACCCGCCAAGTTCTGGCATCAACAAAACTCTGAATTAGTATTATAAATATTCTCTTACCTTTGCTGATCTTCGTCAGAATGCACTCCGAGGACTCCTACTTCCACAAGAAATGTTCTTTTTGTTCGAAATAATCCATATTTATGTCCAAATACCTCCGTTTTGTTTGTGCGTTCAGATCACTATCCAAAAGCATAACGCGTGAGCCCAGTAACAGAGACGAAAAGTCAAATAGTTCCATTACCGTTCGTAGAAACATGTCAAACGTTGTTTACAATCAATCCTTAGGGTATTTTTAACATAAAACGTCGAAAATATTCCAACCGGACAATAGCGTATTCATTCAAGAAGAAAAAGAAGGAGGGGCGCGCTTTCGGGTTCGCGCGTCACCAAGTCCTTTGTCCATAGGCAGTCCACTCATTGACTGAGCTCCTATTCTCTGCCTGGTTACAGGAGAATGATGAAAAAACTTTCTGAAGGCTGTTGACAGCCAATGGAAGCCTTAGGAAGTGCAACTCGACCCCACAGACACTGTAGTTTCGCTAGGGATTCAAAAGAAGAACTACAATTCTCAGATTTCCACACTTCCCGGTTGGATTTTTCTCAGGTTTTTGCCTGCCATATGAGTTCTGTTATACTCACAGACATCATTCAAACAGTTTTAGAAACTTCAGAGTGTTTTTTATCCAAATCTACTAATAATATGCAAATATTTGACTCTGGGCCCGAGTATTAGGCCGTTTACTCAACACAGGCTTTTCATCCGAAATCGAAAATACTGCCCCCTATACCTTGACAGGTTAAGGGTCTCTGTCCCTCTCTCTCCATCTCTTTTGTAACAAGCAGCCATATTGTTGTCAGTCCGATAGGGACCTGAGAATGTTTCTCTTTCTGCTAGTCTGCCTTCAATGACGCAATCTCGGTCTTCAAAGTTTGAAATAAATAATATAACCAATTTGTGTAGTACTGAATCATAAGTAAGGCTCGGCTTTTTGCAGATGCAAGAAGGTTACAACTGTTCAGAATGAGGATATGATACAAGGTTATGATTAATATGTTGACTGTTTATTGATGTGATAGGTAAAGACCTTTTAGAGTTTAATTTGGGAGATGGTACCATGGTGCGCCAGATCCCAATTAGTTAATTGTTACATGATTAATTTAAATCGGGTAACAATTAAACATAGTTAGTTGATTAGATAACTTCTTGGGGCTATGTGGGACGCTAGCGTGCCACCCGTGGTGCACCCTATCAACAGCAGGTGCATTTCAAGAGCGGCAAATTTGAAACCAAATAAATGTCAAAATTCAAATTTTTCAAACATACAACTATCTTACACCCTTTGAAAGATAAACATCTCCTTAATCTAACCACGTTGTCCGATTTCAAAAAGGTTTTACGGCGAAAGCATAAAGTTAGATTATGTTAGGAGAGTACATTGACAATAGCTGTGTGTAATGTTTTGTCAATTCAAAGACAGGCGTCACCAAAACCATAAAACCAGCTAAAATGATGCACTAACCTTTTACAATCTCCATCAGATGACACTCCTAGGACATTATGTTAGACAATGCATGCATTTTTAGTTCTATCAAGTTCATATTTATATCCAAAAACAGCGTTTTACTATGGCATTGATGTTGAGGAAATCGTTTCCCTCCAATAACCGGCAGTCAAGTCAGCACCACAAATTAAATAATTAAAATTAGAAAACATTGGTAAAATATTATATTGTCATTTAAAGAATTATAGATTTACATCTCTTGAACGCAATCAACTTGCCAGATTTAAAAATAACCTTACTGGGAAATCACACTTTGCAATAATCTGAGCACTGCGCCCAGAAAAATATGCTTTGCTATACAGACAAACGGCCATGTTGGAGAGATCTAAAATCGAAAATACTATGTAAATAATCCATTACCTTTGATTCTCTTCATCAGATGTCACTTCCAGGAATCCCAGGTCCATAACGAATGTAGTTTTGTTCAAAAAAGCTCATCATTTATATCCAAAAAGCTCCGTGTTGTTAGCACATGATCTAAGCCAGCCGGACTTCTCGTCATGAACGAGGGGAAAAAATATATTTACGTTCGTTCAAACATGTCAAACGTTGTATAGCATAAATCATTAGTGCCTTTTTTAACCAGAACATGAATAATATTCAAGGTGGACGAATGCATTCTCTTTTATAACGTATTGGAACGAGGGTACCCAACATGAACTCGCGCGCCAGAGTCTAATCGGCCATCACCGTTCCATGGCTCTTGTTCGGTCAGATCTCACAGTAAAAGACTCAAAATACTTTGTAAAGGCTGGTGACATCTAGTGGAAGCAATAGGAAGTGCCAAAACATTAATCAACCCCTGTGTGTTTCAATGGCATAGGCTTAAAGGTCATTCAACACATCAGGTATCCACTTCCTGTCAGAAAATGTCTCAGGGTTTTGCCTGCCAAATGAGTTCTGTTATACTCACAGACACCATTCAAACAGTTTTAGAAACTTTAGGGTGTTTTCTATCCATATATAATAAGTATATGCATATTCTAGTTACTGGGTAGGATTAGTAACCAGATTAAATCGGGTACGTTTTTTTATCCAGCCGTGAAAATACTGCCCCCTAGCCCCAACAGGATAAATAACAGTCATCAGATTGATGTTAAAGTGAAGTCACGACAACGTGTAACTGAAGAGAGATACCACGAGTGGACACAAAATACCAACTGGGATGGATCCGGAGGAAAATGTGGCTTACCAGTGAACCTCCGAGTGTTCATTAATACTGTGTCTCGGAAGTTTCTGTCCATGACTGATGCAACCTGAAAAAGCATTAAAGACAGAGTTAATGAGTACTTGAGGTCACCGAGAAAGTCTAGACATGGCCTGCTCTCCCTTATGTAAGGAATTAGGCACTTTGCTATGTAGGCTACAGTAAACATCTCATTGTCCTGTTGGTTTTTGTCAGACTGCACAGTAGCCTATTACATATACATTTAAAAAAAAGTATTTTTAAAATCATTTTCAATCATATTTGTACCACTGTAGATGCGCTGTAGTTATTTTTAGAATATAGTTCTCGGTTTACAGTAGTGATGGACAGCTGGAGGCATTTTGAAACATGTTTTTAAACACTTGTTTTTCACAAGTGTAGCAGATTGTGAACTCCGCAAACAACGTTTCCACTCCGAGAATGAATGTTAAATGACTATAATTAATAGATTCATTCAATACACTGGAATACAAAAGAAGCCATCAACCCATGATGGGTTATTAGCAGGACAATAGACTCTTGCCAAGAAGTCAATCAAGGAGGAGGGTAGGAAAGGAGGACAGGTGAGCATTGTATTTAAAGACACTGCACAGTAGCCTAATAAACATTTGCATTTTTAAATAGTTTGTCTTTTTATCAAATTCAATAATATATTTCTACCACGGTAGATGCTATGTTTTTGGGTGATAGCGAAGCCATAAAGCCTCTGCTACTAAGCACAGATTAAAAAAATAAATCCAAAAGGTTTCACATATTTTGAATGAATTCCTCAATTCAATTGCTTTAGCCGACATGTTGCGGTTTATTCATTGTTTAATTATTCAAGGTTCCTTTCTCAATATACTACCCGGGTGTGGTCAACTTTTTCAGCACTGTTTCGCGCTGCTTTGAGACAAGCATGGGGATTGGTCTTGATAAATCAATCAAATTTTTATTTCCACTGAATCTCTGTTTTGATATTGGTTAGCCTACAATTAGGGTGTGGAATGTTAGGATTATTTTGTTCTTCACTCGCAATCACTTAGTAGCCTACAGTAGGCCTACTCCTGACCGGTCGCGCTGTACAGCGCCATATTTTCCTAACGAAAACCCTGAGGGCTACATAGGCTACTGTAAAATGCATTTTAGTCTTTATTGGAATAGAAACACCAAAATATGAATCTAATTAATTAAACTACATTTCTAAAAATCCATCTCATATAGTCTGTTCTAACAAAAAAGGTTTTAAAGCCTCTAGTACAGCCAAAATTAAGAACAGTGAAATGCATTCCTGAATTCAATTTGTTTTAGCCGACATGTTGCGGTTTATTCATCGTTTCATTATTCAAGGCTCCTTTGTTATTTTATGTTATAACTAAAATGCTTGACTGTATTTAAAGACATGGATGACTTGTATGCTTTGCCAATAAGTGTGTTACGCTAAAACAGCTACGGTAAACAGGACTTTTAGGACTACAGCTCCATGTCATTTCAATAACTTAGCTTCTCAAACTAGCACTAATGTCAACAATGGCTGACAGTTAAATAACATGCCCGCAAGCTGTGCTGCAGTATGACACAACTTTTAAAGGAAGATCCACTGTAGGCTACAGTAAGCTACTACTAAATAAAATTTCCAGTGGCACACTGACTCACCTAGTGATGAAGATGAAACCATAGGGTACTACTCACGTCATGGCAATAGCCTATCTCAAGATGAGATACTTTGAACAACAGTGCTGCAGTTCGCAATAAACTGCGAGTTGAGGTAAAACAAGTTATATTGGGTCGACAGACAGATTTGTCTTTTCTTTTCAGCAGTACGCAGCAGTTGCTTTCCAAACTGTATGTTTTTCCGATTGCATTTTGAAATCTGCAAATGGCAAACCTACAGCAAATGGAAATCTGCAAATGGCAAACCTACAGCTGCAACCAACCATAGTAATGGTTGTGGCTCAGTTGGTAGAGCATGGTGTTTGCAATGCCAGCATGGTGTTTGCAACGCCAGGGTTGTGGGTTTGATTCCCACGGGGGACCAGTACAAAAAAAAAAAACAACAACAACAACAAAATGTATGAAATGTATGCATTCACTACTGTAAGTTGCTCTGGATAAGAGTGTCTGCTAAATGACTAAAATGTAAAAAATGTAACATAATCCATAGATCGCAGTTCCCATTCATGTCAGGACTGGCAGCCATTGCTACATTGCTAGTGTACCCATGAGTTTATTAACAGTCAAATTGCCAGGGTAAGAGGTTCCAAAACCCTTCTATCGATTATATAACCACAACACATCAAGCTGTATATTTAGCCCTGCATGCTGCCCAAACGGCTGCTTTCCCAACTGTAGGCATACCGGTAACTGCCAAAATAAAGGAAACACTTGAGTAAATTAGGGATACAAAGTATATGTTATGGTGTGGGGTGCATTTTCATGGCATGATTTAGGGCCACTTAGAGAATCTATGCCAGGGTGCATTTAAGCTGTTCTGGTAGCTCGTGGTGGACTAAACAACCCTTTAAGACACTTTATGTTGGTGTTTCCTTTATTTTGACAGGTACCTGTCACGGCTGTTCGAAGGAGCGGACCAAAATGCAGCGTTCGTAGTTCCACATATTTATTAAAAGTGAAACTGAATGCAATACACTTAAATACTTGAATATACAACAACAACAACAACAACAACAACAACAACAACCCGTGACGCAGAGAGGAAAACACACTACTCAAAAGATAATAACCCACAAACAATGAGAAAAAACCCTACTTAAATATGATCTCTAATCAGAGGCAATGAGGATCAGCTGCCTCCAATTAGAGATCAACCCCAAACAATCCCAACATAGAAATAGACAAACTAGAACTTAAACATAGAAATAGAAAACATAGAACAACCCAAAACACCCCCGTCACACCCTGCCCTACTCTACTATAGAAAATGACATCTTACTAGGGTCAGGACGTGACAGTACCGGTATTATTTTTTAAACTATTGAACCTCTGTTGCTAAATTATGCTCTCTGGTGTATTTTGAACGATGTGGTTGGATAAAAAAAATCTGTCATACAAATAAAAAGTATGTCATATTGTTTTTGTTTGCCTACATGCTTGGGCTCAGCCTCTGACTCACAATTGACCAGACACAGTGGTGTAAAGTACATAAATAGTACTTTAAAGTATTTTTACTGAAGTAATTTTTGGGGGATCTATACTTCACTATTTATATTTTTCACAACTTTTACTTTATACATTCCTAAAGAATATTATATAATTTTTACTACATACATTTTCCCTGAAACCCAAAAGTACTCGTTACATTTTGAATGCTTAGCGGGACAGAAAATGGTCCAATTCGCACTCTTATCAAGAGAACATCTCTGGTCATCCCTACTAATCTGGTGGACTCACGAAACACAAATGCTTTGTTTTAAAATGATGTCTGAGTGTTGGAGTGTGACCCTGGCTATCCATAAATAAATAAAAACAAGAAACTGTGCCGTCTGGTTTGCTTAATATAAGGATTATTACTATATTTTTTTTATTTTTTTACTTTTGATACTTAAGTATATTTTAGCAACTACATTTACTTTTGATACTTAAGTATATTTAAAACCAAATACTTTTAGACTTTTACTCAAATAGTATTTTACTGGGTGACTTTCACTTTTACTTGAGTCCTTTTCTATTTAGGTATCTTTACTTTTACTCAAGTATGACAATTGATTACTTTTTCCACCACTGACCAGACATGTATTTATTATGCAGTTTATTTTTTGATGAATCCGTTACCAAATCAAGGCAGGGCCCCCCAGTTACCCATGTGGGCCCCCTACCTCCTCTCCTCCCCATCTGATGATTAGCAGAGCAGTGGTAGGCAGCAGCAGGCTGTCTACTCTCATTGAAAGCGGGCTTCTGAGTCCTCCTGTGGTTGGTGGTTGCAGTAAAAAAAGACATACTGAACAAAATTATAAACTCAACATGTAAAGTGTTGGTCCCATGTTTCATGAACTGAAGTAAAAGATCCCAGAAATGTTCCATATGCACAAAGAGCTTATTTTTCTCACATTTTGTGCAGAGATTAGTTTACATCCCCGTACTGAGCATTTATCTTTTGCCAAGATAATCCATCCACCTGACAGATATGGCAGAAGCTGATTAAACAGCATAGTCATTACACAGGTGCACCTTGTACTGGTGACAATAAAAGACCACTCTTAAATGTACAGTTTGGTCACACAACACAATGCCACAGATGTTTAAAAGTTCTGAGGGCAGCGATTACAGTATTGAGTCTTCTTGGGTATGACGCTACAAGCTTGGCACACCTGTATTTGGGGAGTTTCTCCCATTTTTCTCTGCAGATCCTCTCAAGCTCTGTCATGTTGGATGGGGAGCATTGCTGCACAGCTATTTTCAAGTCTTTCCAGAGATGTTCGATCAGGTTCATGTCCGGGCTCTGGCTGGGAAACTCAAAGACATTCAGAGACTTGTCCCAAAGCCATTCCTGCGTTGTCTTGACTGTGTGCTTAGGGTTGTTGTCCTGTTGGAAGGTGAACCTTCTCCCCAGTCTGAGGTCCTGAGCGCTCTGGAGCAGGTTTTCATCGAGGATCTCTCTGTACTTTGCTCTGTTCATTTGCCTCGATCCTGACTAGTCTCCAAATCCCTGTCTCTGAAAAACCTCCCCACAGCATGATACTGCCACCACCATGCTTCACCGTAGGGATGGTGCCAAGTTTCCTCCAGACGTGACGCTTGGCATTCAGGCCAAAGAGTTCAATCTTGGTTTCATTAGACCAGAGAATCTTGTTTCTCATGGTCTGAGAGTCCTTTTGACAAACTCCAAGCGGGCTGTCATGTGCCTTTTACTGAGGAGTGGCTTCCGTCTGGCCACTCTACCATAAAGGTCTGATTGATGGAGTGTTACAGAGATGGTTGTCCTTCTGGAAGGTTCTCCCATCTCTTCAGAGGAACTCTAGAGCTCTGTCAGAGTGACCATCAGGTTCTTGGTCACCTCCCTGACCAAGGCCCTTCTCCCCCGATTGCTCAGTTTGGCCGGGCCTCCAGCTCTAGGAAGAGTCTTGGTGGTTCCAAACATTTTCCATTTAAGAATGATGGAGGCCACTGTGTTCTTGTGGACCTTCAATGCTGCAAAACTGTTTTGGTACCCTTCCCCAGATCTGTGCCTTGACACAATCCTGTCTCGGAGCTCTACGGACAATTCCTTCGAACTCATGGCTTGGTTTCTGCTCTGACGTGCACTGTCCACTGTGGGACCTTATATAGACAGTTGTGTGCCTTTCCAAATCATGTCCAATCAATAGAATTTGCCACAGGTGGACTCCAATCAAGTTGTAGAAACATCTCAAGGATGATCAATGGAAACAGGATGCACCTGAGCTCAATTTCCAGTCTCATAGCAAAGGGTCTGAAAAGTAATGTAAATAAGGTATCAGTTTTTTATTTCAAATACATTTTCAAAAATTTCTAATAACTTGTTTTTGCTTCAGCATTATTGGGTATTGTGTGTAGATTGCTGAGGGATTATTATTTTTTTGAATAAGGCTGTAACGTAACAAAATATGGAAAAATTCAAGGGGTCTGAATACCTTCCGAAGGAACTGTATATGCAGTATGCTTATTTTGCATAGTGTAAAAAAAAAAGTGTAAAAAAGTGTGTTCTGTCTGTCTGTCTGTCTGTCTGTCTGTCTGTCTGTCTGTCTGTCTGTCTGTCTGTCTGTCTGTCTGTCTGTCTGTCTGTCTGTCTGTCTCTCTCTAGCTGTTAATGGAGACAAAAAGGTAATCTGACGCATGATGCTTACTTCTACCTGCCCTACACATTTCCTTTGGTCACGTTCTACCTGGCCTACACATCCTGGTCACAAAAGCCTCCCTTCCTAACACCAATTGCCCGTGTAGATCACAGACCTTGACCTACAGTTACTTCAACTCTGTGAAGTGTACACACATTTTACTGACGCCTCACATGGTTCGCTGTCATAGGTTGTCAGTGCTTCATGTTCGCCTGGCCATGGACTCCCACTGACAGCGCTGTGCTGTACACTCCTGCTGTCTCACATACAAACTGTACTTGACCGTCTGCATTTTGCCTTTGAACGCAATAGGAGGCCTTTTGGAGAGAGAAAGCCAAGCGGGGCTGGGACCAGTCTTACATAATGTGTTTCGAGACCCAGAGAGACTGGGAGGCTTAATGTGGGCACCTTCAGGGTGGATGTGGATGCAATATAATCCAGAGCCCTGTGGGAGAGTGGCCCCCGCAACCTATCACAACCACTTTTCAACAGGGGTGGAGAAGGGTGTGTTTAGGAGATTTCAGGGTAGAGGGGCTAGCAGTGGGCTAATAATAGGTGGGTAATTAAATACTGCGGTCAGAACATTGGAGGTTTAGGAGTTGGGGTATGGCGAGAGGGAGGGAGGGTAAAGGGGATAATGAGTCTGGAAGCTGTGGAGTGGGGCTTTAACAAGGAGTAGAAGGGGCCACCTAACTCTGTGAGGACACATTAAAAAAAACTCTCGGCTGGAGTGGGGGCCTCATACTACTAATAAGGGGGCATTGAAAATGACTACTGCACGCTGAATGAGTGAGGACCTCGCCAGGCCTCTTACACCTCACACCAGAAGGCTTCACAGACTGAGGGGGGGGGAGAGAGAGAGGGCGACCAGCACGGTAGATAATACTCCAGCCACCCCCACCCACCCAAAAAAGCGAATTGAATTCACTCTGAAATTAGGCATCTGTACAGGCACCTTCAAAGTGGGCCCTAGTAAGCCTAATCCACTATTACTAAACACATGCGCTGCATATGCCGAGAGATCATTGGCTCTGTACATATGCTGCACACCACCATGAAAGCCAGTGTGCAGCATATGTACAGAGCCAATGATCTCTCGGCACAGCAGTTAATTGCAGCATTATCGGGAAATATGCCATGTCCCAAAAGCCGATTACCTAACTGTGCAGTGTCCAACCCCAATGGTCCCCATAAATATACCCACAAATATGCCAACCTGTCTGTTATGTATGAGTGAGGGTAATTTTGCAATCTTTCAGTCCATTATGTCTCATAAAGTGATGACTATGGAGAATGACTTGGTAAGGTTGAGAGCAGTACTGTAGACAGTGATATGCATGGAGTTTTACTATGCATCAAAGGTGGTGTTTTTTCTTTCTGGTTTGAAATAATGTGTCATTCTGTAGTGGATAAAATGACCAACATCCTCAGCTCATTTGATCTGAAATACAGTACAAAATGAAACATTACAGAAAAATCCATATGATGTTGTAGTTCAGTTCCATAAAGACCAATAAACCTGGCATCAAAGTAAGTGCGCCATTCACTAGATGACAAAGCAATACCTCTGGCCCTCTGATTGGCTACGCGGGATAGTTGGCTCGGTTGGAACACCTTTGTCTCCAAGCCGGTCAAGTCTCCAGCTCCAGACAGAAATCCCAAGACTGATGCCTGTTGAATCACCACAGATAGCAACCAGGGAGACAGAATGCAACCGAACAAAAATGTTAATTATCATATCGAATGGCACATTCTGACCGTGCAATGACTTTGAAAATAACCCCCTACTATCCCCATTTCCCAGTTGTTGTTCCAATTGTTCATTTACAAGCACATTAGCGAATACCAAATAAAACACAGTTATTCAATGCTTTATTGATTAAAATGCAGGATTATGGATAATGACACAACTGAGCTTGTTTTTACTCCATGGAAAACAGATGGAAATCTCATTTATAATCAACTTATTCTGATTAGGAACATGATCCATGCCATATGCCCTACTTACCTCGAAAATTAATTCTAGAATATAACCACCATAACAACAGCAATTTAGCAGAAGTTTTACCATGGTTATTCACATTATACGAAACAGCTTTCCTTCTAATTTCTCTTTTCATAACGTGATGGCAACAAATAAACAGGCATACCAATTTCTGTAACGTCCCAGTCACATGCAGATTAACATTTTTCTTATTTTGGCACAGGCCATTTACAAATTTAAATGTAGGACAAACTATGAATACGTTAGAATAACATTTCATTAAAGCTCCCTGGAAGTGTCGACAAAGCAACTTGGAGTAGTTATTTCCCTTATGGCTCAGTGTTATATAGACTAGCCTCTCATTTGAGACATTACATTGGACCAGAATAATGGGAACATCAGTTAAATCCTCCTTTAGAGTCATTATTTTTATAGGAGTTCATTGACGTCTTTTAAATTAATGAATAGGGAAGTACACTGAGTGTATAAAACATTAAGGACAGCTGGCATTTCCATGACAGACTGACCAGGTGAGTCCAGCTGAAAGCTATGATACCTTATTGAGGTCAATTGTTAAATCCACTTAAATCAGTGTAGTTGAAGGGGAAGGGACAGGTTAAATCCTTCTTTAACCTGTCCCTTCAACTACACTGATTTAAGTGGATTTAACAATTGACCTCAATAAGGTATCATAGCTTTCAGCTGGACTCACCTGGTCAGTCTGTCATGGAAATGCCAGCTGTCCTTAATGTTTTATACTTATAAATAGTCTTTGTCGTCCTCAGGTGAAGGGGAAGAGAAATCAGACCAAAATGCAGGGTGGTAAGTGTTCGTCATTTTAATGTTAAAACTGAACACTAATGCGACAAGCAAACAAAAGAACAACCGAACAGTTCCGTCAAATGCAAAACACTAAACAGAAAATAACCACCATCAAAAACCCAAAGCAAAACAGGCTGCCTAAGTATGGCTCCCAATCAGCAACAACGATATCCAGCTATCCCTGATTGAGAGCCATATCCGGCCGAAACAAAGAAATACCAAACATAGAAAGAGGGACATAGAATGCAAAACATAGAACAGTACCCAAAAACCCTGACAACACAAAACAAACACACCCCTGCCACACCCTGACCAAACTACAATAACAAATAACCCCTTAAACAGGTCAGGACGTGACACTGTGCTAGTGATGGCTGTTTACCTGTCTGATGGCCTTGAGATAGAAGCTGTTTTTCAGATTCTCGGTCCCCGCTTTGATGCATTTGTACTGACCTCGCCTTCTGGTAGCGGGGTGAACAGGCAGTGGCTCGGGTGGTTGTTGACCTTGATGATCTTTTTAGCCTTCCTGTGACATCGAGTGCTGTAGTTGTCCTGGAAGGCAGGTAGTTTAACCCTGTTGATGCGTTGTGCAGAATGAACCACCCTCTGGAGAGCCCTGCGGTTGTGGGCGGTGCAGTTGCCGTACCAGGCGGTGATGCAGCCCGACAGGATGCTCTCAATTGTGCATCTGTAAAAGTTTGTGAGGGTTTTAGGTGACAAACCAAATTTCTTCAGCCTCCTGAGGTTGAAGAGGCGCTGTTGCGCCTTCGTCACCATACTGTCTGTGTGGGTGGACCATTTCAGTTTGTCAGTGATGTGTCAACATTCTCCACTACTGTCCCATCGATGTGGATGGGGGGTGCTCCCTCTGCTGTTTCCTGAAGTCCACGATCATCTCCTTTGTTTTGTTGACGTGAGAGGTTATTTTCCTTACACCACACTCCGAGAGCCCTCACCTCCTCCCTGTAGGCTGTCTCGTCATTGTTGGTAATCATGCCTACTACTGTTGTGCCGTCTGCAAACTTCATGATTGAGTTGGAGGCGTGCATGGCCACGCAGTCATGGGTGAATAGGAAGTACAGGACAGGGCTGAGCACGCACACTTGTGGGGCCCCAGTGTTGAGGATTAGTGAAGTGGAGAGGGGGCGGCCTGGGGGCGGCCCGTCAGGAAGTCCAGGACCCAATTGCACAAGGCGGGGTTGAGACCCAGGGCCTCAAGCTTCATGATGAGCTTGGAGGGTACTATGGTGTTGAATGCTGAGCTACGGTATAGTCAATGAATACATTTACATTTAAACTTAGTTTTTCACAATTCCTAACATTTAATCCAAGTAAATATTCCCTGTCTTAGGTCAGTTAGAATCACCACTTTATTTTAAGAATGTGAAATGTCAGAATAATAGTAGAGAGAATGATTTATTTCAATTTTTATTTCTTTCATCACATTCCCAGTGGGTCAGAAGTTTACATACACTCAATTAGTATTTGGTAGCATTGACTTTAAATTGTTTAACTTGGGTCAAACGTTTCGGGTAGCCTTCCGCAAGCTTCCCATTCCTTATGACAGAGCTGGTGTAACTGAGTCAGGTTTGTAGGCCTCCTTGCTCGCACACGCTTTTTCAATTCTGCCCACAAATTCTCTATAGGATTGAGGTCAGGGCTTTGTGAAGGCAACTCCAATACCTTGACTTTGTTGTCATTAAGCCATTTTGCAACAACTTTGGAAGTATGATTGGGGTCATTGTACATTTGGAAGACCCATTTGCGACCAAGCTTTAACTTCCTGACTGATGTCTTGAGATGTTGCTTCAATATATCCACATGATTTTCCTCCCTCATGATGCCATCTATTTTGTGAAGTGCACCAGTCCCTCCTGCAGCAAAGCACCCCCACAACATGATGCTGCCACCCCCATGCTTCACGGTTGGGATGGTTTTTCTTCGACTTACAAGCCTCCCCCTTCTTCCTCCAAACATAACGATGGTCATTATGGCCAAACAGTTCTATTTTGTTTAATCAAACCAGAGGACATTTCTCCAAAAAGTACAATCTTTGTCTCCATGGGCAGTTGCAAACCGTAGTCTGGCTTTTTTATGGCGGTTTTGGAGCAGTGGCTTCTTCCTTGCTGAGCTGCCTTTCAGGTTATGTCGATATAGGACTCGTTTTACTGTGGATATAGATACTTTTGTACCTGTTTCCTCCAACATCTTCGCAAGGTCCTTTGCTGTCATTCTGGGATTGATTTGCACTTTTCGCACCAAAGTACGTTCATCTCTAGGAGACAGAACGCGTCTCCTTCCTGAGTGGTATGAAGGCTGCGTGGTCCCATGGTGTTTAAACCTGCGTACTATTGTTTGTACAGATGAACGTGGTACCTTCAGGTGTTTGGAAATTGCTCCCATGGATGAACCAGACTTGTGGAGGTCTACAATTATTTTTCGGAGGTCTTGGCTGATTTCTTTTGATTTTTCAATGATGTCAAGCAAAGACGCACTGAGTTTGAAGGTAGGCCTTGAAATACATCCACAGGTACACCTCCAATTGACTCAAATGATGTCAATTAGCCTATCAGAAGCTTCTAAAGCCATGACATCAATTTCTGGAACTTTCCAAGCTGTTTAAAGGCACAGTCAACTTAGTGTATGTAAACTTTTGACCCACTGGAATTGTGATACAGTGAATTATAAGTGAAGTAATCTGTCTGTAAACAATTGTTGGAAAAAGTAGATGTCCTAACCGACTTGCCAGAACTATAGTTTGTTAACGAGACATTTGTGGAGTGGTTGAAAAACAAGTTTTAATGACTCCAACCTAAGTGTATGTAAACTTCTGACTTCAACTGTAGGCATTCCTCTTGTCCAGATGGGTTAGGGCAGTGTGCAGTGTGATGGCGATTACATCGTCCGTGGACCTATTGGGGCGGTAAGCAAATTGAAGTGAGTCTAGGGTCACAGGTAAGGTGGAGGTGAATTGATCCTTGACTAGCCTCTCAAAGCACTTCATGATGACAGAAGTGAGTGCTGGGCAAGACAAAGATTTAAGTGCCTTTGAAGGCGGTATGGTGGTAGGTGCCAGGCGCACTGGTTTGTGTCAAGAACTCCAACACTGCTGGGTTTTTCCACGCTCAACAGTTTCCCATGTGTTTCAAGAATGGTCCACCACCCAAAGGACATCCAGCCAACTTGACACAACCGTGGGCTTTTTTTAAGACCTCTTGTACTATCCCAAAAATATATATACTGGTATAAGCCATACAAATGCATTGAATAACAGATTCACTACATGGAACAACAGATAGTCACCAAAAATAAAATCGAAGTTTGTTCTGAAGTGCGTTTCCTGTATCTGAGAGATATAAGAAAGATCAGGAAACAGTTTATTTTAACCCCTTCTTTTTGGAATTTAACAGTCTCCATATACAGTACCAGTCAAAAGTTTGGACACACCTACTCATTCAAGGGTTTTTCTTTATTTTTTACTATTTTCTACATTGTAGAATAATAGTGAAGACATAAAAACTATGAAATAACACATATGGTAACCAGAAAAGTGTTAGAAAAATCTAAATATATTTTACATTTTTCAAAGTAGCCACCCTTTGCCTTGATGACAGCTTCGCACACTCTTGGCATTCTCTCAACCATCTTTATGAAGGAGTTCCCACATAAGCTGAGCATTTGTCGGCTGCTTCTTCTTCAATCTGGGGTCCAACTCAACCCAAAAGGTTGGGTGATTGTGGAGGCCAGGTCATCTGATGCAGCACTCCATCACTCTTCTTCTTGGTCAAATAGCCCTTACACAGCCTGGAGGTGTGTTGGGTCATTGTCCTGTTGAAAAACAAATGACAGTCCCACTAAGCGCAAACCAGATGGGATTGCGTATCGCTGGAGAATGCTGTGGTAACTGTGCTGGTTAAGTGTGTCTTGAATTCTAAATAAATGACAGACCGTGTGCCCAGCAAAGCACCCCCACACCATCACACCTCCTCCTCCATGCTTCATGGTGGGAACAACACATGCGGAGATCATCCATTCACCTACGCTGCGTCTCACAAAGACACGGTGGTTGGAACCAAAAATCTCAAATTTAGACTCATCAGACCAAAGGACAGATTTCTACCGGTTTAATGTCCATTGCTTGTGTTTCTTGGTCCAAGCAAGTCTCTTCTTCTTAGTGGTGTCCTTTAGTAGTGGTTTCTTTGCAGCAATTCGACCATGAAGGCCTGATTCATGCAGTCTACTCTGAACAGTTGATGTTGAGTTGTGTCTGTTACTTGAACTCTGTGAAGCATTTATTTGGGCTGCAATCTGATGTGCAGTTAACTGAACTTATCCTCTGCAGCAGAGGTAACTCTGGGTCTTCCATTCCTGTGGTGGTCCTCATGAGAGCCAGTTTCATCATAGCGCTTGATGGTTTTTGCACTGCACTTGAATTAAATGTCAAAGTTCTTGACATTTTCCGTATTGACTGACCTTCATGTCTTAAAGTAATGATGGGCTGATGTTTCTCTTTGCTTATTTGAGCTGTTATTGCCGTAATATGGACTTGGTCTTTTACCAAATAGGGCTATCTTCTGTATACCACCCCTACCTTGTCACAACACAACTGATTGGCTCAAACGCATAAAATGTACTTTTAACAAGGCACACCTGTTAACCTCTCTAGGGTCGGCGGGACGAAATCGTCCCACCTACTCAACAGCCAGTTGAATCCCGTGGTGCGTTATTACTTCAATTTCTCAAACATATGACTATTTTACACCAAAGACAAGACTCTCATTAATCTAACCACACTGTCCGATTTCAAAAAGGCTTTAAAACGAAAGCAAAACATTAGATTATGTTAGCAGAGTACCCAGCCAGAAATAATCAGACACCCATTTTTCAAGCTAGCATATAATGTCACATAAACCCAAACCACAGCTAAATGCAGCACTAACCTTTGATGATCTTCATCAGATGACAACCCTAGGACATTTTGTTATACAATACATGCATGTTTTGTTCAATCAAGTTCATATTTATATCAAAAACCAGCTTTTTACATTAGCATGTGACGTTCAGAACTAGCATACCCCCCGCAAACTTCCGGTGAATTTACTAAATTACTCACGATAAACGTTCACAAAAAATATAACAATTATTTTAAGAATTATAGATACAGAACTCCTCTATGCACTCGTTATGTCCGATTTTAAAATAGCTTTTCGGTGAAAGCACATTTTGCAATATTCTGAGTAGATAGCCCGGCATCACAGGGCTAGCTATTTAGACACCCACCAAGTTTAGCCCTGACCAAAGTCAGATTTACTATAAGAAAAATGTTATTACCTTTGCTGTTCTTCGTCAGAATGCACTCCCAGGACTTCTACTTCAATAACAAATGTTGGTTTGGTTCAAAATAATCCATAGTTATGTTCAAATATCCTCTGTTTTGTTTGTGCGTTCAAGACACTATCCGAATGGTAAAGAAGGGTGACGCGCACGACGCATTTCGTGACAAAAAAATTCTAAATATTCCATTACCGTACTTCGAAGCATGTCAACCGCTGTTTAAAATCAATTTTTATGCCATTTTTCTCGTAAAAAAGCGATAATATTCTGACCGGGAAAGCGTGTTTACGTTCAAAGAGAGAGAAAGTAAAAACATGGGATCCCCTCGTGCACGCGCCTGAGTCTCATAGTACTCTGACCGGCCACTATCCAAACACGCTAATGTTTTTCAGCCAGAGGCTGGAATTACATCATTCAACTTTTTCCCGGGTTCTGAGAGCCTATGGGAGCCGTAGGAAGTGTCACGTTACAGCAAAGATCCTCAGTTTTCAATAAACAGAGCCAAGAAGAACAAGAACTTGTCAGATAGGCCACTTCCTGTAAGGAATCTTCTCAGGTTTTTGCCTGCCATATGAGTTCTGTTATACTCACAGACACCATTCAAACAGTTTTAGAAACTTTAGGGTGTTTTCTATCCAAAGCCAATAATTATATGCATATTCTAGTTACTGGGCAGGAGTAGTAACCAGATTAAATCGGGTACGTTTTTTATCCGGCCGTGCAAATACTGCCCCCTATCCCCAACAGGTTAATGGAAATGCATTCCAGGTGACTACCTCATGAAGCTAGTTGAGAGAATGCCAAGAGCGTGCAAAGATGTCATCAAGGCAAAGTGTGGCTACTTTGAATAATCTAAAATATAAAATATATTTAGATTTGTTTAACACTTTTTTGGTTACTACATGATTCCATATGTCTTATTTCATAGTTTTGATGTCTTCACTATTATTCTACAATGTAGAAAATAGTAAAAATAAAGAAAAATCCTGGAATAAGTTGCTGTGTCCAAACTTTTGACTGGTACTGTAGACTTCCTTAAATGTTTCCAACTGGTACATGGGGACCTTCAGACAAGTCTTGTGATTCATGTTTTGTATACTCAGTGTATGTAAGGGACGAATTATGGAGTGCTAAAGAAACCCCCCTGTCATAACATTCTAATGGTTTGAGATGGGTTTATGTAATCTTGTTTGCTCTATTTACTTTGAATAGGGAAGTATGTAAGGGATGAATTAAGGAGCGCTAAAGAAACCCACTGTCAAACCATTGGAATGTTATGACATGGGTTTATGTAATGTTGTCTGCTCTGTTTATTTTGAGTAAACAGAGCAATAGCTTGAGCTTCATTCCTGGTTTGGTTATAAAGTTGTGTCTTTCACCATGCCTGCTTGTAAATACCTTTAGGTTACTACATATTTAACCTGCCCCCACCTGAGCTGAAAATACTAAAAATATAATCTCCAATGTACTAAGATGTTCCCTATCCATTTCAGAGAGCAGGCTGGTAAGAAAAGACATGTAAAAAACAATTTGCATTCTCTTGGAAATAGTCTCCCATATCATATAATGCATGATAGTAATAATAAGCTTACATCCAAAACCACTTACAGTTACCACATTCATAATTGTATCTGGTCCATGTGGGAATGGAACCCACATAACATGCTCCAATTAACACGGGATCGCACTAGATGAGCATTACTCACTAGCATGTATCACTAGGGCTGTGACTTGCAGGGCCAGACAAAACAGGCTGCTAAGCTGGTAGGAGAGTAGATCACATGATAGGTGATTTTATGCTGTCCTGAGTTCCTAGCATTGTGTCAGAGTGGCCGAGCAAGGTAAAAAAGGTAGGCAGGCATTGGGTTCAGGTTTCAGGGCGTCTGCAGAGAAACAGTGTTGAATGCATTGAGGGGAAAGGTCACTGATGTAACCTGGTCCCAGATCTGTTTGTGCTGTATAGCTATCTCCTATGATCGTTGTTATGGCATGTTTGGTATGAAAATAACCATAGGAGTTGTCAAAACAGCACAAACAGATCTAGGACCAGATTGGGTGAAGCAAGTGTCCATCCTAAGTGTTCTAAACATGTCATGTTATGTGATAAACAAGAGCAGCAAGCGGGTGTATGGTCAAAACCTGTATCAACAGTATAGAACATCTCTGGTATGGTGTGTTTACCCCTGATCATATCCATGTGTAAAAATTGTCTGTGTGAATCTTTGTGAGTTAATATCGCAGAAGCCACAGAGCGACCATTTTGAGTTAAATTAGTTATTGGCCAATTACTTTAGGATGATTATTTCCATTCAGCAATTTTTGAGAGGAAAAAACCCACTGGATACAGTGGAAACCATTATCACTCAAATTACAGCTAAGCAGGCTGTCTTGCAATGATAAACATCTTTAGCATGCAGCCCTGTCTAAAGTAAAGTGAGAGCAGTGGAAAGACAAAAACACAAAAAGTCTCATTGCTCATACTGCAACTGAGATAGAGAAGATCCAGTGGTTTGCAGGACCTCATTGTTAATAGATACACTTGCATACAATCTACACAATTATCAATTACTGTAACAAAACGGCTCCTCAAATTCTCATGTGGTCAAATAAGTAGGCCTATGGTTGAATGACCCTCATTCTTCGTATGGCTGATTTAAAAAAAAAATGTTTTTTACAATGATCTGTAGGGGAGAGTGGGGTAAACTGAGAACATTTTTACATTCAGCATCACTCCATCAATTGGAATATAGCATTCTTTCTAACAAATATATCTACATATATTTAAAGATGTTGTGTATCCCTGGAAATAATCTGAATTCATGTAAAGTCTACAGTTTTGAAAAATAGTTTGTCAGTTTTGAAAAAAAATGGTCTCTTGGCACAATTAACACCGGGTTTGGGGTAAATTGAGCCACGGCACAGTGTAAGTTTAGCCGCCTATACATTTCAGTACTGAATGAAATATTACCACAACTTTTTTAAAACCATGTCTATCTTCATTTCCCAAACACAATTCAACACGATCACAATTGCTTTTTCAAAATAATTGTAAGCGTATTTTAACACAGACTTAACACATAACAAACACTTTGTACTTTTTTAACACTTTTAACATAGGCCAGGCTCTGTTATTACCTCACATTCCGGTGATAATGCTTTACATTACGCCTGGGAAGAAAACACTTCAATTTGCTCAACTTACCCCATGGCCATTGGCTCAATTTACCCCAAGGCAAAAATGTTAACTATATTAGCCCACACAGCTACAAGGATGCACTTTCATGCTAGGTTTAGGACCTCATATTGAAGCTTATAGAGACCCCAACTGATGTATAGAACAATCTTTAAATGATTTACTTTGGTTTAAATACACACATCATGAAACCTCTAACACAATAAATTCATTTGACTTGGTGAAAATCCGTTTTTTTGGACCCAACTTGCATACCACTTTTTCCATGTAGTTTCTTTACCGAACCATACACAAAATTATTAATGTATGTGTATACATGGGGCGTGGTAGGATACTGTAATTTGGACCCGGTAAGGGGTCATGTCAAGTTCAAGAATAAAAACTTCTGTCTGTTGAAGAAAAATAACATTGCTTGCATTGAATTCAACTACTACAGTATATTGTGGCCTTGTTTCATTTGAGTGAATAAAGGATTGTCAATGTGAGGATGGAGTTGTCAGGTACGACCAGGGGGGTATACTACAAAGCAGGATTAAGGAGTTAGCCTGATTTACATATATATACAAGGATCAACTTGAAATGGGCATGGTCTAATTGATTCAGCAAAGGAAAACACATACCGGTATCAGATTTTCGCTTTTTGTTTATTATTTCTGGTTGCTTATCAAAGTTAGCTGGCTAACTCGTTGAACCCGCTTTGCAGTGTAGGCTTAGTTTACTCCTTTGGTTTTACATATTTAAAATAGACGGGAACCGGTTGTGCTAGAACAGGTAGAGAAAATGGGTCACTTATCTTCAGGACAAACCATCTGGATTTTATAATGACGTCACCTGTTAATTTACTTGTTTTATAGTAGCCAATGGAAGTTAGAGTGACGTGCTAGATGTGTAATATCTAATATTGAAGGTCACTTTCGATGGTTCTGAGAGACTGTTGTTATTGTCAGGAAATCACATAATTTCCACTTGTCTGTGTTTCACTGCACATTCAGCATCTAAAAAAAAAAACAGCAGTCGTAGACAAGAGACCCATTCTTCAGTTCACTGGTCATCACATTACTTCAGCCAGTGGTGGTGAAGCTATGGTTGGCAGCCAATTGGGGGCTGTGCTCAGAGTCAGACCGAGACGGAACGAGAATTCTTCTACAAGCTTCTGACCTGAACAGTGTGCTGGAGCGCTCACATCAAAAACACGCGCCGTCGCTATACACAAGGAGGAAGAGACGGAAATTGTGCGCTCTAAAAAAATCGTTTTCGGCTACAAATGATAGATTAAAAAGAACACCCACGCCAAACAGTTTATAAAGAATTTACTGAGCTGTGCATCGAGGCTTTTCATGGTAAGTTAAAAAATAAATAATAACTGGTACAGTGCTGCAGCCAGTGTTGCTCTTCTCGAGCTTGTGAAAATAACGATCTATAGTGACTTTGTTATAACGCACCAAATATGTTGTGTAATAATGTACGTTTATCGTAGTTTTTGTTCACAAAAGACAGTCCCATATGGGATTAGTCGAAACGTTGAAAGGCAGCAGCGTAGGCTCAGTGCAACTCCTTTCTATTTCTTTTGACGCAGGTGTAGGCTGTCAATTTATACATTGCTTCTTTAAAAATGTTTTACTTGGCTTCTCTGATAAACATACCTTTTTATACTTTCATGCATGTCATTTTCACCATGGCAGGTTTGACTGACCGTTTGCCTTTATCAATCAAATGTTTTGCCCCAGCTAACACACCTGACTCCAATAATCACCTAATCATGATCTTCAGTTTACAATGAAATTTGATTAATCAGCTGTGTTTGCTAGGGATGGAGTGAAAGTGTGACACCAATCAGGCCCTTGAGGACTGGAGTTGCCCACCCCTGCATGTGGTGGCCAGTCCTAATCTGTCTGTGCCAGGTGGAGATTATAAGAGTACATGCTCATTAAGGCCAGATTGTTATTCGATGTTCAAATGTTCATAGATAACCAGCAGGGTCACATAATATCCTTATGCAGATAGGTCAATAATGCAAAGTTGTCCAAGTTCACAGTCAATAACTGGCTCGGGACAGGGATGCATAATGTTCTCAGTCAAGTTGTTTGGGATGTCTGTGTGGCACAGGAGTGGTGTTGACAGGTAGGATAGAACCTGCGGTAGACCTACCTTAAAGGTAGATTAATGGCCTATTTATTTTGGTCCTTTTGTTTTTTACTATTTAAGAGTTATATTAGTATTTATCAGACTTTACTGGTTGAGTGAGTTTTAGACAATGCAACATCCTGATCCCATGTTGCCTGTATAGGCACTTCTTGTGAAAAAAGTTAACCATCTTTATCTTATCTTGGATCTGAACTGAGTACAGTTTCTTTGTAATTCATCCATACAGAGGTTTTGGGTACTCTCTTGTTGTAGTGTGTCAGACCTTGCTCTCAGTTTAACAAAACTGTTCTATTTGATTTTTGATTTATTAGGATCCCCATTAGATGACGCCAATAGCAACAGCTAGTCTTACTTGGGTCTGACACATAACGAAAAGACATTACAGACAAAAGACTACCATTTACATACATTTAAAAACATTAACATGTTGTGTGTGTATATATCTATCAGTTATACATACATGTCAGTACATACACACAACAAGTAGGTCACATGGGGGAGAGGCGTTGTGCCGTGAGGTGTTGCTTTATTTGTTTTTTGAAACCAGGTTTGCTGTTCACTTGCCCTATATAAAGTGGAAGAGTTCCATGCACTCATGGCTCTGTATAATACTGTACATTTCCTTGAATTTGTTCTGGACCTGGGGACTCTGAAAAGACCCTGGTGGCTTGTCTGGTGGAGTAAGTGTGTGTGTGTGTGTCATTGCTGTGTGAATGTTGACTATGCAAACAATTTGGGATTTCCAACACATTTAATGTTTCTTATAAAAACAAGAAGTGACGCAGCTCTTAGCCAAGAGAGAATGGCATGCATAGTGTTAATATTAGCCCTATGATTACAATGAAGAGCAAGATGTGCCGCTCTGTTCTGGGCCAGCTGCAGCTTAACTAGGTCTTTCTTTGCAGAACTTGACCATATGACTGGACAATAATCAAGATAAGATAAAAATTAGAGCCTGCAGGACTTGCTTTGTGGAGTGTGGTGTCAAGAAAGTCTCCTCAACTTGTTCAACAGCCACACCATTCATTACCAGATGCAGCTGAGGTCTACAACTTAGGGAATGATTTGTACCAAATACAATGCTCTTAGTTTCAGAGATGTTCAGGAACAGTTCATTACTGGCCACCCATTCCAAAACAGACTGCAACTCTTTGTTAAGGGTTTCAGTGACTTCATTAGCTGTGGTTGCTGATTATGGTTAAATCATCAACATACATGGACACACATGCTTTGTTTAATGCCTGTGCAGGTCATTGGTAAAATTAGAAAAGAGTAGAGGGCCTAGAGAGCTGCCCTGCAGTACACCACACTTTACATGTTTAACATTAGAGAAGATTCCATTAATGAAAACCCTGAGTTCTATTACATTGATTGCCATATCGTGGATTCAAAGCAGAGGTTGAAAAGCCATAACACAAGTTTTCTAAACAACATATTATGGTCAATAATATCGAAAGCTGCACTGAAATCTAATAGTACAGCTCCCACAATCTTATTATAAATGTCTTACAACCAATCATCAGTCTGTGTGTATGTGGATAAGACTCTGCTCTATCTCTGTGTGTGTCAGTGGAGGCTCTTCAGAGGAGGAAGGGGAGGACCATCCTCAGTGAATTTCAGAAAAATTTAAATAGTGAAACAAAAGTTCTCCTTTTTAGATAAAACTACACTAAATATATTAATGTCATCAAATAATTGATTAAAACACACTACTGTTCTACAGTAGCCTCAACAGCACTCTGGGGTAGAACCATGGTGTAGCCAGAGGTGGGCAATTCCAGTCCTCGGGCGCTGGATTGGTGTCACAGTTTTTCACCAGCCCCAGGTAACACAACTGACTCCAATAATCACCTAATCGTGATCTTCAGTTTAGAATGCAATTTGATTAATCAGCTGTGTTTGCTAGGGATGGAGTGAAAGTGTGAAACCAATCAGGCCCCAGAGGACTGGAGTTGCCCACCCCTTGTGTAGCTGAAGAACAGCTCTTTTCTATCCTCCTCTGGGTACATTGACATCAAAAACAAAACTTAGGAGGCTCATGGTTCTCACCACCTTCCATAGAATTACACAGTAATTATAACAACTTTTTTGTAGGACATCCTCCAACCTATCAGCGCTCTTGCAGTGTGAACTGACATGTTGTGGACCCAATAAAAGGATCAGAGAATGAATCTAGTACTAAAAGCATAAGCTACAGCTAGCAAGCACTGCAGTGAATAAAATGTGATGAGTAGAGAGAGATTTTGTAGATTTTAATTTTCTCACTTACCTAGCTAGCGAGTAGTTAACCTACACAAATGCCCGGCTCAAAGACCGAGGGATGCTATGTTAGCTAGCTGGCTATGGCTATCCAACACTGGAACTCTTCCAAGTCAAGGTACGTTTTGGGGTTTTATTAATTTATTGCCACATGGGCCCGCTGGTGTAACTGCTTGCTGTACACTGTACTGCATCATTGTAGCAGGTTTATTAATGTGTTAGTCAACATGGCTAGCTACTAGAACTATGACGTTAGGTGACAATGATGTAGGCTGTGTAACAGTTAGTGGTTAGGGTGGGAAGGTTTGGCTTGGAAAGGTTTTTTCGCCTAGTCACAGACAGCTGTTGTGCTGCGCACTGAAGTCCACAAGCGAAAGGAAAAGGTGAGAGAAGGAGAGCATGTAGATGCATGAAGGAATGTTACAATGAGCAAATCATCATGGTGTTTGTATGTGGCTGCTATGAAAGTGAACTGTGTTTGTGCTGATCAAGGGTGTATTCATTCCGCCGATTCTGTTGAACAATGTTCCTTGAACGAAAGCAAACGGAATGAAACTTGGATAAACATGCCTGAATTTGTCCAATAGAAACTCTAATTTGCTACTGCTTTATTAATGATAACACCCCAGATCAGCTGGATGCAGGCAAGAGTGTGGAAGGTGGTATTGAATTTGTCACTGTCTGGATTACGCAAATGTTTCTCTCTACCTGTTGTATCATTATGGGTATAGGGAAAATTTCAGTATCGTGTAGTAGCCTAAACCTATCGATGTTACATTGAGGTGGGTGAATGGAATATGAATGACAGTTATCCAATATGTCTGTAATAGAAATAAGGCCATGCTCATAAAATGTCCTCGCTCATCTTAAACGGCACCGACCGCCACTAGTGTATGTGGATACCACAACCCCTATTACAAAAACATGTTTTTCCCCTCCTCAATCTACACACAAAGCAAAAACAGGTTTTTAGATAAAAAAAAAATTTTAAAACCCACCCCATTTACATAAGTATTCAGACCCTTTTCTATGAGACTCGAAATTGAGCTCAGGTGCATCCTGTTTCCATTGATCATTCTTCAGATATTTCTATAACTTGATTGGAGTCCACCTGTGGTAAATTCATTTGATTTGGACATGATTTGGAAAGGCACATAACTGTCTATATAAGGTCCCACAGTGGACAGTGCATGTCAGAGCAGAAACCAAGCCATGAGTTCGAAGGAATTGTCCGTAGAGCTCCAAGACAGGATTGTGTAGAGGCAAAGATCTGGGGAAGGGTACCAAACAATTTCTGCAGCATTGAAGGTCCCCAAGAACGCAGTGGCCTCCATCATTCTTAAATGGAAGACGTTTGGAACCACCAAGGCACCTAATGGTCTGATGAAACCAAGATTGAACTCTTTGGCCTGAATGCCAAGCGTCATGTCTGGAGGAAACCTGGCATCATCCCTATGGTGAAGCATGGTGGCAGCATCATGCTGTGGGGAGGTTTTTCAGCGGTAGGGACTTGGAGCCTAGTCAGGATCGAGGGAAAGATGAACGGAGTAAAGTACAGAGACATCCTTGATGAAAACCCGCTCAGGATCTCAGCCTGGGGTGAAGGTTCACCTTTCAACAGGACAACGACCCTAAGCACACAGCCAAGACAAAGCAGGAGTGGCTTCGGGACAAGTCTCTGAATGTCCTTGAGTGGCCTAGCCTGAGCCCGGACTTGAACCCAATCGAACATCTCTGGAGAGACCTGAAAATAGCTGTGCAGTGACGCTCCCCATCCAACCTGACAGAGCTTGAGAGGAATGGGAGAAACCCCCCAAATACAGTTGTGACAAGCTTGTAGCGTCATACCCAAGAAGACTCGAGGCTGTAATTGCTGCTAAAGGTGCTTCAACAAAGTACTGAGAAAAGGGTCTGTATACTTATGTAAATGTGATATTTCAGTTTATTTTCAATACATTTGCTAAAAAGTTTTTGCTTTGTCATTATTGGGTTTTCTGCTAAATTAATGAGGGGGGGGGGAATGTGGAAAAAGTAAAGGGGTCTGAATACTTTCCGAATGCACTGTATGTACAACCTCTGGGGAAATGCAATGATTTATCTGAAATCATTCCCTTTTCCCCCCCATTCTCCTCGCTACAGTGAGAGACAGTGTTTTAATACTTTGAAAATGTCTTTCCATTACCTCCTCCTGTGTTTATTTCTCAGCAAAATCATTAACTTCTGTTGGTGCGTTTTTATTTTTATGGTTTAGCAGTATCTGTTCTGCTTTGTATGTATGAAACACCGGGGAGCAGGCTTTAGATGTGCTTCACTGAGGCAATCATCACACAAAAGAGGCTGCATGTCTTGTAATTAATGATGCTAAAAATATAATAACTCATCCGGGCTCAAGGACCCAAGGGAATTTGAGACTGGATCTGAGAGAACTACTGTAATTTTTTGTCCAATGATCAAGTTCATTTGGGTAACCTGCAATACTGTACTGTATGTAGAATTTCTTTGACCATTTCACTTGCTTGGAATAGGGACCAGAACAAAGGGTGAGGTAGAGGGCATTGTCAATAATTGAAAGCAGTGTTTGTCTGTGAGCATTTTGCTGTGTCATGGAGGAATTCCCCTTGTGGGCCTGGAAGATGCTTGGGAAATATGAGGAAGAGGGTTTGTGTTGTTTATTTTAACCTGGGCCTTGTCCAGTTTCCTGTTCAGTGGATGACCTGCTTGTGTAAGGGATACTTTGGTTTTTTCCTTGAAAGACATTGAAACTGAAGGTCAAGTCCCTCTAGACTTGCCAGTATTGTCTGTTTGTATAACAGGGAAGGCGAATATAGTGACATTCTATTTCAAGGTTTACTGTAGTTAATTTCAAAGGGAGCATCTTGTAAAGTGCTTACACAAGTAATTTTCCCTGTCTTCAGGATCTGTGGGTTGGCTAGTTTGTTTCTGTCCCACTGCCACATCAACCTCCTGTTTTTCATTGTAATTAGTGATGTTGCATAGTTTTCTTCCCACTCATTTCACCACAATATGTTAAACTGTTTGAAACAACAACAATGCCATGGAGGAAACGTCTTGTTCTTTGTATATTTGGGTTGGGAGAAGTCTATGAAATTCCTCAATCGTTTACGAGTAAAGGGAGGTCTGAGCTGAGCTCTGAGGACTTTATCAGACTGAAAAGACGAGCACTTCAGGGAGGCTCGGTCCTTAACCTAAAGGCTAATAAAAGGTTCTGTGTGTGCCTACCGCCTACCTACTTTTATCTGTATGTGTCTAAAAGATCTGTCAACAGTACTACTTCCTCCTTTACAATGGATCCTTTTCAATGCCTGATGACACAGACCGAGCCGGGCCACTCTTACCCTCAGGCTTTAGTGATGTTCTCAGCATTAAGCTAAGTGAACAGCTGGGCCACACAGCTTTCTGAAGGGCACTGGGACAGGGGACAGTCAAGGGGGCCGGTTAATGAGGGTTCTCACTCCCTGGGAAAGGTTAATGATGGTATTTTGAGACAAAATGTTGGTATAAGATCCAGATAAAATGGACATTATTTTCATTAAAGGCTCAATACTGTTCGTCATGCATCATCTTCAGGAGGCAGGAGTTTTTCCTGGTCAGGTCACAATGTGGTTAGGATTAACTAAGGGGCCTGAAGGGAAAAAAAAAAAAAAGGCCATCTGAAATGTCTGGGTTGTATAGTGTATCCTGACGCAGTGGTCCTTTGAGCCGGATCATAAACAGTGCCTCTGCCTCATGTTGTAAGGAGCTCTCGCACCCTCAACCTTTGGCTCCAAGTCATCTCCCTGGGTGTCACAGATAGCCAGCATACGAACCCCAATATGTCCTGACCGTACACAATCTGTGCTCCACCACCACTGTAACCGCATTACCCTCTTTATCTTCCTCCAATGCTTTCTCTCCCTCTTCTCTTCTCAGGCTCAACTTTAACCCTGCATTCATGTAAGCACTTTGACAAGTGGCCCAGTAACTGCTGGGCTGGAGCTGGAAATTAGATTTACAGTTTGGTAAACATTCCCGATAAGACGTCAGACTAGGCGACTAGTGGAATTTGCTGCCTTATTTCATTTTTGCACTGACTGTCAATTTGTCACCAGTCTTATCTCTAGTGATTGAATTTGTTGATTCAATGGACAGTAAAATACAATTTTAGTGATGGTCAGTGCAGTACAGTTTTGCTGACATTGCAGAATATTATTGCAGATATTACAGAAAGAACAAGAAAGTTAGGACCCAGGGGCTGTTTGTAGTGGACAGTTTAAAAAAAAAATATATATATATATATCCAGACAGGATCTTTTTTTACGTATGTTCTGGTTACTGTAAATTCAGATGAATACAAACTGTTGAGGTTGAAAAACAAAATGGTATTTTTTGTGATCAAATGTTTTTTATTTAGTAATAATAATTGTCAGCAAACATGAATACAAAATGGTGTTGCACTCCCCACATCCTAATCCCACCCCACTCGAGACCTAAGGGATCAAA